>NC_140297.1:49225356-49825356 GCF_964211825.1 Aythya ferina | reverse complement strand
CCCCAAATCTTTCTCAGATGGGTCTGTGTTGAGACTCAATGAGTCTGTAGATAAGAGGAAAAAGAAAGTAAAAAACATGGGAGAAATCTCAGTAGATATACTTTTCTTTATACATAATATACCTGTTTTCCAGGCATCAAAAGAGATTGTAGGTATACCCTCCTCATTCCTCATCCTCCAGGTCTTTATTCGAGCTATAAACATGCTTCACATGGGGAAGCATGGCTGGTACCAGATCATGAAACAATTTATATAAAGTTTGGACTTCAGTAGTCTCATGGAGGAAATTCTACTTAATCATCACAGAAACAAGAACTGAAACAAATTTTCCTGGCCTGTGGTTTCTGAAGGTTACTCCTGGTCTCTGGCTAAAATTTAGTCAATAATTTGTATAATGCATGGTCAGTGTACCAGGGAGAGCTCTTCAGATAACGATGAGTTTCAGCATGGAGAATATTTTTCAGTGCCTTCTCTTATAGCATGAAGCTAGAAATGACACTAGAAAAGTAATACAGGATCACATCCACTTTCTCTGTCAAATAGGCTCTTAACCCATGAACAGCTCTCTGGGAGTCAAGACCCCACCATGGGGAGAAAAACATCTGTAAGCATAAAGTTATGGCATTCTCCATGCCTCCTCCTCCCCTCCCCAGTTTCTTTTTGAGCAGCTTATAAAATAAAAAGGGAGACTTTGGAGTCATCCAGCTCCTGCAGAGTTTCCATGGACATAGGATGCCTACCTTTTTGTGTCTTAAGGGAAAGAAAAACTCTTGGTCTAATTCGGGGGGCTCATTCCTTTGAATGAAAGCCTCGTAGAGCCCTGCAGAAAAGACTGCCGAAGCATGCTGGGAAGGTAATGAATTTGGGAACTATTTTACTTACCCCAGGCAGCAGGAGTAAATTGCTTGACTGGAAGACAGAAACCTCCAGGAAGTGACCAGACCAATCTCAAAAGCATTAGTGGATGAATTGATTTTTTACACTGTAAATGTGCTATACAAAGCAGATATGTACTTTTTAACAACACCTGATCTTAAAGCAGGTTTTGAACCATTTTTCTATTATTATACATTATATGAACAGCAATAGATTGTAGGGTTGGTAACCAAGTTAAGAGCTGTTTAGACAGTACTTCAACAGACAGACTTCCTGGACTGAGATATCTCACAGTCAATGCTTCTATGCATTGTATTACTAAAACTGGTCACTAATGTCTCACAACCTAAAATATGGCAACCATTGTTCAGTGCTAATCATTTGTAAAACTCATTATTGTATTGCTCAAATACGTGTAAATCAAGATAACTTTTGAACAAGCACATTTAAAAATTGGTATTTTTTCCCAGTAATTACCCTGTCTCCAAATGAAATGCATGTATGTGTTCCACTTTAACTATATTTGACATTTGTTTAGTGCTTTGGAAATACTGGTGATGGTGGAGAGAAGCATGAGGTTAAGGTCATTGCATGTTATTTCTTTGATCACATACTTATGCTTTGAGAGAACATAAAGGGGTCTATTCTCCATTTGATATGCATATCTAAGTGTCACTGATACTAGAAGTCTCAGATAACTAGTCACAGGTTTGCACCAGAGTCCTTTTTGTATTTCATATTAATTAGCTTGAGAATTGCAAAAAGTTACTTTGATATGAACACTTCAAATATGCAGTCTGTATTCCAAACCAGCTCCTGTCTCCTTCCATGGAAGCCCAGCCTTCTGTCAGCATTTTGCCTGAGGATGGACTGAAGGATTTTCCCATGCCCCTTGCAGGCTCTTGGCAATGTGAGATGTAAAGCCAGGTGAGGGAGATTAAGGGTTTGTATTAATACTTCGACTTGATAATCTACAAAAATAGAATATTACAGATTTTCAGTACTTAAAGGGGGCTTATAAAAAAAGACGGAGAGCAACTTTTTGCTCAGACAGATAATGACAGAAAAAAGGGGAATGGTTTTAAACTACAAGAGGGAAGATGCAGATTAGAGGTTAGGAGGAAATTCTTCATGCAGAGGGTGGTGAGGCACTGGCACAGGTTGCCCAGAGAGGCTGTGGATGCCCCATCCCTGGAGGTGTTCAAGGCCAGGTTGGATGGGGCCCTGGGCAATCTAATTTAGTGGGTGGGTTGGAACTAGATGATCTTTAAGGTCCCTTCCAACCTGAGCCATTCTATGATTCCATAGTGAATGCTCTGAGAAAGGTTTCTGCTGTGCTACACCAAGAGAAAATATCAATGAGGCTGTAAACAGCAAAACTGCACACAGACCTCAGAATTTGTGTTATAGACTGTATTTTATCTGTTAACTTAACCAGAAATTATGTTGATGCAAACAGAAAAGCAAGATTTCTTCCCAAAATGGTGGGGAAGGGAATTCATAGAGTCATTGGCTGTGGGACTTCCAGATTGATGCACATTTTTACCTTCTGCCATACTCAGGCAGCATTGTTCCTGATGACTTCTCTATTTTGTATGTATGCATAAGGCTGTTTACATTTGAAAGCTTTTAAGATTGGTGATAAGTGCTCTCATATTATAAATACAAATAGAACATATACATTAACATAGGAGTGAAATTCACCTGTGGGGCATCTGTGTTCATTTCAGCCCTTTTCACTCTCTCCAGTCCTCTTGGAGCCATTTCCTCACCCAGCTCAATTAAAGGATAAATTCATCCCCATGCATGTCCTAGGGGCTCTAATGAAGTCAGCTGTCAAAGTCCCATCATGCAGCTGCCTGGCTGCAGCATCTGATGGCCACTTGTCAGCTGCTTCACCCAGTCAAACCCGGACAAAGGCCCCTTTGATGGTCTGCCTTTCTCCAATCAATCTACACCTTCTTTTCTTGGACCTCAACATCTGTTTCAGTATAATTTGATTTTATATTCATTGCAGCCCGACCCTATTGATAAATTAAATCTATCTGAACCTGATATTCTCATGCCACCATGGAATAAATGACTTGCTGTTTACTTTTGGCTTTTGCCAGACATGACATAGTATCAATATTGGCTATACTGACTACTGTTGTTGTTGTTGTTGTTGTGTTGTTTGGATCATTGATTGAATAATTCAAGATCCAGATCATAATTAGACTGGAGAGAGAAAGAGAGAGACAGAGAGAGATGGGGAGAAGAGAGACACTTTTCAGAAGTGTGTATAGAAAATAAATCAGAACAATTCCTGCTAGTATTACTATGTTACACAATATTCCTGTTTTATTGATATTCCTTCTAGGTGTAGTTGCTACACAAGAAAAAAACAACCTTAAAAACAAACAAACAACAACAAAACACCACACGCTAATTTATAAAATCTCCTGTAATTAACATGATTTTTTACTCACTCAAGACTGCTTTCAGTGTAGAAAATGGACAATTTTTCTCAGGCACACAATTTCTTCTTGTAAACTAATAAAAAGAACACACGTACACACACATACACCAAAACAGAAAAATCCTGGAACTGTATACACTCTATTTGATGAAAACCTCGTGAAACTTCAGAATATAAAATAACTACAGTACTATTACCCCATAACATTGTATTTTACAGCTAAGAAAACTTAGGATAGATTCATTTTACCTTTCTAGGCACTCCAGCAAACTATTTTTTTCCTCAAACTATTGACATTGTAAAGAATTATCTACTTTAAAAATATATATATATTATTTTTTTTTCTTTCTTTCAAAGCAGCCCACAGACACTGTGAATTTTCCTGTCTCCTTCACCGAAGACTCACTAAGCCCACCCTTTCCTTTTAATCTTCTTCCTACTTCTCTTTTCACAGTCCAGGAAGGCCACCTTTAATCATGACCCTCTTCAGGACCAGGGGAAATAGCTCTGGGAGCTCTTTGCCCATTTTAAAGGCCGGTTTGGGAAAGAAGGAGAGAGAAAGTACAAGAAGAAGAAGAGAGAGAGAAAGGGAAGAAGAAAAAAGCGATGTCAGAGACATTCTCAGTGTAGGCAGTGTAATGCAATGTAGGAATTGCATGCACTCATCCAAAGCGTTCAGCTAGGTTAGCCAAAATCAATCCAGGCAGGAACAGCAAATAGATTCTGCTGACTCATTAGCCTGAGTCATCATCTCACTTGGCCTGAGGAAATTGGGAGTGGGAGACAGAGTGTGTAAATAAATATATGCACAGAGTACACTCTGATATTCATTTGCTGAAGAAGAAGAAAATTCTTTTCTTCTCGTATAGCTGTTTTCAACCAGATGTGTTGTTCAGAAAAGGACCTTAGTATACCTAGGAACTTTTCACTAGTTTATGTCCTGAAGAATCTAGAAATGTGCAGAGCACAGGGGGGTGATGCTGTTGAGAGGAAAACTTCCAGAGCTGCAAGTGCTGGGTTATACTGGTGATTTGGGAGCAATTTGGGCCACAGCATGACCATTGCCCAGCACAGTGAGCAGTTTTCCCAGGGGCTGTAGGGCTGCAGATCCTGAGTGTGTCTTTCAGTTGCCCAACTGCGTGTCGCCCTCATGCTGCTGTTTGAAGACACCTGGCATACACTCAGCTCTCCTAGGATGTGAGCTGTGGGAGGAATTAACTGCAATTCTCATCAAGCTGTCTGGCAAAGAAGACAATAGAACAGGAAATGAAAAAAAGCCTTTGTGTTACACGTAGATTGAGAACATCTGAGAGTAGGCACCAATTTGGTCAAAACAACAAACTGGGATCCCTGATCATTAATAATATTTCTCAGCATCTCCCTATAAAACCCTTTATTCCAGCATCTAATAAATATTGTAAAACCTTATTCAAGTAGAATAAAAATTTCCACGTGATGTTATCTGGTCTGCGGTTTCTCTTCCTCTTTTAAAACCATTTAAGTTAAAGAGCAAAACGTCCCCCCATATACATCTCAAGCTCCTCACCGAAGCTGCAGATAGCTTCCCTGCTATACTATCTTCTCCTGCTTACACCCCAAACAACAAAGGTTTTCTGATTCCACCATCACATCTGGTTCCATCATCACCTTGCTGAGCCACTTGTCTGTGTTGAATCCCTTAATTTTCCTGAAATCATGGCATCTCTTTCTGAAGGTGAATTTTGAATGTGAAGACATAAGAAGACAGGGGTGGTTTGCAAGAGATTTCTCACTCCTCTGCTCTCTGCATTGGCCTGCTACATGCTTGCAGACTGAGTCCCCAGGGCAGCTCTAGCCATTGTCAACTTTCTGGTCTGCCACTTGACTCAGGCACCAGAACATCTGCAGAGTCCTTTCTGAAGTGAAAGCATGGCTGTGGTTTTAAACTTTAGACTAATCCTAACAGTTTAGTTTGGACTGATTTTTATTTTTCACTTGGATCACTGAAATGTAAACTTTTATCCACTTTAACTGAGGAGAAAATGTCAAAGTAGTGGTGTATCCATGAAGAAAAACATCCTGCTTTGTTTTTGTTTGAGATCTAGTTACTCAAAGACTTTTGTCAGCTGTTGGGTGCTAGCTTTACAGTGCCTTGACAGTGGTTTGAAATTGTAGTCACTCTTCAAGAAGGAAAAGGCTCTAGACAGCAATCTAGCTATCCCAATTGCTGATATTGCTTGGGAGAATAAGTCCTTTATAAAAACAGAAAGCAATCATTGAACATTATCTGGATTACTCTATTTCAAAGAAATGCCAATAGAAGAAGAACCAAAGTGCCCTAACATGCACTAATTATTATTTGAGTTACATTTCGTCTTTATTTATAATGGTGTAAAGTGTAATGAAGTGCACAGATGCATCAGTTTAAAAAAAAATAATGATCCATTTTCCACAGTGCTGAATTTTGTCTACATTCTTGATGTCCTATGAAACCCCAAGAGTTTCTGGTAAAAAAAGTGCAGAGGTCAGTGACAGGTCTCTATTTGCCAAGCAGTGTGATCAGATTACCCAACCTGTAAGGCGTCAGCCATGTTCACTGAGAGAACATGACTATGTCCCCTGTCCATGAATGCACATCTGCATACACACTCTGAATTTCCTTATACTGAATCAACTACTCAGCTTTGACTGGATCCCAAAATAATGGCCTTAGGAGCTGATATTAAACACTTGTGGTTGTATGCTGGTCTCAGTTTTGCCTCCTGACCAATACTCTTGAAACACATGTTTCAAGATGTTGTTTTGGTCCAACATCCAAGTAATTTCCTAGAGTTGAGCTCATGGAAGTGGTGTCTTACAGTGGAAGCCTCTGTGCAGCCAGTCTGGGGGCTGGATCCTTAGTACAATAGAAGTTTCCTGTGTTACTGTAAGAACTGTTTAGAGAAGAGGGTTAAATCATTATGCTTTGGTTTGCTTCTGAATGGGAAGAAAACTCATAAAACCAGAATTAGTTACCCTGAGTTTGGAAACAATTGGCTGCGTACTTCCATTCAAACCCCTTTGCTGTGACCCAATGCAACATCTTAACAATTCTGGAGAGTAAGGAGCTGCTCCCCAGAAGCCCTGCACCTCTCAGCCTTGTCTAGAAGGAGGAAAAAAGTAAACAGACAGCAACATTTAGCAAATCTGGCCACTTGGATTGAGGCAAAGGTCGAAAGAGCAGCAGTGTCACTTATAGCTGGTGCTTAATTTACAGAGAAGCTGTTAGAAACATGAAACCATCCTACCCTTCCCAAACCTCTCTTATGCTTCCTAACTGGTTTGAGCTTCTGAGAAAGAAAGCAGCTCTTCTATGCTACATGCAGTTTAAACATCTCTACATTTACATAGATATATTACATATCAAGAGTTTTACTTTGGGTGAAAACACTGAAACAAATTAAATGTTTGCTTCATTTTGGATGCAAATATGATTTCTGTAAAGCTGCTGCTATTAGATAAGTTTTGACAGCTGTCAGAACTGACAGTCAATGGCTCTTCCATTCTTGTCTATATAAATCTATAGGAGCTTTTAAAAATTGGAGTATCCTCTTCCAGCTGTTGTAGTTAGCAGAATGAAGTTACAGATTGTATGATTCTTCATCCCTTCAGTCATATAATTAGTGTATGTGGGGAGGAGGGGGAGCATTGCAATGTGACAAAAATAAACCAAATGTGGTATAAATTTTTGTTAATAAGTAGTTATCTGCAAGTCCACAAATTTCACATAAGGTAATTTGATAATTTCAAGTTGACCTCAGATCAATAATTTAAAGGAAAACAAAATGAACAAACAAGCAAACAACAACAACAAAACACCAAACAAAAAGCAACACGCACACACAAAAAAAGAAGAAAAACAACAACAACAACAACAACAAAGAAACAAACACAAAAAAACAACAAGAACAAAACCACAACCTTTTTAAAGCTTATATTCTTAGATACAATCCCATTATTAAAGTGTACACAGCACATATATGTCAAGGTTAAGAGTTATCCCTGGACAGAACAAAGACACTTTGTTCAATATTGAACTGTAAGATGACTTTGCTTTCTGAAGTATGGCATCTAGAAGGTAGTGCAAAGAAGCATACATGTGATTGTGGGAAACGTTTTACTACTTTGCTAAGAGGGGAAAAAATCCATATTCAAAAAACAGGCAACCAGAATTCTTTCTGTAATTCAGTATTTGAGGGTACACTCCTTAAAAGGAAATTAATGATAATCTCACCTGAAAATCTGTCCTTACTTAGTGAGGCATACTTAAATTGGATCAATCTCACCGAAACCTTATGTATATGGTCATATCAGTGGAATTAAGCAAATAGTTCAAGACAAGGATACACTTATGAGTCTTTTCAATCAATATGTTTATCTGCCCTTACTGTAAAGAGCAGCTTATTTTATATGTACTGATAATTGTCCATTCACTAAAATGCTATCCTGAACACAAGCCTAAACTAGACTAAAAGTTGGCTGCTTGTCATACTACTAGTTTTACATTAAAAGAAAAAGAGAGAGAGAAAGAAAGAGAGAAAGAGAGAAAGAGAGAAAGAGAGAAAGAGAGAGAGAGAGAGAGAGAGAGAAAGAAAGAAAGAAAGAAAGAAAGAAAGAAAGAAAGAAAGAAAGAAAGAAAGAAAGAAAGAAAGAAAGAAAGAAACTGCCATTTTTCCAGACATTGCAGAGGAAAACCAGCCTCTGCATTGTACTTCCACAGTGGGACAAATCTCTTCCCTTTTTGCTTCAGTGGGTGTTGTTGTTTTGTATCATACCTCTTTCTGCTTCTCTCTATTAAGACCAGTATGTCCAAGCATTTCATTTCACAGCATGAATGTGAGTTTGGGAGTGTGGGAATGTGAGTGTGGGAGTGGGCAAGAACTGTTCTCCAAAGCTGAGCTATTTCTCTATTTTGACATGAGACACTTATTAGATGACTACATTATCTTTGTCATAATGGCCCTTATCACTCCACAGAAACATCTCTAACTTATGTCTCCTCTTTCTCTAATAAGATATAATTTAGACAATCAGTCTTTATTTAAGTAAGAGATGAACAGTGCTGAAATCAAAACCGAGAAGTTTAAGACGAAGAAATGTCATGTCTCAGACTAGAAAACCTAGATATCCAATAACCTAGAATTATGTTATGACAGTATTACAGAGCAATTACTTATTTTCTCTTTTAATTACTTTCATGTTTGTTACTTTTTTCCTTGCACACATTCTTAATTTGTTTTTATTTATTTAACCCAAAAGGTACCTCTTGTGTATAACAAGTGGGATAATGTAAGTGGCTACTGGGATTTTTCATAAGTAATAAAGTCTACTAAAACAGAGTGATCTAGAATTCTTAATGAAACTTATCTTTAACCAGAGTGTAATCCAGCCAGCACTCATGTAACACTGTGGTGTGCCCACTTGATAGCAGTGTATATCATTCAAAGAGAGTGCAAAGTTAATCTTGCTTTGGATGAGAGGCATTAAACCTCTGAGAGCACCAAACCTCTGGTCCTCTTCCTAGTAGTTCTAAATGATGCTTTTGAGTGGATGACAGCTAAAAAGTACAAAGCAATGATAAAGGCTTGCCTTTTTCATGAATTCTCTTCATGTAATTATAAAGTCAGCACAACTTAGGACTCCATAACAGTTAAAACAAAAGAAAACATTTACTGGATGGAAAGTATTAATGTAAGGAACACAACACACATTTTGTTGAATGGTTAGTTTGCTGACACAGTCAAGCTACTTTGTAACATACTATCTGATGGAGAAAATCAAGAGGGATGGGAATTTTTCCTTCTCTACAGCTAGTTGAGTTTTTCTGCCTAACACGACTGGTTTCCTAGGAATGTGCCCCTCACTTCTACTAGCAAGGGATAGTTTAAGTGCAATGAATAGACAAGACAACTTACTTGTTGTTTTCTTTGACAATAGATAAATTGTATTTTAAAGTCTTACAGTATATTCCCAGCAGATCAGGTTATTTTGCACCTCCTTTATTACATTTCCTCTGTATTCTGAAGTTTTGTTCTAAAACTACTTAAGGTCTGTCACAACTTAAGTGATAGTTTATAGTGTAAGAGCCACAAATACAAAATAAAACCACAAGCTAAAGAAAGGGGAGAAAGTCTACCTCCGAAAATAAAGGGGAATAAAAGCAGTCAGTGCAACTATCATGTAGACCATTTCCTATGTATGTTTATTTACAATCCATTTATGAATAATTTATTTGTTATTCAAAGTCATTCATCTACACTTTCCTTTTAAATTGTTTCTGAGATTTAGACTCTTCTGACAGGTCATAAAGGTCATAAGGTATGACTGACCCACCATAGTTAAGGATTCTTGCCATGTAGCTCTCACCCTACAAGTATTCTGAAACACTATTTCACAGCTAGTGGTTTTATCAAACATTTCTGCTAGATTTTATTTTTTTTTCATAAATTGCAGGGGAAAAAAGTTATAAAAGCTTACAGACACTGCTAAATCCATTTTTCTTTTTTAACACTGTATAGCTGGTTTAAAAAAAAAAAAAAGGCTTGCAATATTAATCCATCCCTACATGGGACTCAAACTTCCCCAGCCTACAAATGACAACATTTACATGTTTTTCTGTTTCTAGAATCTGGAACTCTGAGAGAGAGAGAAAGAGAGATCCCAAGGATTTATGGCCTATTGTAGCTAGACCTACAGCAGTCATAGCATGGTATAATCAAACTGGTTTTTGGTAATGCTTCTCTGACATGAATGTCACACAAGAGTAATTTAGTGGTCTGTTATGCAAATCAATGGAATGTGGCATATAAGAATGTGACTGGTGTTGGCAAAGGGAACCACCATTAGAAGTAACAAAAATCAGTGACTGATATGAGTATCTCATGCTCCTCTGAAATACTCATTTCATACTCCTCCATTCCCTTTGATAGGGTAATTGAAAGTGTTAAGAGCTGAGTACAGTTATTGACTTTGTTTTTTTTTTTTTTTCTTTTAATTTGGCATTAATTTTCTTTTAATTTCTTACTCATAAACTTGCATGTTAAAGCATTCTACAAAACACAGTTAAACAGGACAGTGATGCTCAGCTGCTATGTTATATGCAAGGTGAGAAAAAGAGAGCAGAAGAGATTGTGAAAGCACGTTGCCAAGGAGATGGCTTACCTCAAAACAGCCTGGAAAGCAGCACATGTCAGAGCTGCTTCACCCAGCAGCTGGGTGAAGTCTGTCTTCATAGCCCCAGGCTTTATTTATTGGTATTTACAAAAGATTTAACAGTTGTTGGTGTACAGGTTCATGGAAAGTACAATATGCCAAGTTCATACTTGACTCTAAAGCCTAAGTTTGCTCTGTTCTCTGAATTTCAGTACCATTTTAAACAAATCTCAGACTTGCTGCTGAAAAAAAAAAAAAAAAAAAAAAAAAAAAGGGAGTCCTTTAGAAGCATATTGCATTTGACTGGCCCCAGTAAATCTATCACAAGATATGAGACACTGGGAGTACTTGCTATAGCATCTTGTTATGGTTTATATTTAAAACAGGGAATGTTTCTGCAAGTAAACATCAACTTTTGGATTAAAGAAGTTCAAGGTTCCCTCTGCCTTCAGCTTATTCCCTCTTCATTTTTGCTGTGGAATATTAACCAGTGGAATTGATTCTGAACTCTGAACATGATATTTATTTTTTTTTCCTTTGGTCCATTTGTCTTTTTTCCTCTTATTCATCTTGAAACCTATGACAGCAAGGTTTTAGGATGGAAAATATCAGAACAAAACATGGACTTCATTAAGTTTGTTAATGATAAATACTTTTCCTAAAGGAATTTTCAGCACAGTTTCCAAAAGTAGGAAAATATTAGCAGTATAACATAAGATCAACAATAACAGAAGTACACCAACATATATACAAAAGTATGATGCAAACTCAATACATGCAAATAGAGAAACCCAAAGACATGGCAGTTATCTCTGTTTTTTTTTTTTTTTTTTTTTTTTTTGTTTGTTTGTTTGTTTGTTTGTTTTTAATGCATTTTTTAGCAGTCTGGAGTGCTAAGCAGTTTCAACTCTCCTGTGAATGTGGCTTTGAGAGGAGGTGGGTTGAATATAAAATTTGTTAAATGGAGTTTTGATGAAGACAGCAAATCTTACTTAAAAATGTGTCAATTCTGGGATAAAAAGAGAAAAGTAAGATCTATTAAGCTGTTACATTTATCTTTGACATTTTAAGCAAAATATTTTATGCCAACAACATGACATATTTGTAGAAACCTTGATTTTTCATTTTAAAATGATAATTCATTTTAAGAAATACCACTAAAACCTGAAGGAAACATTTTGTTTCAACCCAAGAAGCATTTAAATTGACCTAAAGTTATATTTTTCATTTCACTCAAAGCCACTTAAAAATTCCTTTTTTGTTTGATATAAACCATTTTTTTTCTGCAACTATTACTTATCCACCTGTGTATGTAAGGATTTAGATTTATGTATTTTAACTGCATACTATATGCCTATTCGACTGATGGACTTTTCACCTATACTGTCTGGTCTAATAAATAATATTTATCATTTATCTAATATTTTATGTTATATCTTTTAATAATCCCAACTGCAATAAGATCACTACCACAAATTGTCATACATGATAAGGCTTCAGAAAACTAGATGACTTGGGGTTTGAGAACTAGAGTTCTGAGGTATCTTTTTTCTAATGATTTGCATTTATATTTGCTTTGCCCTCTATATACTTATCCTCCTTGCACTGATACCCTGGGAAGCTGCATTAATAGATCAAAAATCTAATAAATCTCTCCTCTCCCCCCCCCCCCCTTTTTTTTTTTCTTTATGTCTGGAGACTAGGATCCCAGAGATTTATCATTTCTGCCCATAGCTCTTGTGGGATGGGGTTATTATTCTTGTGGTTATTCTCATAATATTTTTTTTACTTGTTAAAGAAGCAATATTAATTCCATTTTACAGATGGGAAACTGAGGTCCAAAGATATCTCATGATTTGGGATAAGGGACAAATCTGTGGCAGTGTAAGAAACCAAACAGAGCTGAGAGAACTTTCTGTTTTCATCACACAGTCTTAAGTCCCCCCCCAAACTATTTGTAGGCTGAAGCTGATTTAGCTGTTCCAATTCCTTTGCATTTGTATATAACATTTGTAGGTGTTAAATATTTTAATACATTTTGCAGAAACTTTGTGAAACTCTGAAATATTGCCATCTTCAAAAAGATGGTTTATCACTCTTAAAAAAAAATACTACTAAGAATAATAAAATAATAATATTTTATTACAAGGTGCACTGTTTGTATCTACCTGACCTTTAATTAGTTCCACTGACATTGTCAAGTGCTCAAGATTTGGAGGATGGGTATTAATGTCTCAGCCACCAAACCTTCTAGGCTTGCTATGATGGAGCTATTGTTCCAAGACTGGCAGGTGGAGCCTTTGGGGAGAAATCTTACTTTACTTCCATGTTAGAAAAAAAAAAAAAAAAAGGAGAAAAAAAAAAAGGAGGCAGGTCATGTTTGCAAGAGTTTCTCCATTGGCAGAAAACGGTGAGAATGGGTGGTGGCATCTGAGGCCTCTGGAGAGAAAAGAAAGAGAAGGAAAGATGAAAACTATTACATCTGTATTACTGAGGAAGAAGTTCTGGGCCTCATGCAAAAGGTTATTTTAAAATAATAATAAAAAAAAAAAGTCACATTACATAAACTCCAAGAGTATGTTTGTTATCTTGTATGCCAGTAACACATTCTTGAGGAGAACCATTTTATCATTTAATAACAACTGTTTTCCAAAAATATTGCATGTCCTCTTGCACTTTAGACATCACATGTCTATTCTACTAGGACTAGCATCCTATTTCCAAAGGTAGTCAGCATAGTCAGCAGCAGTTAGGAAACTTAAAAACAAACAAACAAACAAACAAACAAACAAAAACTACCATGGAACTACCATAAAACTAATTGCAAGTGTAGAAGTAATCACTACTGGAGACACAAACATACCATGTTCTGCATGTCTGAGGAGATTGGGTGCTTCAAATTAAAAAACAGATCAGACCTTTGGGTGCCGGCTAGTTCTTCATAGACAGAAGACATCACTGGTACAATTATTCTGCACTAATGACAGTCCATGGGTCTACTACTCTGCCAGGCAGGAAGGCAAAGCCTGCTGTCACATCTTTATTCTTTTCTGAGCAAAGGCTCCCTCTGAGCTCCTTCCCTCAGGACCTTTGCTTCATCTTGTGTGCTCAACTCCCATGGCACGTAAATATGAGGGAGAAATGTTTTATTTGATCATTCACACAAAGTGCTTGTACTTTTACAGGTGGCTTCTATTAAGAGGAGAAATGCTATAAACACCATATTGATTTTGGAGGTGATAAGTAAGAAGATGGGTATAATATCCTTTAGTGCATTTCTTGTTGTTGTGTTTTTAAATCATGTGGCATAGGGCCCATTTTTGTAAAGAAAATGTACCAAATTCTACCTTTTTCTGATTGAAACATGAATCAGTTTAAAAACGTTATTCAAGATTCTTTTAAATGTAGCTTATGTTCTCTTACTTTCTCTCCACAGTGAGCAAAATTTTTTTTTGCTGTCCTCTCTGCCACCATCTGTTTCCAGTCACATCTGCATTCTTACACAGGTAATTCCAAAACCAAGAAAAAACTGTTTGCATTAAACCTTTTATGAAACTCTGTTATCAACGTTACTCAGCATCCAACTGAGCTTGTGTTTTAGATGGTGTGTCTTATTGTTTCAGATATCTTACTCCAAAAAGGGACTTAATTGCTTCTTCTATGTATTTGAACAAGTAGCATCCCATCTGCATACCAGATGCAACAGGATTGAACACAACTCAACAACATTTTAAACAATCTGCTCATTTGCTGGTAGCTGACAATTTGTAGTAGCTAATTCAAACTTTGGGAAGATAAATGAAATAACTCAATTGCCCCCCAATACACCCTGCAAAATCACACATGAAAGGGAGAATTACCTGGATCCATCTTTAAACTGAACACATCTAATTAAGTGCAGAAGTTTCCTGGTGCGATATTTCCTTCATGTTCTTACCTTGATTCCATGCAAAACAAGATTTTTAAAGAGTCATTGCAACCATGGAGGTTTGCTTCCCCAACAAATCAATTCCAAATAATTATTCTTATGAAAGCTGCCTTTCGTTCCTTCTATATTTGAGTAGATTTCATCATTTTTCAGATTGGCCAGTAAATATTGTCTTTTGAGAAAAAATGTCTCCCTCCTGCAACTTGATCATAAAAAATACGCCTTTTCTGTTTAAATGTATAATCAAAGTTTTTCAATATTTCTATCATATATACCAGAGATATGGCTAGTCACCCTGGTGATCAAGGCTTTTCCCTGTGAAGAATTCAAGTCTGACAGACATAGCCTGATAATAATACATCTCTTTTAGTCTTAGCCACCTGAGCTGAAAGGTCAGGACACTATTGTAGTAAGTTACTCTGATATAGAAACTAAAAAAAATATAGCCTTACAAATAAAAATTTTAACCAAAACCAGTGGATTGCAATGATTTTTTCAACTGTGGACAGCCATTTTCTAAGGAAAATGTCATTATAACCACCTATTCTGTTTGCAGTTTTGTGTCTTCTATTACTTAAACAACAAAAAAGTAAGTTATCTCCTATGAAACTAAGTCTACAGTATATTATTAGATATATATATTTTTTTCCAATGCAAGTAAATCATACTGATGTCTATAAATAACAGCATTAGGAGAGATGACGTTCTTCCTAAGCAAGAAATCAAAAACACAAACAAGCAAAACAAAACAAAACATGCATGAGTCCTATTTAGAATTCTATTTCAGGACATAATTACAACAAATAACATTAGTAAAAGCTCTTTTAAGCAATTTCTGTTTTAATAATCTAACCAGACCAGTGTCTTCTAAGAGGCATGGAAAAGTGTTTTGTTGTTGTTTGTTTGTTTTTAGTAGTTCTGGGTACTATGGAATCATACTGAGAAATCCTTTATGCTTTCTCAAGTCCAGTTGGAGGCCAGTCACTAGTGGCGTCCCCCAGGGCTCGGTGCTGGGGCCGGTCCTCTTTAATATCTTCATCAATGATCTGGATGAGGGCATTGAGTGCACCCTCAGTAAGTTCGCAGATGACACCAAGCTAGGTGTGTGTGTCGATCTGCTTGAGGGTAGGAAGGCTCTGCAGGAGGATCTGGATAGGCTGTACCAATGGGCTGAGGTCAACTGCATGAAGTTCAACAAGGCCAAGTGCCGGGTCCTCCACCTGGGGTGCAATAACCCCAAGCAGTGCTACAGGCTGGGAGATGAGTGGTTGGAGAGCTGCCAGGCAGAGAAGGACCTGGGAGTGATGGTTGATAGTCGGCTGAATATGAGCCAGCAGTGTGCTCAGGTGGCCAAGAAGGCCAACAGCATCCTGGCTTGCATAAGAAACAGTGTGGCCAGCTAGGGAGGTGATCCTCCCCCTGTACTCGGCTCTGGTGAGGCTGCACCTCGAGTACTGTGTTCAGTTTTGGGCCCCTCACTACAAGAAGGACATTGGGGTGCTCGAGCGAGTCCAGAGAAGGGCAACGAAGCTGGTGAGGGGTCTGGATAACAAGTCTTATGAGGAGCGGCTGAGGGAGCTTGGTTTGTTCAGCCTGGAGAAAAGGAGGCTCAGGGGTGACCTTATTGCTCTCTACAGGTACCTCAAAGGAGGCTGTAGCGAGGTGGGGGTTGGTCTGTTCTCCCACGTGCCTGGTGACAAGATGAGGGGGAATGGGCTTAAGTTGAGCCAGGGGAGTTTTAGGTTAGATGTTAGGAAGAACTTCTTTACCAAAAGGGTTGTTAGACATTGGAACAGGCTGCCCAGGGAAGTGGTGGAGTCACCATCCCTGGAAGTCTATAAAAGACATTTAGATGTAGAGCTTAGGGATATGGTTTAGTGGGGACTGTTAGAGTTAGGTCAGATGTTGGACTCGATGATCTTGAGGTCTCTTCCAACCTAGAAATTCTGTGATTCTGTAACAACAAAAAAAAAGAATTTGAAAGAAAGGAAAATACAAATAATGCATTTTAAGCAGCCATGACAAAAAGCTTTCCAGCTTCTAGGTAGATGCTTTTCAGTAAGAGATGCAATGCAGACACAAGATATTTCTGTTGCTTGACATATTAAGGACTCTGAAACTGGTTTCAGGGTCAGTATCTTTGTCATCTGTGTGTGGCAAGTATCTTATCTAATGGTAAGAGTTTGGATTACTCTTATTGCCACAGCACATGTAAGAGTTTTGATTTTAATTGAAAAAATATAAAATCCTTCCGTTACTGTCCTGGATAATAAATAATAATAAAAGCAGAAGGAAAGTAGGACATTCAGGCTAGCACTGACTTTCCCTCACCAAAACCAGACATATGCTCACTTTAGGAAGTGCTCATAATGATGGGAAAAGGCCTTGAGAGAAAGAACTAATCACTAATTCCAGGTGCGATGCTCTTCCTACTCTTTCCACTCAAATGGAGACCAAGTTTAGATTGTCATTCCTCCTTTCATTTTAAAATGTGAACATTTCCATATCACCAAAGGTGAAAAGCACTTAGAAGAGGATGCAAATCAGCATTAGAATTTTTACCTTGCAACACAAAGCAATTGGGTGATTTATTTATTTATTTATTTATTTATTTATTTTGCTGTCTAATAACACTAGATCCATCCATACAGGCACAGAACCTCTTCCATTGTCATGATCAGATTGTACTGCAGTTGGACCTGAGCTAGAAAGAGAGTTGGTAATTATATTAAAGAGAACACACAGAGTCAGAGTATGTGATGTGCTCATTCATCACCCCATGCATGGAAAAATGTGTTCCAAGCTGTTATAAAACATGTTGCAGAAAGGTGACTAATTCCCATGTCAGAACTTTGATGCCTGATGATGGGCTAGCAGCAATCACCTGCTGGAACTTCACATCCTTTTGTGAATCTTCCTCAGAAGACCTACTAAAAATAATTTCTCAAATACAACATATTTCTTATTTATTTTACAAACTGTAAATCCAGGAGCAGCAGTATAGATATGTGCTTTGCTCGCTTGCAGTGTCCAGTGGGGCTCTGCAAGCTTCATTAAATTTTTTGTATTGTTATATTTTGATGTATGATTGCATATTCTGAATACATAATGGATGCAAAGTAATTTTTCACTGTAATGCTAGATTTGTCAAGATTTCAATCATCAGCCAGATTGGATGTGTTCTGCACATGAAGCAGAGAATGTGGATTTGCAATTTTATTCAAGAATTGTTAACATAGATTCAACAACAACAACAATAATAATAATAATAATAATAATAATAATAATAATAATAATAATAATAATAAAGAGCAAGGACGACAACCCCTAAACTAGAAGTAATTAGTCAGCAAGCAAATACCAGGGTCATTGAAGACATTACATTCCCATATGACTTTATCACTTTGTAAATCTCATTTTGTAGTGCCAGGACAGAGGAAGCTTGTGGCTCGTTTCTGTATGACAGCTCCAATGCTTCCTTGTTAAGGCTCCATCATTTTGAATACAATTATAGTAGAAGAGAAACAGATCCAGCAGCACCAGTAATTCTTCTCCTCCTTCTGGGTGCTCAGAAGTAATTTGCCTTTTCTGCCTTGATGTTGGCATTGAAGACAAACCCCTGAAAACCCTTTGCACAATTCCCTCTGTGCCACATCAAGCAAGATCGGGGACAGAGCAGGGAGCAGAAATGCTCCATCCCTATTTCTCACCAACAGTCCACCAGACAGAGGTCTGAATCATTTATCAGTTTGCCTCTCTCCACCTCTTTCCTTTTGCTCTTCTTAATGTCTTTTGCAGAGAACTCACACCACACAAGTGAATTTTTGCTGTAACCATTAGTGAAAAGAGACACCCAAACATTGCATCCTAATTAGAATACAATTACACTGTGGTAAATGACAGCTAGATGTGGCCTATTATTATTAACAATAAACAATAGCAAGCTTTTCTGACAATAAAAGACAAATGGATGTGAAGTCAGTAAGAGTAGATGAATATTCACCCCCAGTGCTATTCAGTAGTTGGAACACTTTTTCAAAATCTTATGGGATTTATCTAAATAATTCCAGAACGTGTTGTGTTTACAGAATCACAATAGAAAGGCAACACTGAAATATGATTTTTAAAGTACAAAATGCTGTATTTTAATAAAATATTAGTATTTTAATTGTAAGTAACTGAGGGACACAATCAAAAACAAACAAACAAAAAGGCTTATGGCTTAACCAGCAAGTCAATTCTGAGAATAGCTCCAATCCACAGTCACATATTTGATTTACTAACAGGACTTCCCTAAACACATATACATGCCAAAGATTAAATAAACTTCTGCATGTAGATTTTTTAAATTTCAGCTTGTCTTTATGTTTCATTTTTGCAGCCCAGAATAATTATACAAATCTGTAGAAGAACTTTAAAATCCAAATGAATAAACATATGTGTAGTGCACTGTTAGAGCATACTCCATCACATAATAGCATTATGCAGTTTTTGAAATGAATCTGTAGAAAGGATTCATTAAGATAAAGTCCCAGCATCCCACCTGAGGCCAATAAAAATTCTGTTCAAACCTCTTCAAATTAAATTTTCTTCTTGAGCATATCCTGTCTAATTATGTTTAGTATTATCCTCCTTAAGGAATTCTGATTCATCAGTGCTATTAAGACAGGGAAAAGGAAAACCAGATGCTGTGGACCGGATACCCAGCTGGTAAGAAATCAGTATAGCTCCACAGAAGCCAAAAGAGCTACAGTGATTTATATCAGCTAAGGGTTTGGTATATATATAGGAACACACATGTGGACAGATGTACAAAGAATTATATAAATATCTGAAGTTATACCAGCAAAAATATAAGTCCATGTAGCTACACCACCCGAGAGTTTGACCCAAAAGCTCTAATAAACTGAAGTTTATAGAAGAGCCACAGCTGTGCTGAGATTTCATGTCTTTCACTCTCTAGAACTTAAAATAAATGTAAGAAACAGAAGTGCTCTAATTAGACATTTGGCTTTAAAAATCAGGAAGATAGCCAGCTAATGTCTAAGCGCTTTTTTGTTCTCGGGAGTTAGACTAACAAAAATATCATAATTACATTCATACTGTATGCAAATGAAGTGCACAACATATACTAATAAAATAAGTTGAGGGATTGAATTCAGTTCCAGCTAAGTTGTTTCAATTTCAGTCTTTAATGAATACCTTTTTTTTCTTTATTGTAATCCATACAGAAAGTACAAATTTAGATTGAGATTTCCAAATGCATCCAACCAAACTTCATGCTGAACACGAAATATCTGGACAGGGCCCACATACTTCTGTTCCTCTGAAATTGATACGTTACCACCCATTCACATCCTCTCAGCTGCTTACAACACAGATCGAAAAGGTACCACTTGGGACACTGTAGCTCTGTGCAGTTGCCCACTGTCCATTTGCGCACTAGCTATGCCAGTTATTCTACACCTTCAGCTCTCCTCACACTGCTAGGAACAACTCAAACTCCTTTGCACTCCACCTTGCGTCTTCAGGGATTCCCTTAATGTGTCTCTTTCCACTTGGGTACCATTGCCTGAGTCCTGCTCTCTTAGATGGAGTGTACCTTAAAACCAAAGTGGAGTAAGATTGCTTTCCTCTTTCAGGGGAAAACCCAGGTATCATTTCCTGTTCACAGAGGGAAAGCAACCACACCTCCCACTGCTGGCAGCCACATGTGGCTTCTGTGCTGCTGAAGATGCCCCACAGAGCAGTTCAAGGTTCATTAGTGCGGAGAGACACAGTGCCAGAGAAAGCGCAACTGCCTTGCTTGGAGGGAGATACACACACTTCAGTTCCTTTGCCCAGAAGCTAGTTTCCTTACAGGAATCAATCTTTGAGTGAAAGAGTTCATTAAGCCTTGGATCTTTCAGTAATCTGAGTAGGAACACAGAAAGCCTCAAAGCTTTATGCACAGGAGAACATAATGGCAAGGGCAAAAAGTCCCTCCATTTCAGTGAACCGTTGGTTCCAATAACTATGTCATTTCTTGTGCAAGACAGATTTGAACCCCTGTTCTGTCAGTACCAATTCCTCAGATTCCACATCCTGGACACATGCACTGATTTACCAGACAGAGAGGGCAGCAATACTAATTTCTCCAGATCAGTGTTTGAAAACAAGACCAACAGCATCTTGGCATCTTACTGAGAGCCAGCTGCAATAACAAGCATATGGAAAATGCCGTTACACTGAGCTCCTCACACCAAACAGCCCATTTTGTGGATTCCTGCAGGCCTCAGCCCTGAGTAATGTTTATGCCCATCAAGAGCAGACAACTTTAAAGGTTACTTAGAAGATGAATTTAATGTTCCTCAAACCTTTGTTGACACAAACTGCCACCTGATTTAGGTAGTTAGGGATTCTTCTGGCAGCTGAGAAACTTTGAGGCTTCACCTTCAGGTGCTTAACCCCTGATGGACTCCAACTACTTTCTGATTTTTGCTTACATCCTGTTATTTTGTAGATGTATCTTATATATGCAATAGAAATTTCAAACAAAAAAATAACTGTATATTCAGATCCAAATTCTCAACACCTTTCAAGCGCTCCTAACTGCTCTGAAGAAAGCTTTTAATCTCTAATGTTCTTATAATTACTATTATTATTAAAGTACAACTAACTTGAAAAGAAAGGCCCAGAGTAAATGGTACTAGTTTTGTAAGAGGCATAACTTTACTTGGAGGTAGGAATTAGAATGATAAAAAAATAATTCACTAATTTCCAGTAAAGATAAAAGATAATTAATTTCCTTGGCTCTGGGGATAGGATAATCCTGTAGGTACTACTAAAGCTTTATTTACAGGTCACATCCTTATATGTCTTACAGAAGTTATTCTTGAAAGATAATTTAGGTTCCCTCTCTTGCTGTGAAAACATTTTGTGTCATTGTCAGATACGTTATAAAGTGTTTGAGTTCTCTATGCAAATATTCAAGAAATATGCATGTCCAAATACAGATTTAATAATATTCCAGTAATGCCTACAGGGGAGGTACATTAACAATTTGTTCCATGCCATACCACCAATTATATTTATCAGCTACATTTCACACAGAATCACAGAATTTTAGGGATTGGAAGGGACCTTGAAAGATCATCTAGTCCAATGCCCCTGCCAGAGCAGGAACATCTAGACCATGTCACACAGGGAGGTGTCCAGATGAGTTTTGAAAGCCTCTAGAGAGCGAGACTCCACAACCCCCCTGGGCAGTCTGTTCCAGTGCTCTGTCACCCTCACCATAAAAAAAAAAAAAAAAAGTCTCATATTTAAGCAGAACCTCCTATGTTCCAGCTTGCACTCATTGCCCCTTTGTCCTATCATTAGATGTCACTGCGAAGAGCCTGGCTCCATCCTCCTGACACTCACCCTTTACGTTTTTATAAACGTTAATAAGGTCACCCCTCAGTCTCCCCTTCTCCAAGCGAAAGAGACCCAGCTCCTTCAGCCTTTTCTTGTAAGGGAGATGCTCCACTTCCTTAATCATCCTCGTGGCACTGCACTGGACTCTCTCAAGAAGTTCCCTGTCCTTGGTGAAGCCATGTTGACTGCCCCTAATGAGCCTTTTATCCTTGATATGCCTAGCGACAATGCCAAGGATAAGATGTTCCATCACCCTATCAGGGATGGAGGTGAGGCTGACTGGTCTATAGTTACCCGGGTCCTCCTTCTTGTCCTTTTTGAAGACTGGAGTGACATTTGTTGAGGCATTTGCTGATGTGAACAAAAGCAACAAAAAAAATTAGATCTCTTTCACTTGCTCAGTCATCCTTAGAAAATACACCTAGCCATAACCATGCTCTGAGTTCATGCTGATAACACAGCATATCTTCAAAAGACAATAGTAGCTGTCTTAATGGACTTAGTGGAATTTTTTTCTAGGGCAGTTTTGAAGATGATATTGCTACGCCTTCAAAGGGAAGGCATATTGTGGCAACTTTGCAGAATCACAAAAAAAAAAGAAAAAAAAAAAAAAAGAAAAAAAGAAAAACATTCTACTTAGTTTTCCTTCAGCCTTAAATATTTTCTCACTAGACTAGCAAACTGTCTCCAAGTGGAGCAGCTCTCTTTTCCTACAGCACCCTTCAGGGACTGACTTTGAGCTATTAAAGGCTTTTAGACCAGGTGTTTCCCCCCTGCTCCCTCATCCACTACCCCCATAGCCATGGGGCTCCTGAAACAGGACACCCACAGCAGCAGCCAGGCAATAGTTGCCTCACATCCCCCTGGCAGAGAAGATTTCTTTTCAAATTTTTCTCCAGAACAGCTTGTACAACAAATAGCTTTTAGCATATACAATTTGCAAAGTTGCCAGTTTATCATGAATAGAGCTATTTGTAGTCTAGTCATATCATAAAATCTTGTTAAAAAACAACACAAAGAGACTGCTCAGTTTTCAGTTATGGTGCTTTTGAATTAATTTGAATCCAGATTGCCTCATGAGTATTGTTTGTTCCAATATGAAACAGTTTATGGTGATAAATTGCAGCAGCATCACTTGAGAGCTGCCTGGTACAGTATACTGCATCAGAAGTTGAGTCAGCTTTCACACAGAGTATATACCGTAGCTAAAGCGCACCCAGATTCTGTGGTTTGGAAGGCAGTTACATAGAAAGTCAAAGAAACCAGAGTATTTTATGGTATGTGTAGGTGTTGGGTAATGCCAGTGTGGAACTAACCAAAGCAAGTAATGTGAAAATCTCATAATCTTCATACTGAATAAGCTCTCCTGTTATCCTCAGCCAGGTACTTACTTCTCTACAGAGACTGACACAGGGTCTCTCTATCCACACTTTCAGTCCTGAACAATTTAAGGTATATAAATTCTTTGTCTAGCTCTAAATTTACTGTTACAGCAGATGTTAGAGTCAAATCTCATTAGTACAATTTCACTAATCTACAGAATAATGACAAAATATTTTGGCACCCTCTCAGTCATAACTGTAATTAATGTTAAGCAGAGTATGTTGCATGACATATTACCCCATGCACATACACTCTTCTGTGAATAGTAAAGGGCCTGATTCAGAGAGGGAGAGCAAGCATTTGTCATTCCCACTGAAATCATTAGGAGTTTAAGTCCTGATTCCTTTGGACTGGGTCCTTACCATGGTATGGTTCAGCAGTTTTCAAGAGTTTCTGTAGTCGCTGAGTGGAAATGGTAGTGATTTAACTCAGCCAACATACTGGTATGTACAGCCTTATGATATGGCTGAGCTTCTAGACCTTGCTTTAGGGCAAAAAGGTCACAGCTGGAACCTCACATTTAAAGTTCTTTTGCATTTAATGAAATTAATGAATTTGATGAGGCACTAGGCCAGATTAATCTGTAGTGCCCTTCCATCTAATGTAACTGAGTTAAGCAAGGACTGAGGCCCATGCAATTTACTCTTAATTAACTCTGAAGGGTTGGTATTAACCCTGTTGCCCAGGGTTAAAGATGAGTATGTTTGTCATGGGAACTCCCATACCATTGACACCAAAGTTAATGCTGACCAAAATGTCTGTGCCAAAACACATGTGAGCAAGTGAAGCAGATTGCTCTTGCCCCTCCTTGACCCCAGAATTTTGCAGGGTTCTGTGGGTTGCTTTTATTAGGAGAAATCAGCAGTGCAATCAAGAATGCCTTTGCTGCTGTCTTGTCTGTTAACATAAAGCCCTGAATACTTGCAGAACGGGAAAGCAGACAGCAGGAAACAGCCCATTTGCTTCCACTTCCAAGCATCTTTCCAGCCACTACCCCACCCAAAATCTTGCTGAGTGCTTTTCTAAAAGTTGTGGTATTATTTGTGGCAAGTTTGTGTTTTATTTCTGTACTTGGTTTCCTAGATGCACTCACTGTTTTTCCAAGTACGTATATATTGTAGTCCAGGGTATTGAGCAGAGATGCTTGAATTAGCAAGGATAACAGCTGCACTTCAGCTTCAACAACAGCATTCAGCAGACCCTTGCCTACATTTCTACCTGCCAGCAGCAATTACTACTTGCTAAGATCAAAACTGCTGTAACTGCTGCCATGCAAATTAGGCATTGAGACATACTCTCTCCCCTCCCTTCACCTTCCCGTTATTGCTCCTCTCACACATGCTGACTGCTCCTTTCTCCTCCCACATACACAAAGATAATGAAATCATTCTTTCTTCCACTTGGTTTGTATTCAGGGCCTCGAGAAACAGCCTTCAGCCTTACAAGGCTGATCTTCGGGTAACGTTTGTCTTTCTCTCAGGCCACTGATAATGAAACCGGAAGGCGTTCAGTTGCCCATCTTTTCATCTGAATGAAAGTAGCTGTCATAGCAAAAGTTTCTATAAAGCAGCACTGTTGGCCAGTCTTCAGCATAATTCCTTTCACAGATTGCCACAGGAAAGTGTATTTATCATTCTTATGTGCTAGATATTAGATATGATTACAGAAATGGATTACAAGCAACATTTAATGAAACAAAAGTTTAAAAGAAGACAGTGTGCACTAGATAAGCATGCATTATAGCCATTCTGCATATTGGTACTGTGAAGCTCTGAAAACAAACAAACAAAATATATATTGTCTATGTGAAGAAGAAATAATAATAATAAATAATAATAAAAAAGCATAGCTCTCATTCTGCCCTTCTGTGGAGACCTCGTTATTCAATTCACATCTCCAAACTGAAAAGTGGCCTCTGGGACTCAAGTGCATCTTTTTATAGATCCAAAACTGAAATGTCAAAAACAAAAGAGTGTTCCTGCAAGAGCTTATCCAGGCACTGGCTCTCTAACCAAACACTGCTCATTTTCAAACTAGCAACAAAGACTAAAACAACCTGATTTACTTGTGTGAGAACACATAATGTGACTACTGGTGTTTCTTTACAGTGGAGTCAGAGGTACATCTCTCCCAACAGAGAACTGCTGCTTTACTTGTTTTTAAATTATGAAAACTTTAAATCAGGAAAACTGAGTTTGTGCTAAACCACATGAAAACAGGCCAAGAAAAATCTTGGTAAGGATTCGACTCAATAGACAAGGGTAAGTAAACAGGAGACAAACCAATCCTTTAAGCCTGCCATCATCCTACTCTAGCTTTTAAAGTTATATTAATATCAACGAAACATACATCCATCTTTTCCCAGGAGGAAGACAAGTACTTACAGCCTGCCTGACTCTTAATAAATTGCAACTCTCAACACTCTGAAGCACAGATTAGTTCAAAGGTTTGCTACAGCACTCTGCAACAGTTGGTGAAATTGCTCAATTTAGAGTTCTTACTGACCCAGATTCAGCTCTAGTTTAAGAGTAACAATTTGAACTGTAATTGCCAGATATATTAACACCGATAGGAAAAGAACATAACTTGACAAAACCCTTTAGAGCAGCTGAACTGTTATCAGTATGTAAAGGATACCAAGAATATATTATCATGTTGACTCTGGGTCATGCCAGAATTATTTCAGACTTCAGTGGAAATGGTTTACATTATATAAAGACACCAGCACAATATGATTAAAATGCATTACACAACTCACCATCTTAGATGTGTACGCATACATGAAGTCTGGAATATGCTAAAGAGGTTTTTCCTCAACATTTCCAAACATTCCATGGTAATTACTGTTATGTGATAATTCCAAACCATACTGACAAGTGTTTTAAAAAAGTCTTCAGTTATGAATGCGCATTACGAAGAAAAATTAATAGTACATCTTGCATTTACTTGCAGAAGCATCATATAAGCCATATCCATATGTACAGTAAACAAATATATATTTTTGGCACCATGAATTTGATACCTTCCACCCACAAGTCAGTGGCAGAGTTGAGCTGACAAAACCAATGACACCGATGCACCCGTCAACAGGAAGCAGAAAATTGCATTGGTTTACATTGTCTTATTAATTTAATGCCCTATTACTTGTAGTGCATTATATTGCAGAAGTGTGGTTACCAAAGCTGTTGTATTTTCTATTTTGGAATTTAGAAAGTGAAAAAAAAAGATCTCTCCCCTTTCAAAATGGTGCAAGATGTTTAAGATGTAATGGTGCATGCACCTTTAGATGTTTAAATATTATTTAAAGCAAAACAAAACAAAACAAAACAAAACAAAATGTAAGTTAGCTCATCCTGGCCCAGCCTGAATTGTACGGACCACATGTTAAACACCTTTGCACTGTTCCTAGCCCTCCTTTGTTAATAAAGTCTCAACCCATTCTAAGGCCACTGGATAGGTCTATAGGTCTCTGCCAGTGCATTCACCCCTTCCTGGAAAAGAAGTTAAAAAATCAGAACAACTGAGTAACCGAATATATAAATAAATAAATAAATATGACTATATAGAGTTTCTAACAGTCACATCAACACTTTCTTTTCCCTATGAATACTATTTTTAGGACAGTTCCACAAAGGAGCTGGAGAGGGAATTGAGCTTTAGACCTAGAACTTGACAGCTGCCTCCACTGTTGGGTGGACTCACTGGGAATCCTTCACCCAGGGAAGCAGAGAAAGCTTTGCAATAGTGCAAACAATTTACTTCCTATAAATTTTAATTTATGCCGGCAGGCAAGGAAAGATTGATCAGGGACAACTAAATACTGTTTACAATACTAGAATTGCAATAAGGGAAACAAACAAAACCCTCTAAGCAATCAAATATCAGAGCTATTGAGATGGATCAGTCCATTAGTCTACCTAGTTTGGTAACCTGCCTTTCACAGGTTATATTATTAGAGAAGTGCATTCTGTCAAAGAAAACAAACAAAACAAAACAAAAAAAAATAAACCCACCCAGAAGTACATGTTTTTTCCAAATCGGTACATCTAGATATATCAGATATATCAGATATTTAGTGGGAAACATCCACTAAAAGCCAAAATTGAACTGACTAGAAGTCACAAGAACACTTATTTTCCTAAAATAGTTTTCTGCCTTTGTATATTGTAAACCTCTAGACAATAATAATCCATGAAGTAAATTTCTTCTACATGCATACATCAGTTTATAACTTGTCCTTTGCCCAGTTCAGAGCATAGGTAAGAATTAAAGTTATCCCAACTCTTAGGACAGTAGCATGCTATAACATTGTTTTTGGCATCCTTGGGAGAAGCACAAAGAAAAAGGGGAAAATTAAATAGCAATGCCTAGAACACAAATTCCAACAATTAATTTAATGTTGAGCAATGAACCACTCTGCATAAGCAGATATCATGGTCATTGCAACAATCAAACCATAGACAGCAAGACCAATAATTCCCCATTGCACTTCACCAATCTGGAGACTATGAGAAATGTATAGACCATGCTATTACACTACCTGGCACAAGCATTAGGGGGAGACAGTCTCATGCAGAAAGTTGACTCATTTTGTTTTACAGAGCTCATGTATTTGCAATTATCTTTTATTTGAATGTATTTATTTTATTTTTTTAAGTGATCTTTGCTCAAACGTTTCCTTGGCCCACCTTGTCCATGTAGTTGCCAGCAGCTGAATTACTGTCATGCTATGTCAGGGACACTCAGTGAGTGATGCATGCAATACTAATGGTTAAAAAAAAATTGAGGAAGAAGTTCAGATTGAAAAGCAGGGAAGGTTAACAACACTGAGGCAAGAAACAAATTGAATCACGTAAACCCCATATTCATTTATTAAGCTTCTCATATGAGTCCTGTGGCAAAAACGTACAGCCAGCATCACTCAAACTAAGATGTACAAATTATACAGAACTGAAATAATATCAATAATAAAGCAAGAGTTATAAAATGCCATAAACAGAAACTTTGGTTTACAGTTCATTTTAACTGTTACAAAGCACATCCTGTTTGCAAAATTATTTGGGTAGTTCTCATACCCAGAAGTTCAGTAAATACATTGACCATAAGACAGTATAGTAGCTTTAAAACACCCTGCCTTAAATTTTCAACATTTTATTTATTATTTTTTTTTTCTAATAGAACTTCAATTATTTGGCATGGTCCCTGCAACAAATTTGTCCAGCTTGAGAGGCAAATGTCTTGAGGAGTCAGGAGAGCACCCAGTTGAGCATTACTGTCCTGAAATCTTCGCATCAGCTCTGCTACTAAAGAAAAAAACAAGGGTCAGTCTGTACTGCTATTGACCACAGTTTGAAAGCAAGTGGTGGCCCCAAGTATATTTGCAAGAAGGTTGGTTCTGTCACTGCATGGGCAGTGACATATCTTACAAGACATGGGGAGACAGACACGCACAAAGATATTGGCAGAGAAGCCTTCATAAAGCAAATTGAAATAAAGTCTAGAGTACCTACGCAACATAGCAGCAGCTGACTAGGTACTATCAGAATTGTTGTTTTGGGTAGTCATCTCAATAATGCCTACAATTGTGTTTTTAGAGGCTTTACGTCAGTTTTGATATTGATTAGCATCACACAGGAAAGTGCATTAAGCTACTGAGAATTCCTGCACTGTGCACATACACTTCTACACTTAGGGTGGCAGCATGCTTACCTGCACCAGGCTAGGCAAACCTATTACAGCCAGGGGATGGAAAGGAAGCCTGGCTCCTGCTCTTCCAATAAATGAATTACTGAAAATTTTCCTGTGTCTTTTGTTGGCTGCTGAAAGTTGGTGCAGTCTTCCCAACTCCAGACACATCCTGTGGAGTCACGTAAAGCATGGCAGAACCTGATTCTCAAATAAAGGTGGACCATGCTAATTGAGGTAAATATTGGCCCTTTGATCCTCTAGCTTCTATAATGGTTGAAAATTAGGGTGTGCTGTCTGGATTTGAGTTAAACATATTAAAGGATTTGTTAAATCTTTCCATTACTGTCTAAGAATATCCTTACAAGCCTACTGGGTCTATTAAGTAAAAGTGGAAAAGACTGGCTGTACATGCATTTAATGTCTGTCTTGAGCTGCTGTGTGCTGGTGGTAACTGTGTGGTTCTTCACAGAAGAGAAAGCGTGGAGACAGAATGAGGAACAGCTATTTAGGACTACAGAGAAACACAGGGAGAGGACAAGTGCACAAGTCAGAGAGCAGGGAAAGAGACGGGAAGTTCAGCAGATGTAGCTTTGGAAGAGACAAAACACTGAGTCAAAAGCTGACAGTGATGGGGATATTAACAACAGGCAATGAAGAGAGGCAGCTAAAAAGAGGAATTGTTAAAAGAGAATTAGATACTCTTATGAGGGAGAAACTATGCAAGAGAAATAGCATCCAACGGAATGAAGAAAATCTTAAAATATGTTGGAAATATATTTTCATGTGTTTAAAACACATGAAATGCTATATGTTCTGGCACTTCATGGAAGCAAAATCCAAACCCAACAAACCCATCCTTTGGCAAGGAAACCGAGAGCAAGGCAAACATTGAATTTCTTTGCCAAGCTGTTAGCAGGGAACAGAGCTAAAGCCAACAAAGATAGGGACTTGCTGAGATGCTACAATGTTGAAGTGGGAAGGGAGGAGTTTGGATCACTCATATTTCTTTCCTTAATAACAGAAAAATAAAAAAAAAATAAAAATAAAAAAAAAATAAAAAAAAAAAACAGACGAGTGAAAAAGGGCAGAGGAATAAAGTAGCTCCTATTTTAACCTTACTGTTCAGTTTTACTGTATTGCAGCCAGATAACGATAGCCTGAAAACATCAGCAACACTTCTTCACACCCAGCCCAATTGCAACTGTGCCTCCAATAGCCAAGGGAGGAAAACAACCAGTTTATGTCTGAAGGTCTTGAATAGACAAGCCATCTACTGTACATGCAGTTCATCAACATCAGATCACCTTTTTAATGTCTCTCACAGTGAAACAGCACAGAACTACTCCTTATTTCAGCAGCAGAGCCTCCCTCCCTCCCTTCTTCCATTCTGGAAGGCAGATTCTGTTCAGTCATTTAATTCCAGAGTTATCTATTCCCAATTACACATGGATTAAATTCAATGTAGCAGTTTTATTGTATGTGCAAATCCACTGCTGTTTAATCTTGCCAGTGCTGTATTTGGTTTTGATATATTCTGACTGGCTTGTCTCTCAGCAGCAGGCTGAAGAATATTAAACACTTTGTCACAGTTACTCACACACACTTTCATGTGTATTATTTATTTGCATTCTGTGACTGTTAAAAGCGGGCATTTCCAAATCATATAGTTAAACAGTGCAGGCAAAACCACAGCAAGAAAATGCTGCAGTAAAGGACAGCTTGAAATCCTCAGCTAACATGCTTGAGAAGTACAAGACAATTCAGGCTTGTAGTGTTGCGAGACAGCAGTCCAAGGAGATGATAGATCAATGAAAACAAAACCAACAAAAACACATTCTGTCACCTTTGAAGCTGCTCACTCAAGTGCTATTGTAACTCAGCAACTCTACCTGTTAGTATCCAAGCACTGATGCAGTATATACAATAAAACAGATTGATGATAGAAGAGTTGCAGAGCTTCTTTGTAGTATTGTGTTGTGTGAAGAGGATGGCAAACCTGCACAGCAAGCTGCTGAGTGACCAACACCTTGCTAACCATCCTTTGACAGTGAGTGAACTAACTGTTAACTGATAAGCTAACTGTTATTCACATCTTAAATGCCTGGTAGGAATAAGGGCTAAAATTTGTGCTCAAGTACTAGACAGGATTTACCTACATTCAACCTCCTTAGGATTTTGACAATAAATATCAAATGAAACCATTCATTGCTCTTTCCTTCTGCCAGAGGACACCCTAATGTACTCCAGGAATTTCTACTAAGTTCAATAAGATCTTTTTCCCTTCAACCTGTCTCTCCTCTGCTACAAACAAAAGGTCAACATAATTTCCTCATTTCATTAGGCTAGGTTTCAAAAGAAATTATGAAATCTGCTGGAAATTTTGACCTTTCACCTTTTTCTTCTTCACTTCCCTGCAATACAGAGTCCTTCTCTTGCCAATGTTAGTCCCTGACCCTCCAAACTGATGCCACATCTGTATCCAATGATATTTTCAGAGCACTGCTGGCAGTAGGTTTATCTACAGGCTCTGAAAATGTGTTAGCATAAATGCAGGTAATAGTGGACCATGGTGGGCAAAAGTCATTGGGAAAATATTAGCAACATAAAACAGACATGCTTACTGTGTAACTTATTTTCTTTTAGGTAGCTAGAACATACTTGGAGTTTCGTTTCCTGTACTTATTTCTTATAGTATTTGTTTTTTGTCTTTTTTTTTTTTTTTTTGGTTTATTTACTTTTAAACAGTTGAAGGTAGACACCAGCTAAAAGAGCTGATCTCACCTTTTGAGGCCAATACATATTCCCACTTTGCAGTAAAGTCTATAAAAGACTTTTGGCAGCTTCTGACAGCTACCTATGATGATGATTGCTCTTGGTTCTTCAGATTCAGCAGATAGAGATGGAAAATAAATCATATTAATTATTATCTATGTTTACACTGTGCGTGTTTAGGGCAAGTAATCGAGTACCTAGCAGTAGAGGAATATGGGACACATTTTTTTGTTTGTTTGTTTTGCCTCTTGTCATTAGGTAAATATAAATAACAAGGTAAATGAGAGGACGACAGTGGAAAACTTGCTGAGACAATATACATCATTCAAAATGGAAGCCACAGGAACTGCTTTCACTGTAAAATTGGCAAGTGTCCTGAAACTGCAGAATCGCAGAATCATCAAAACTGAAAGGGACCATTGAAGCTCTTCTGGTCCAACCACCATGCTCAAACAAGGACAGCTAAGACAGGTTGCCCAGGACCACGTACAGATGGCTTTTGAAGATCTCCAAGGAGGGAGAGCTCATAACTTCTCTGGGCAACCTGCACCTGTGCGCTGTAACTGGCACAGTGAAGACATGCTTCCTGATGTTCAGACAGAGCCTTCTATGCTCCAGTTATGCCTCTTGTCCTGGAATTGGTGGCATTGGGAACCACTGAAAAGAGAATGGCTCTGTCCTCATTGCACACTCTCTTCAGGTATTTATAAACATTGAAAAGATCACCCCTGAGAATCCTCTTCTCTAGGCTGAACAGTTCCAAGTCTCTCAGCCTCTCCTAAGTGGACAGGTGCTCCAGTCCCTTCATAATCTTGGTGGCCCTACTTTGGACTTTTTGCCATATGTCCATGTCTCTCTTTTACAGTGAGTTTTTGCTCCAGAACAGGGCAAAGCACTTCAGGTGCAGCCTTACTAATGCTGCGTAGAGGGGAAGGATCACCTGCCTCAACCTGCTGGTAATACGTTGCCTAATGCAGCCAAGAATGTCATTAGCCTTTGTTGCCCTTGCTGTTATTGTTGACTCATGTTCAACTTGGTGTCTACCAGGACTCCTAGGTCCTGTTCTGCAGAACTGCTTTCCAGCTGGGTAGCCTCCAACATGTACTGTTGCCTTAAGTTGTTCCTCCACAGATGCACAACTCTGCACTTCTTGTTGAACTGTTCATGAGATTTTTGTCAGCCCACCTCTCCAGCCTGTCAAGGTCCCTTCTGACAGCTGCACGGCCCTGTGGTGAGTCAGCCATTCCCCCCAGACTCATGTCATCCATCTATGAATTTACTGAGTGTGCATCTACCCCATCATTCAGGTTGTTCAGGAACATTTTGTTGTTCATTGAACAAGACTGGACCCAGTATTGACCCCAGGTATAGTCCACTTGTTACTGGCTTCCAGCTAGACTTTGTACCACTCACCACTTCCACCTGGGCCCAGCCATTCAGCCAGTTCTTGATCTACTGCACAGCCTCCTCACTCAGACCATACTTCAACAACTTCTCTAAGAGGATCTTCTGGGTGGCAGTGTCAAAGGCCTTACTGAAGTCTAGAAAGATAATATCTATTGCTCCCCCCTCATCCACTAGGCTGGTCATTTCATCATAGAAGCTTGTCAGGTTGGTCAGGCATGACTTCCTCTTGGTGAACCCATACTGACGACTACTGACAACTTTATTCTCATTCATGTTCCTTGAAACAGTTCTCAAGATTAACTGTTCCATCACCTTCCCAGGAGGGGTGAGTCTGACTGGCCTGTAGTTCCTCAGATCCTCCTTCTTGCCCTTTTTGAAAATAGGGGCAACATTTCATTTGTTCCTGTCTTTGGACACCTCTCCCAGTTGTCATGACTGAACAAAGATTCTAGAGGGTGGCCTTGTAATCTCATCTGTGCATCCATCAGGGCCCATGGACTGAATGTCTAGTTTGCTCACGTATTCCCTGGCCTGACCTTCTTCCACAAAAAGTGGACAGTTGTAGCATCTTCCTTGCCCTGGACATTCACCCTTGCCTTTAGGACCTTGGGATCCTGAAGGCCAGCCTTGCTGGTAAAGACTGAGGCAAAGGCATTCAGTATCTCAGCCTTCTCATTGTCCCAGGTAACCAGATCTGTTTCTTTCAGGAAAAGACCTACATCTGGGCCCTAAGATTTGCTAAGGTTTCCTTAAAACTATCATGTATAACTTCCCCATATGCTAGCTAAGTATCATTTTTAGATCTACCTATCCTTTCCAAGGATTCCCATGTCTATTAATAGTTTATTGGGATTTTTTTTTTCTCAGTATCACAAAAGATATATTGCATATATATACATAATTTTTGTATAACCCTTCCAAATCCCAGATGGGATATACGACTGGAAAAGACCACTCAGTCAAGACACTCAACCGTTTACAACCACATAACAGACATTTATCTCATGAAAACCAACAAAGCATCCACTTCATACCTGACCTCACATAATACAAACAAACTAGAAAACAAACAACAACAAAAACAACAACAACAAAATACAACTGTGCCACCCAGGAGCTATTGTTACATTAAAAGCCTAAAGACCACCACAAGCAAAATACCTCTCAGGATCAACCTAGTCCCCTGCAATAATATGGGACATACTGGAACTAGTTCAAATGCTCTGACACCCCCTCAGCTGCAGGGCTCTTACCTAGGGCCATATAGCACACAGCCTGTTAAGCAAGAGCACACAGAGCCCCTTCTACCAGCAGCAACTTTTCCCTGTCACACACTCCACCACGACTCCATATTAACTGCCTACATTTCCATTTGTTCATTAGATCTCTAGATCTCACTTAGAGAGATGAGGCCTGGCCTTCAGCCTTTTCTTTCATACAAATTCTCTTCCTTGTTCAGGAAAATCAGACAGTGAGTCCCTCGGCTCTGCTCCTTAGTCTCAACCAGGAGGCAAGACACTTCTAGCACTCCCTAAGGCCTTCCACGGGACCACCCACTGACTTCTACTGGTTCCGCTTCCTTCATTGCTTCCAGATGCTTCTCTACACTCTTAATTTGGTTCAACTGGGAAGAGCTGAACTTTCCTCACATGGGACACCAGGGGCCACTTACACAATTCCACATGCCAAAACCCAAAATATTTTCTGCCAGGCTTGTGTTTTTACTATTCCATAGTTTCATGGTCAGCATCAGGTTGGCAAGTGAGGACTTACATTCAGATACCTGCATAACAGAGCATGTTATACCAATGCTATTACATGCTTATTCTGAAAAAGCTCATAAGGATTAAAGGGCAATGGTGGAGATTGTCCTTAAAACAGTACAAAATTACTTTTGTTTACCAACTATTTCCTTCCTTTTTTTTTTTTTTTTTTTTTTTTTTTAAATGCTTAAATAATTATTTATGCACCAGTACTATTCTTTCCTCTATTGACTGCTATTTTTTTTTTTTCCATGTAAGACTTTCGAACCATTTGTAAGGGGATTGTAAGTCAGTGGGCCAAGTTCATAGCTGACATTATAGCTCCTTTCTGGAACAGTAACAGCATACATCAGCTGACAAATGAGTTATTCATCTCCTGAGGCTTTTTTTTTTTTAAATAAATAATATAAACAGGTATCTTCTCTGACCTACTCAGAAACATAGCTCTTATTGTAGTAAAACTTAAACTCCCTCTTCTGAGACTTGAATTTATTAGTAATGGGGAGGGGGGAGAGAGAGGGGGCAGGGAACAGGCAGAAAAGCAATAAAGATCAGCTCAAATCTCTTCAGATTTTACTGCTTATAAAATTTCCTTCTTCAAGTTTACTTGATCCATACCCTTGCCCTGGGAGAGTTGCTTCTACACACATATAATCATATGAAATAATGAGTCCTCTGCATTAAGATACCTACAGAATATCCTCAGTGCTTTCTCAAAATAATTGATATCTGACAACAGGATGGAAAAATATGTTAATATCTTTAAAATAGAACCCCTATTTTTGCCAGAAATGTTTCATTATAAATTGCTGAAGACAGCCTGTTTATCTGAGAATCATCTGCAGAAGTGACTGAGTGTTTTTTCATTAAGATGTTGGAAGGAGAAGAAACTGTATCTCTGATCCATAGGGACCTTCTCTTCCATAGGGAGGTGTGAGTGAGACAATCCCAACAACAACCATGAAGACAAGGTAGCCCAGATGGGCTGTTGCAAACACACCTTTTTTTTTTTTTTTTTTCAGTATAAATGTGTGCTTTGACATTGCCCAATTGTTTATTATTTTTATTTTTATTTTTCTGTACAGGAGAATCACCATTCTGGTCATAGGGTATTCTGAATGTTAGCATATATAACAGAAGACCCCTTTCTCAAATATTCAGCATTAGTGGTTTTGCAGACATATTCAATAGGTTCCGTTGCCTGTGTATGCACAATGGGAAAAGCAAAACAAGCACAAAACAAACAACACAAAATACAAATGTTGTTGCTGGAGAGAATTTGATTGTAATTTTGTTGTTGTTGTTACTCAGTCATGCATACATTTCTTATTAAATACATCAAAAGATCTGGAGGATCTTTAAACTCATAGGGTAAACATTGAGTTCTTTGGCACAGAAATGGTTTTCATCACCAACAATTTCTCGCTAAAACTGCCTGAATTTGGTAGAAGGGACAAGTATACAGAAGATGCACTTTGTGTATGTATGATTACAACCCAGTTGTTCATTGCTAAAGAAAATCAAAGAGTAATCTAACATACCAGTTACTTAACAGTATGCACAACACTACTTGATTTGGGAGACTATTACATTAAGGGAGGTGTGTGTGTGGGGGGGAGCAGGTGGGGAGGATGGTTATTTGTGTGCATTCCTCCTCTGCTTAATCATCAAAAAACAATGCATTCAAAAGCAGGTATAAAGTTGATCTTATGAACCTGTAAATTGTTAAAATATGAAGAAAAATGAATATTTCTTATCCTCAAAGATTCAGTCCAACGTCTTTCACTCAGCGTTATTATAATTGCTAAATACCGTCAAGAGACACATAATATATTATTCTGAGTGTTATCATTTAAATTTTTCAGCATACTGACAAAAACAGTAACTAGTATATCAATTATTAAGATATTATTGACCTTTGGAACAAGGGCTTCTATGATTTCAGGAGTAGCAACCTCTATCTTGTCAGTTAACTGTGAGCAGGACACAGATGTTCTGCAGCTCTCCTGAAGTGATTACCTTATGCACAAACTTTCTTTCTTTCTGTATTTACTTATGTAGCAATGTCATAAGAGCTTCTTGCCTGAAGAAGTGAGTGGTTAAAAATGTAAAACGAGAGGCTATTAATTTCTGACATCATTTGTCATTGTAGTGGGAGGTCAGTCCTGAGTTTCACAGAGAACCCAGAGGAACCAGTGCTGTTCATTTTACTCATGAGACCCATAAGGAAATGGGGTGAGCAAGGACATGATGTAGTAAGCTTATGGTACTAAGTTCTCCTGGGTAGTAGATATGATGATCTGTTGTGAAGGTGCAGAAAGTGGAGATAAAATGGTAGGAAAAAAAAAACAGTAGAGAGAGAAAGAGCTGTGCATGATTGTTACTACTCAGAAGTGAGGTTTTGGAATTATAATAGGTGGTTCTACAGAAACATCACCCCTATGCCCAATGCTTAACATTGGTAATATATATATATATTTAGTATTATTAAGATAAAGAATAAATAGAGAAGATCCTTTCTGCCCTGCTCTTCTCAAAAGTGAGGTAAAAGAACTGGTAAGCATTCAAAGAAGGACCATGAATATAATCAAAAATAATTTGTGGCATCTATATGAAGAATAATTAATTCAAGACTCTTCGGACTCCAGAAGACAACTTAGGTTTACAGAGATCTATGAAATCATGACTGGCAGACAGAGTGTTTACAGGGACTAACTGTTCATCCACTCTTCCAATAGAAACAAGAGGACTTCATACGAAGCTAGGGAGAGCCAAGTTTGAAACAAATGAAATAATATGGTTGTTCATACAGCATGTACCAGACCATCCGAACTCCTTAACAAAAAAATACTGTGGACAGTAAATTTTCCACAGGTTCCAAGAGAGATCAAAAACTGTGACTAGTCACATTTATGAAACAAGGTTTGATATACCTACAAATAATGTGAAGTTGCGTTCATACGAATAACTATTTGTGGCTACCCCTGGATAAGACACTAGATTTTAGCATGCATTAACTGAACCCATGAATCTTTTTAAAATAGAGCAATTACCCTCTACTAGAAATGATCAGAATAAGAGCTTTACAAACTCAGCTTCTTTTCAAAGTTGACCAGACCAAGGAAATATCCAAGCAAAAGTGGAAATCTTGGCCCTAGAGAAATTCAATGAGAGCTTTGAAGTAGATTTTCCTGGAGCATTTAGTTTCACTTTGAATTCCCGTAGTGACTCTTTGGAAGTTTGCTACTAAATTGTTTCATTTCCTTATTTTGTGGGCCTAAGCTGAGAGGTCTGTGCATAGTGTCCATGCAAATAGACAAAGAAGGAACTTTTGTGGAAAAATAAATATATAAATAAAATAAAATAAAATAAAACAAAACAAAATAAACAAAACAAAACAAATAAAACAAAACAAAACAAACACCGCTGTTTCATTCTTAAGAGGGGAGAAGAGTTGAAGGAATGAGAAGAGATCTACATTCACAGCTCACTAAAAGATTTTTAGATATATTAATTACTTTTGTAAATAATTTCCATTAAAATATATAATATGACTTAGAATGAACTATTTTTAATCAAAAGGGGCTGATTTTCATTAACATAGTCAATAATTTGAAATATTAGATATTACTAAAATATCATGATACTAACTGAATGGTTACAGTGATACGGAAGATCAGGTAATACTTTATGGTGTATCAACATAGTGGAGTGATGAAATAATAGTATGGTCTTTTCCTCAGAATGATTTCATTCAATTTTGTTAAAAATTTGTTTTGACTTGAAACAAAAACCTGAAGGTCTGGCATAATTTAAATCAATATTTATTGCATTACACTGATTATACCACATGATTTTGAAGCAAATTTCCCCTTTCTTTAATATCTCATTTTCATATATCTTCACTCTTCCATAGTGACAATTTTTAGGTATGTATTACAGCTGAACAGAAATAATAGCAGAAATTTCAAGGTGAAGTCCCTATAACTACTTCATTATAAAAGAACAAGAAGTTATACTAACTTTGCTTTGGCTTTCCATTTAAAATTCCAGTAACACTTGAGTAGTCTTTAGACCATGTATTTCGTATTTATGATGTTATAGCTTAGTTACCAAAGTCTGGTACCTGCTTTAATGGGCCCTTGCCTTTTGCCTTTGCACAATGATAGATTTTTACAGCTGTCACAAAGGGAGGATAACATTTCCTGAATTCAAGAATCACCTTCCATGCCTATGTTAGTTGGCTAGTCTCCATAGGCAACCACTGCAGCAAAATAGTCTCCTGTAGATATTAACTCAGCAGATTCTTAACTTTAAGGAACAAAACTACCTTTAAAGGAGCCTTTCCCACTCACTAGTGATTCTACCATGAGCACAAAGATGATTAAATTCCTAACTAAGACGTATAAATTGGATGCTTGTATCTGGCAGTTTGAATACCTCATCCTCTCCACCTCCAGCTGAAGTCACCTTACTGGCAAGTATGCCGGAGATATAACCATCCTGAAGGGCTTACAACTCAAATCACAGTTAATTTTAAACCAGGTTGTTTTGTATAAGCCATATGAAAGAGAGATGTTTTAATGATCATACAAGTAGGCCAGCAGTCACTTTCAAGTGAATGTAAACATATACTAAGTAAAAAACTTTTACAGCAATAAATGTAACAAACAAACAAACAAACAAACAAATAAATAATTTTGTTCACTTACAGCCACAGCAGAAGAAATAACATCACGTTAAAAATCAATGAGCTGCTGAAGGCAGGACAAGCCACAGCTCTGCAGCGTAAAGAAATATTGTAGGCAACCCTTAACAATGACCCAGTGGGAAGATGGTACCTTTGAACTGTCTTCAAGAGATACTCATTTTCCATTACTGAATAGGTAAAAGGCTCTGGGTGTGGCAGACAAAGGATGTGAAAAGAGGGAAGCAGAGACATTTGTGCTAGTTGTCCCTCCAAGGTCAGATCAACCTAGGTCTTGTAGCAAGCGCAGCATCAACACCAGAGCTGTGAAGAAACAGTGGCAAGTTAGTTATAGGTTGCTCCCCCTGAAGGGAATGGAGACTCCCATCTGACCCTCTTCACAGAGTTTACTGCCTCCCTGGTTCTCAGACCAGGGATGTTTCTAGTAAGTTTTCAAGCATAATTACCAGTAAGCAGATGTGTAGCACTGTACATAAGGGAGAGATTAGACTGTACAGCTATTGCCACTAGGGATGATGCAGAAGAGAGACTCTGGGCTCTCTGGATTAAGGAGATGAATAGTGAATCAGATGTTGCCATGGGTGTTCACTGTCAACCATCCACCCAGTACAATGGCAGAGATGAGGTATTCTCTAGGTAATTGGGAAAATCTTGGGATTGGTTGCCCTCATCCTCATGGGAGACTCATGGCACTAAACTGGAAGGTGCTGTTGACTACCTGGAGGGAAAAGAGCCTTCCAGAGGGATCTAGGTCCATTTGATCATTGGGCAATCATCAATGGCATGAAATTCAACAAAGGTAAATGCCAGATTCTGCACATGGGATGGAATAATGCTGGGTAGAGGTACAGACTGAGAGATGAATGCCTAGAGTGCAGCTCAACAGAAAGGGGTCTGCACCTGCACCCAGGGTTGCCTGTTGACAACAGACTTGACATGAGCCAGCAGTGTGCCCTGACAGATGAGAGAGAAAACCATATCTTGGGATGCATTAAACATAGAAAAAACAACCAGTCAAAAGAGGTGATTCTCCCACTGTATTTAGTTTTCGTGTGGCCTCATCTTGAATATTTTGTGCAGTTCTGGGCTTTACAAAATAAAAAGGATGTTAAGGTCCTTGAAAGCATCTAGAGGAGGGTAACAAGGCTAGCAAAAGGTCTGGAATGCATGTCCTATGAGGAGAGGCTGAGAACATTTGAATTGTCTGGTCTGGAGAAAAAGAGGCTGAGAGGCAACCTCATTACTCTCTACACTTTCCTGAAGAGGGAAAATGGAGAGAAAGGTTCCAGACTCTTTTCCCTGGTAACCAATGACAGGAAAGGCACAAATCTGCACCAGTGGAGATTCAGACTGGAAAATAGGGAAATATTTGTTACCATGAGGGTGGTCAAACATTGGAATGGGCTTCCTAGTAAGGTGCTTGATGTCACATGCCTGTCAGAGTTGGACATTTTGAAGAAATTTGGACAATTTCTTCAATAATATGTTTTAACTTTTGGTTAGTCATGAAGTGAAGTTTAGCCTAGCAGTCAGAATGGCTGATCTCTGAAGGTTCCTTCCAACTATTCTATTCTATTCTATTCTATTCTATTCTATTCTATTCTATTCTATTCTATTCTATTCTATTCTATGCTGTGCGATGCTGTGCGATGCTGTGCGATGCTGTGCTGTGCGATGTTATGCGATGCTATGCTATGCTACTCTACGCTATGCTACGCTTCGCTACGCTACGCTATGCTACGCTACTCTATTCATCCTATCCTATCTTATCCTCTCCTCCCCTATCCTATTCTAAAATCCTCATTCAAATCCACTACCAGAATATGTAACATCTGTAATTTATTGGATTTTAGAGACCTTCCTTAAGCCATAGTCAAATGTGAGAGCAGAATATAACATATAAAATATTATAAAACAATTTCCCAGACTCTTCAAATTCCCTTTTACTCTCAATCATTTGTCTTATTCTTGTCCTAATGCCATTTTGGTGTGTACAGTGAAAAATGACCACTCTTCAAACAAATTTGTGTGAGGTAGCATTTCATCCACACATCCTTATGACATCAGTGTAAAGCAAGTATCATGTCACAGCCTCCTGCTTTAAGTATAGTCTTTGCCTTTGAAATTGGCTTGATGCATTGTTCTGAATCATCACCTTGTTAAGCTGTGTCTGGGATCCTGATGGCCCTCTGATTCATGATTTAATTTATCAGCTTCTGGCAGGACATTCTGTCTTCTGTTTTCAAACTTCCAATTCCACAATAAGTTACTGGTGACAACTTATTCAAGAAATTGTCTTCTTGTGCAAAATTGCATATTGCTGAAATGCTGAGTGGCACAGCCACTTTATCCATTTGGTCTGCAATATATGTTTTTGCACCCTTTGGACAGTGGTCAGGGTAAGCATTATTAACATGTATATGCAGACTTTTCTGGAATGATGTAAGCAAAACAATGAGCATTGGGAAAGCAGTTACTTAAGAAAGCAGGCAAGCTATGTTTAAGTTACACCATAAATCACCATTTTATTATTTTTTTTTAATACAGTTTGGAGAAAAAATGCATTTATACAATTTGATCAGATATTCCAGAAGCAATAGAGGTGCCAATCAGTCAATTGGTAAGAAAAGACATAACTTCAGTGAAACTAATGACATTTTTTCCAATGAAGAGGAAGAGTTGAATCAAGCACTAGTGTTCCTGTACCTATTTCAAATAAAAAAGCTCTAGAATTTACCCAGAAAAAGATTTTAAAGAACAATAAAAATAAAAATAAAAAAAAAAAAAAAAGAGGATCCTTTGGATCCTTTTCCTTAATGTGTGGTGGAAAGAGAGACAAATCCCATATCAACCTGTTTTGAATAAAAACTTAATGTCTATTCTGATCAGAGTAAGTGAAGGAAAAAGTGTTTGTCAAACCACGGACAGCTCCTCAATAAGTGAATTCACATCAGGTCTGTTATTCTGAACAAGAACTAGATCTAGTCTAATGCTACAGAGATAGTTTATTGAATTATATGTACAGTCGTATCAGCAATGTATGTCAATACAGTAAATGAACACTATTCAATCAGCTCCAGTAAACACCAGTTAAAATACTCCAGGAAATGAGGAACTCTTTGCCAGAATGCTATTTAACATAAAATTATTCACAGACAATTTGTCTGGCCCTGTACAGATGAATTTTTTCACGCTTAACTTGGAATTAGAGGGAACAAATACTTAAGACTGTAAAATTCTCTACTCCTTAGCAATCAAAATCAGAAATTATATTCCAATCACAAGAAGAACAACATGCTATCTGAAGTCAAAAAATGTTGGATGACATTTATACTAATAACAAATACATGTATGTAGTTGAAAATTGCTTATTATTTTGCATACCCTCACATTCCCCTTCATCCTGACAATCTGCATGCAAATAAAGAGCCTTTAAGTGTATTTTAATTGCTACATTACCTTCAAAAACATAGAATTTTAAGGATACATGTATTGTTGTGTAGGGAAAAAAATGCTAATGTGAACTAAATAATTTCTCTATTTGCATAGTGGGGCAGTACACTCCCTCTGGCAGCCCCTGACCTGACCTTTCACCAGTAACCTTCCTTGGGTGATAACCATCAGTGGTGACCATGATGAATGTGTTCTAGGCATGGTAGCTGAACCAGGTTCAAGGTAGATTTAGCAGAAACAGATCCAAGGGCTAACAGAGCATGCAACAACCAAATATGGCTGGTATGCAAATATGACTAGTAGTCATTTATCTTACCCCATAAATAGGTATATCAGCCCAGAACCCATTAGCTCTCCTGCACTGCAATAGGCTGCATGCCAGAATCTTTCCCTTGAGGTAGATATCAGGTACATCTCTGATAGTTACTCCTTGAGGTCAAGAGATTTCTTACCTGCAACAGATATGCAGTAAGTGACTAATATCTAGATTGTTGAAAATTTGCAAGTAATTTGCTAAGCAGGATGAAATCTTGTAATCTGAGCTAAGTGATACAAAGGACTGATTATGCATTATAGTCCTTTAGGCATAAACCGTTAAATCTGGGATTAAGATAGCATCCAGTCCTATCTATACTTTTTGGAGCTTGGACAACAAAAGGGACTCTGAAGCACATGATTCATTGTGAGGGTCTCCCTGACACTTTTAGTCTGACCCTGTCCTCTATGCCTTAAATAATCAAGTGATCACCAAATACTAGACAGTATGACAAGCAGAATAACAGCAAATAGCATAAAGAAAAGGTATATTCATAGGTGAAAGGCATTTCAATATCTTTACTACTAATGGCAGTAACAGGTCAAGGCTTTGAAATATTCAGTATATGCCATGTTTATTAAGCAGAAAGAAAATGTGGATGAGAAAAACAAAGAAACAAACAAAAAAAAAAGTAAAAAATATCTGAACTTCTTGTGCTCCAGAGGTTTTTCTTGTGATTACAAGAAAAAAAAAAAAAAAAAAAAAAAAGAAGCTGTTGAACCAATGTTTTAATTTAGCGAAGATAAATATCATTTCCTGTATGACCATGAATGTTCAGTCTCAGCCCCAAGGGAACATTTAAAACCTGTAAATAGACTATAATAATGGAAATTCTGACAAATCTCACCATTATAATGCTACTTGCTCTCATCTTTGAATTTTTTTTTTCTCTTCTCCCTCACTTCTTCAGGAAACAAATATCTACTACTGATTAAAATTCTTGTCTTGAGTGTTTATTAGAAAACCTCAGACATTCATAGCATAAAAAAGCACCAGTCTACTTCTCACTTACTTTCACTTGACTTTACCTTAGTGTGTATAAAGTCAGCTTGTATTACATTTGAAATTCTTTTGGGGGCCATTTGCTAAGTAGCACATAGATGCAAAAATTAAGCACAAGGCTGACTACTTTTGCATGAATGCGGACACCTCTATGTTTCCTGGAGCAAGGTGCCTGCCCATGCCTGCTTCACAAGTCCTTGGGGACCTCCAAAGCACGTGCTATATGCAATATCTTTCACCTTTATGATGAAACCTGTTCCCACAAAGACTGCATCAATCAATCAATCAATCAGCAGCGTCAGCGGCGGGCTCAGCAGCGTCAGCGGCGGGCTATTTAAATCGGGACCCACCGCCATTTCACTGCCATTTGCCGAGGCGATCGGCTCCGGGGCAGACGTGTTCTGCAGCGGAGCGGGGGATCGGGCCAGGCAGGGCTAATTTTTTCCGGCATCGAGCCTACTTGAGGGAGCCGCCAGGACCGGCAGCCCTCGTGAGGGAGGCTGACGAGGCGAAGGCGGAGCCAGCAGCGCCCCCTCCCCAGCCATTCAAAAGCAGCCCTTAGGGAGCGCGAGCGACCAGGGCGGGCAAACAGGGCGTGGCGCGTCAGAAGGGAGTGGCGCGGCAGTTAGCGCGGCAGTTCGCGCAGGCAGGGCGCGCAGGAAGGGCAGAGCGCTCCCCCTACACACAAACAACACCTCGTTAACAACAGCCGTAACTAGGCGATAATGGTCGCCACCAGGCACGGCGCGCTCTCCAGAAAGTCGGTACACACGCAGACCGACTACCCGTTAAAAAATGCCGCAGTTCAGGTCACCGGATGCATGGAGTGTCTGAGCCTGTTGCTGCCATCTGCGGGAGGCAGAGAAACTGCGTGCGTGAGGTACGAGCAGGTGGATGATCTGGTCCGCATGGTGGCGGAGCTCAAGGAGGAGGTGGAGAGGTTGAGGGCCATCAGGGAGTGTGAGCGGGAGATAGACTTCTGGAGTAACTCCCTGCAGGGCCTCAAGGGGAGGTGCCGAGGTGAGACTCCCCAAATGGGGGCGGACCCCCTGCCCTGTCCCCGTCGGGCAGAGGGAGGGGATCTGGGAGCTGAGGAGGAATGGAAACAGGTCCCTGCTCGACATCGCAGGCGATGCTCTCCCCTTCCGGCCCCACCTTCCCAGGTGCCCTTACACAACAGGTTTGAGGCCCTAGAGATTGAGAGGTCGGTGTGTGAGGAAGAGGTAGCAAATGTTCCCAGGAGGATGCCTGGGGCGAGGAGGCCGACTCCGCGCCTCAGGACTGCCTCCACCAAGAAAGACAGGAGGGTTATTGTTGTTGGTGACTCGATTCTTAGGGGAACAGAGGGCCCTATTTGTCGGCCTGACCCTACCCGTAGGGAAGTCTGCTGTCTCCCTGGGGCCAGGGTCAGGGACGTTGCCAGGAAGCTTCCTAACCTGGTACGCCCCTCTGACTATTACCCCCTTTTGATAGTCCAGGCGGGCAGTGATAACATCGAAGAGAGAAGCCTCAAGGCTATCAAAAGGGACTTTAGGGGAATGGGTCGGTTAGTGGATGGAGCGGGAGTGCAGGTGGTGTTTTCGTCCATCCCTATGGTGGCAGAGAGGGGTTCAGAGAGGACACGGAAAGCCCACCTGTTAAACACGTGGCTCCGGGGCTGGTGCCAACGCAGAAATCTTGGGTTTTTTGATCATGGGGCACTTTACTCAGCACCTGGCCTGATGGCCGCAGATGGGTCCCTATCTTTTAGGGGAAAAAGGATCCTGGGCCAGGAACTGGCAGGGCTCATTGAGAGGGCTTTAAACTAGGTAGGAAGGGGGATGGGGCTGAAGCTAGGATTGTTGGGGCTGTGCCAGGGGGAACGATGGCAAGGCCGAAGGATAAGGCAATGGCCCAGCCGAAGTGCATCTACACCAATGCATGCAGCATGGGTAACAAACAGGAGGAGCTGGAAGCCATCGTGCGGCAGGCAGGCTACGACTTGGTTGCTATCACGGAGACGTGGTGGGACCAGTCTCATGACTGGAGTGCTGCAATGCCTGGCTATAAGCTTTATAGAAGGGACAGGCAGCATAGAAGGGGTGGTGGTGTGGCTCTCTATATTAGAGAGTCTTTCGAGGTTGTAGAACTCGAGGTTGGGAATGACAAGGTCGAGTCCCTTTGGGTTAGGATCGGCAGGGACAACAAGGCTAGTGTCCTGGTCGGGGTCTGCTATAGACCACCGAACCAGGATGAGGAGACGGATGAGGAATTCTACAGGCAGCTGACAGAGGTTGCAAAATCGTCAGCTCTTGTACTCGTGGGGGACTTCAACTTCCCTGACATATCCTGGAAGCACAACACAGCCCTGAGAAAGCAGTCTAGGAGGTTTCTGGAGAGCGTGGAAGATAGCTTCCTGACGCAGCTGGTTAGTGAGCCTACCAGGGGAGGTGCCCCGCTAGACCTTCTCTTCACAAACAGAGAAGGACTGGTGGAGGACGTGATCGTTGGGAGCTGTCTCGGGCAGAGTGACCACGCAATGGTGGAGTTCACTATTCTTGGCGAGGCCAGGAAGGGGACCAGTAAAACTGCTGTATTGGACTTTCGGAGGGCTGACTTTGAACTGCTCAGGACACTGGTTGGTGGAGTCCCTTGGGAGGTGGTTCTGAAGGGCAGAGGGGTCCAGGAAGGCTGGGCGCTCTTCAAGAGGGAAGTCTTCATGGCGCAGGAATGGTCTGTCCCCAAGTGCCCAAAGACGAGCTGGCGGGGAAGAAAACCGGCCTGGCTCAACAGAGAATTGTGGCTTGATCTTAGGAGGAAAAAGAGGGTTTATAAGCTTTGGAAAAGTGGGCAGGCCACTAAGGAGGACTTTAAAGAAGTAGCGAGGCTGTGCAGGGACAAAATTAGGAAGGCCAAAGCTCATCTGGAGCTCAATCTGGCTACTGCCGTTAAAGATAACAAAAAATGTTTCTATAAATACATCAACACAAAAAGGAGGACTAAGGAGAATCTCCATCCTTTACTGGATGCGGGGGGAAACTTAGTTACAAGAGATGAGGAAAAGGCGGAGGTGCTCAATGCCTTCTTTGCCTCAGTCTTTAGCGGCAATACCGGATGTTCTCTGGATACCCAGTACCCTGAGCTGGTGGAAGGGGATGGGGAACAGGATGTGGCCCTCATTATCCATGAAGAACTGTTTGGTGACCTGCTACGGCACTTAGATGTGCACAAGTCGATGGGGCCGGATGGGATCCACCCAAGGGTACTGAGGGAACTGGCAGAGGAGCTGGCCAAGCCACTGTCCATCATTTATCAACAGTCCTGGCTATCGGGGGAGGTCCCAATCGACTGGCGGCTAGCAAACGTGACGCCCATCTACAAGAAGGGCCGGAGGGCAGACCCGGGAAACTACAGGCCTGTCAGTTTGACCTCAGTGCCAGGAAAGCTCATGGAGTAGATCCACCTGAGAGTCATCATGCAGCACTTGCAGGGGAAGCAGGCGATCAGGCCCAGTCAGCATGGCTTTATGAAAGGCAGGTCATGCCTGACGAACCTGATCTCCTTCTATGACAGAGTGACGCGCTGGGTGGATGAGGGAAAGGCTGTGGATGTGGTCTACCTTGACTTCAGCAAGGCTTTTGACACTGTTTCCCACAGCATTCTCCTCAAGAAACTGGCTGCTCTTGGCTTGGACTGGCGCACGCTTCGTTGGGTTAGAAACTGGCTGGATAGCCGGGCCCAAAGAGTCGTGGTGAATGGAGTCAAGTCCAGTTGGAGGCCAGTCACTAGTGGCGTCCCCCAGGGCTCGGTGCTGGGGCCGGTCCTCTTTAATATCTTCATCGATGATCTGGACGAGGGCATCGAGTGCACCCTCAGTAAGTTCGCAGATGACACCAAGTTAGGTGCGGGTGTCGATCTGCTTGAGGGTAGGAAAGCTCTGCAGGAGGATCTGGATAGGCTGCACCGATGGGCTGAGGTCAACTGCATGAAGTTTAACAAGGCCAAGTGCCGGGTCCTGCACCTGGGGCGCAATAACCCCAAGCAGAGCTACAGGCTGGGAGAGGAATGGTTGGAAAGCTGCCAGGCAGAGAAGGACCTGGGAGTGATGGTGGACAGTCGGCTGAATATGAGCCAGCAGTGTGCTCAGGTGGCCAAGAAGGCCAACGGCATCCTGGCTTGTATTAGGAACAGCGTGACCAGCAGGGCTAGGGAGGTGATCGTCCCCCTGTACTCAGCTCTGGTGAGGCCGCACCTCGAGTACTGTGTTCAGTTTTGGGCCCCTCGCTACACGAAGGACATCGAGGTGCTTGAGCGGGTCCAGAGAAGGGCAACGAAGCTGGTGAGGGGCCTGGAGAACAAGTCCTACGAGGAGCAGCTGAGGGAGCTGGGCTTGTTCAGCCTGGAGAAGAGGAGGCTCAGGGGTGACCTTATCGCTCTTTTTAGGTACCTCAAGGGAGGCTGTAGCGAGGTGGGGGTTGGCCTGTTCTCCCACGTGCCTGGTGACAGGACGAGGGGGAATGGGTTTAAGTTGCGCCAGGGGAGTTTTAGGTTAGATGTTAGGAAGAACTTCTTCACTGAAAGGGTTGTGAGGCACTGGAACAGGCTGCCCAGGGAAGTGGTGGAGTCACCATCCCTGGAAGTCTTCAAAAGACGTTTAGATGTAGAGCTTAGGGATATGGTTTAGTGGAGGGCTGTTAGCGTTAGGTTGGAGGTTGGACTCGATGACCTTGAGGTCTCTTCCAACCTAGAAAATTCTGTGATTCTGTGATTCTGTGATTCTGTGAAAAAGAACTCTTCTGCTTTCTTTGGCTGGCTTTTCTGTTATACTGCAATGGTAAAGAAGGAGGTTTATTTTTCATTGTGTTTCAGAGCCCATACCTTTCCCCTTAAGCGCAATAGTGTCAGTATGGACAAGATACTGGATGACGGACAAGATACACCCATGATGGTGTATCTAGTTCTCTGAATTAATATCGTGAATGCCCATCTGTGAAGCTGTTTTCAGGGTGTTTTTAGACTACACAGATTATTGTTCTTGAGGCCTCCTGAGCACACTGCCTAGGCTGACAATTGTGGACAAAGCAGGTGGTGATTCTATGGGAAACACTAAATTCCTGGGTACTTCCCTGTGCACAAAGTGATTCCTTGACAGTGATTGTCAGCAGCATTTATTTTCCATTGCTCAGGATACCTCACTTTTTTACAATGGGCTGGCACATATGTTCAAAGACAGACAACCTTTTTACCATGTCTCCACAGGCTCCTTGCATGCAGCCCCTGCCATCCTCAGATTTAGAATTAGGTCTGCAATTCATTATTATCCAATCTAGTCTCACATTTATATCATTAATCTTGTTGTATTTAAATATTTTTGAGAGGTCAAGTCATCAAAGCCTCCCTCCCCCTCCCCCTTTCTTTTTCTTTCACCTCTGATACAGGCTTCTACCTTTACTTGCCATTTGATTTAATTTTTCTCATTTACCCCAAATATCTTTTCTATGGGATTTGGCAAAATGAAGTCAGAGCCTTGGCTGAGTACCAGATAAAATATGCATATCTACAGAACTATTCCCATTGTCATTAAAGTAATACAAAGTAGGTGTATATCTCTCTAATCAGGATACATAGCAAAGCTGGAGAACAGTTATCTGATATGGACATAGCCTTTACATAGCCTCAGTCCTTCTGCTTTTCTCACAATATGAAGTGTTTCTTTATAAATGTGCAGGAATTGATCCATTTATTTATGTTCTCCTCTGTATTCTGCTGTATCTCTACAATTGGCTAGGGTGCTTATGCTTTCAGTTAATATTAGATTATGATAAAAATTTCCTTTTTCCAAAGTTGAATAAAAAAATTCACAGTCTTTGGTCAATATTGAGCATTGTAAACCAAGATGTACAAACAATTGTTTGTTAGAATTTATTTTAACTGATTGTCATCATTCTTGTGATGGAGAACATCATGAACCTGCGTTTGTTCTCGTCCATGATGAGCTTCATCCATCAGCTTCAGCATGGTTACTGCTTATCTTCAGAAAAAAGGATATCCATAACTTCAGTTCTTTTTACTTTTTGATTGGCAGTGGAATATATTAGTATGCTATTATTTTAGTATGCCAGTATACTACATACATAGTAGTATTATGCTAATTTTATAACATATTGTTGTAATGGGAAATTGTGAGAAGCCTTGGTGTCAGCTGGCTTGTTGACTTGAATTTGTACAACTGTGTAGTGAATGTCTTTAGAGAACTCCTCTCCTGTGTAGCTTCACAAACTGATGAAACCTTTCAATATTTCAGTAAAGTATTTCATCTGTTAGAGACTAATTTGGAGAAACCTAAATATATATAGAATCACTTCAGTTCAAAAATACCTCCAAAATCATCAAGTCCAACCACTAACCTATAGAGAGCAAGTAAACTGACTGAAATGAATGCCCCTTTGCGTCAGTCAGAGATTAGGAAAGGACAAAACTTCCAGCAACTGAAACAGCCTATAGTATGGTTTTCAAGATGAGGAGGAAAGATTTGTCCCCTATTCCACAAGAAAAGACTAAAATGCCCTCAAAAAAAAGTGTGGTGGTTTTACCGTGCTGGGCAGCTAAACCCCACAACCGCTCTCTCACTCCCCCTCCTTTAGATGAGGAGGGGGAGAAGTAAAGCAAAGAACAACTCACGGGTTGAGATAAGGATAATTTAATTAAAGGGAAATAATTATAATAATTAAATAAAGACTACCATGAACTAGACAATTTAACTAAGGGGAAATAAAAGGGAAAGGGGAAAAAGGGAGGAAAACAAACAAAATAAATGAAAGCTATATGGAAGTGCAGAGGAAAGAAATTACTCTCTACTTCCCACAAATGAGCGATGATTGACCACGTCCTTGAAGCAAGGCCTCAACGCACACAGCCGGTGTTCGAGAGGAGGACCGACGTCTTCTCAACGAGAGCCCACCCCTCCCCTCTTCTTCCTGTTTCCACCTTTTATTGCTGAGTGTGACACCACATGGTATGGAATATCCCTTTGATTGGTTTAGGTCAGCTGCCCTAGTGATGTTTCTCTCCTCACTTTTTTGCCCACCCCCTAGGAGGGTTAGAGAAAGGCCCAATGCTGTGCCACTGCTGCTCAGCAGTAGACACAACACTGGTGTGATAACACTGCTGTTCCAGCTACAAGTACAGAGTACGGCACTGTATGGGCTGCTGCTGGGAAAGTTAACATTCCAGCTAGACCCAGTACAAAAAGCCAAAACCTCCAACACAAGAAATGCTTTATCTTTTGGTCTATATCTTTCCATCAGAACGTCATCGTACCATAACACACTACAGAATTACATTATGAAATTGCATCCTGTACCCCCTTCTCCACAATATTTTCCTCCCTGTAGCTGTTATTCTGTTAGAAACATTCATATTGAAACTATTTTTTAAGCTCCAGACTCCTACTGAAAAAGTCAAGTTCAGTGTAGCTATTTGTGTAGATACGTTCAGTAACTGTGATGGAAAAAAAATATCACTCCAATACAGAAACCAGCTGTATCCAAGCATATATAGCAGCATGTATAATTTTCCATAGCCTTGGGCAGGGAATCTATGCATAGAAAAATTTGTAAGGTGTCAGAGTAACCAGAAATGCATTAGCAAGTAGATAATTAGAGACTGATTGCAAAGACTTACCAGATGGATATGAAATTAAAGTTCAGAATTATTTTTTTTATATTTCCCAAGTAACCTTTATTTAGCTGGAGTCAGCAATTTTACTCTCCCTCCTACCCAGCACAGCCAAGAAGTTACTTAACAGTTGGTGCTGGAATTTCAGTCACACTTTCTTCCTAATTTGATTAAAAATATTTCATCTGTTCCCCAGTTCAAATCCTTTATTCTCTAAGCAGTCAAAAGGTTAAAAAGAAATCTTTAAACAGGCAGGAGTGTTTTTTATTTAGATACAGTTGTGGAAGGAATTGCCTCTTCAGTAATGTTCACATTGCAAATAACCATCTTCCTTTCAAGAAGGACTGTTTTGAGGGGGAGAAATGTCAAGAAATTCACTCTCCAACCTCCCTAGCTGTTTTGGCATCATTTACACATACTTTAAACTTCTTTCACAGCTGTATACAGCAATATTTATACTTGCACTACATATGCAATAGTTATTACCTGATACCTGAGTAGAGAAGTTCGGACCACATTGGTTAGGTTAGCAAAGGAGGAGGACAAATGACAAAGTTACTGCCAACTTGAAAAAATGAGAAAATCTCAGTTTCATCACAAGATAGATCTGTCATTTAAAAAATAAATAAATAAATAAATAAATAAAAAATGAGGTAAGTCATGAAAGTATAAAGTTTTCTATCAACAAAGCAAGGGTTTGTGTAATGCATAGAAGAAGCAGTTCAAGTTTTCCAAAATGTCGTTTTGCTATGTTGTAAACCAGTAGTGGCAGGGCAATTTCTGATGATATCTCTACAGTTCATCACCTCCACACTAAGATTACAAGTGAGTGTGACAACAGAAGCTTCAAACAATGTGAATATCTTACCACTAAATAATGAGTACATTTAACATAAATCTCTATGCAGCTGTCAACTAATAACAGCTCTTGGTCATTACTACTGTAGCTGCCCTGGGTCGAAAATCTCCAGTTTTGAATTATTGATTCCCTAGCCTCTGCAATTCTTCCCAATGTCCATTCGCATAGTGTTTGTAAGTGCTCTTGGTTTGTAAGAGAGCTGTGAGAAACATGCAATTTGAAAAAAAATATTTCCCTTTAAAAATAAATAATAATATTTCTATGATAGGCTGTACATTAGAACACCCCTGAACAGGAGAGGGGTCAGAGAAGTGTTCTGAATATTATCTCAGTGATAACTTCTATGCTACCAGTTTTTTTATGATTCAGAAATACTGAGATCCTCAATATCTCTACTTAGTCCTTGCTCTGTATCCCCAAAACAAAGATACAGATAAAAGAGGATTTCATATGTGAACAAAGAGAAAGAGGGAGAATTTTTTTGGTGCTCTCACTAAATAAGTTGTCTGACAAGGAATGAAGGGAGATGTAATGTGAATATATACTATTGTGGGAAAACCTATTTGGGTATACTACAATAAAGAAACAGATGAAGAACAGTCCATCTGTGCACAAATATGACCCCTACGATGCTGCCAACATCAGAGTGATCTGCCAAATGATACCATCTGCACAAGTGGAAATTCTTCTATGGGCAGATTGAGCTCACGTGCAGATTTAGTAAAACTCTTAAAGGAGTACTGTATCCAGAGGGACTATCTGATTTGGAGACAGAGGAAACTTGCTATCTGTAAGTTCTTGTTCTGCTGCATGGACCAATGAGGCTCTGCAGGACATGGACCTGCAGATTAGGGAGAAAAGGGAGGTTGGTTGTGAATTTCTCCATCTATTGGGATCTCTGAGCAGAACAAATGGGTCTTGCCTCTCTCTTCCAGCCAGAGAAGACTAGATCCTTCCCCTCTACAACCCTTAGAGGATTCCTCCTTGTCCCCTCAATTAAGGCAACTGGAAGACCCTGGTTCAGGGCTGCACTCTCACTAAATCACAAGGTCAGTGGTCTGGGATTCCTGATTTTGAGTAGAAAAGTTCATATCACAGAGTGTCTGAACTATGGAGTAAAAACTTGACCCCCTAGCACAATGTCCCACAAGTGAATTCTGAATGATCCCATTTGTCCAGCCATCCCAAATAATAGTTGGTTGAATCCATAAGAGTTTTAAACACTTCTTTGAGAATGACACCCTTATCAGGAAAACTGTTGGAACTGTATCCTGGAACATGGGGAAGTTGCCTTAATTCACAGATACCTTTGCAGCTCATATTATCTGAAGGAGATTGAGGGGAATTTTGAACTAATGTCAAGAAAGTCACTAGAATTACATGGCACAGAAAAGAGGCTGTCATTCCCTGGAAATAGATTGTACCCAGCACTTAATAGCACCTCTATTTGGTGTCATGAAAATATGAAGAAGATTGTACATAGGTACAATCCTTCTCTTAAAGGAGTTGCATGGAAATTTAAGGCAGTGTCTTCAGGGACACCACAGAGAGCTGTCTTGGGCTATGACCTGCCCACAGACATCATGAAGTTGAAAACCAGCCTATTCTATAACAAAGTGTTAGAAGTAGCTATGGAAGTCACTTTTCTTGCTGCTGAGTCCCCTTGCCTTCTCTGTGAACTTCTCTGGGTTCACAATCACATTTTAAAATACTTCTCTGTCCCCCACTGGTTTGTAAAAGACCAGCACAAAAAAAAAAGGAGAGAGTGAATAATTGACTTCACGGGGAAATAGAATCTGACTACGCACAAAACTCTGCCAGGAAAGCAAATTAAAAAAGATAAACACATTTATTCCCTTTAATCCTCTTTCTGCAAGGCATTTTGGGTGCTACTTATAACAAACAATAAGAAAATCAGAAATAAATTCTGCTGATGGTATCCCTTGAAAGATACGCAAAATATGCACTTTGCTCATGATAGACCTGTAAGCACTTTCATTCAATACAATTTTCATAGAAAATATATGGATAATTTAGCAAGAAGGATGGTGTGTTTATGCATTTTTCTTCTTGCCATCTAACGCAGGAAAATATCTTAATTTTTCTTATCCAGAAGAAAAAACTCTTAACCTGTACATGCAAGTCCTATCTGAGATCAGTCTTTTTGTATTCATAAGTATTGACTGATTGAAGACCAGTTGCTAAACAGGGTTTTGTCTGCAATGACAGGCAGCGAATTGATCAGCTTGAAAGATCGAAGTCCAGAAACATAAATTGTAAAGCTGAGACAGATTCTTAGAGATCTCCCCTTGGGCATTATAGAGGTAGGTATCCAGTGCAACAGGAGTGGTGTGAACACGTGCATCTTCAACCCCATGATTTTTCAGGCTCCACCTGCCCTACATAGTGCGAAAGCAGATAAACTCCTCTCTCTGAAGACAGATCTTCAGCCCTTCCCTTCCAAAAATGAAACAGCTTGCTTTTTCCCCTTTGAAAACACAGCTACCATAGGACAGGGATTGACCTTTTTTACATAAATAGATCAGATTCCAGAAATGCAGAAGTGCCACATTCACTGTATTCCTCTGTCTAAAGGGATTCTGAGCTACATATCTCCAAGAGCATGTTAAAGCTATGAGCTCTTCTTGAAAAAATGTCCTCCACCCCCACATCCAGCAAGAAAGGTTACAGTTAAATGGCCTCGTTTTGAGGACAAGTAGATATCAGGTGGATAGATTAACCATAAAAGATTGTTTCATACAAAATACAAACAGCCTGTGGAGCACAGACTGGAATTTCTCCCTGCCATGAAAAACCCTGATTTTAAGTTATGACCTACATCACTTGAAAATAAAAAAATAAATAAATAAAAAATCAGTCAGTTATTATGCTTGATGAGAGCTGCCACTCTCCAAAATATTCCTCACAAATTTAGTTTGTTTTTGCCTTTTCAAAGAAAGTATGACACTATTCAAAAATGTTAAAAAAAAAAAAAAAAAAAAAAAAAAAAGGAAGGCAGCTATATAGTTGCGAGACGACTGATTGATACATGCTGTCAATGGACCAGTTTCCAAGGTGATGGTGACAGCTCTTCCGATAAGCCACTTTAAAACTGGGTTTTGAGGGTGCAGGGAAATATGTATAAATATAGGTATAACAGAACGCCTTCTGTTCAAAATGATCTTTTTTCTTCCAAGAAATGTTTTAAATGTTGACAACCAAGCTGTATCAGAAAACTAATCAGCACATTGACACCTCAGAGTCAAAATGAAATGCAAACTCCACTTAACTTGAATGGCAGTTTTATAGTGACATTTGTCTTCTGTGAAAATTATTATGGAACAGAACCAAGCCTTGAAACATTTGGGTTCTTTGTTTTGCCAGTCTTCTTGTTAGATTCTAAGCAAGATACCAGTTTTGGCAGTGGAGATAGATTTATTTTATTTTATTTTTCTGTGTGTTATGCATTAACTTACTCCTCAGTTATGTGAGGAGTTTAGTTCAGGAAAGTGATTTGATTTTAATTTGTTAGATGAAGACCATCAGTAAATTGTCTACATTTTGCAACCATACTAATCACTCCAGGACACAACTGTGTTTCAGTACTAAAGAAATGGCAGTATACATTCAAGAAAGAGCCAGTGCTTCCTTCTTCATCAGTAAAAAATCCTCCGAAAAGAATATTCTACAAGAAATATCTGTCCACATATTTTCAATATGGATATTTGCTTCCAGTCAGCTATATCATTTTGTAACATAACTTCTGCCTTCACTAAAGTGCCTTTATTTTCCTCTTGAAGAAATATTTTTAACAAAATGAATATATAATACTTTGGTAATATATTACTGTAATACTAGACACATGTAAACCACTTAGTCATATGACTTCAACTCTTCTGTTATGCCCATAGCATATCTTACTCCATCCATCTTCACTCACTCTACAGTAAGTATGTATGAAACTGGATTTCAGGAAGAATATGTTTTTCTCATAAAAATCTGCTGCACTGGAATGGATCAAGGTGTGTCAAAGAGAAAATAATCAAAATGAGACTATTATTAGTGAGAGTTAATTAGTGAGCCAATTTTAGAAGTTCCTGCTGATAACACAGCTTTTGGTGCATTTCTTATGTAATGCATAAGACAAATAGACTAAAGTGGTATTTTTTTGCCTTATGTAAGAAAATTTGTCTAAATATTTTTACTTTTTTTTTCCTGATGAAAAGCCTTTTTAATTAAAGATGCATAGGTTGTGTTATCAGCAAGATATTGCTTTTCTCTAAGCAGATTGCACACTGGGGGATATTCCAAGGACAATTCTTATTCTTTTCCCATAGAGATAGTTTATAAAGTGTCAGGTGGCCATTTATTCCACCTAGCTGAAGGTCTTTCTTGAGAGATAATTGATTAGGTCCATCTGATCAAGATGGAAATGCAACATAACCAGGAGGATGGGCATTTTTATTGTCAAGTTAAATGTTCAGAGGTGCACATAAAAACATATCTCTCTTTCTTATTTCAGATCCAGATTGCACATAATGTTTCTTCCCTAGTAAAATATAGATCTGTGAGTTCCATACTGCACCAATCTCTGTCAGTCTGACAATGTTGTTTCTTTATGCCATCCAACAACATTAAGTTTTTCAGCTTCATGAACCAAAACCCCAGTTCTAAAATTTTGCTGTTTAACCAAATTTAAAACCACCGCAGGTAAAAATTTTTAAAACATACTAGCCTCTAAATGTGAGGAGAAAATTACTGTCAGCTGGCTTCACACCTCAAGCAGTTTAGGTTTCAGAGAAACACATCATATACATTTTAGATCATTTTATCTTTTATATATATACATAAAAAAAAAAATTGCTTGTGCAGATATTATGAAAAGTACTTTACTAGGGTAGTGAGCCTACAGCATTTAAAAGATTAATCGATCTACAGGAAAGAGATGGATGACCATTGATTACTATGCACACGTGTTCAAGATGATAGATGAGTGCTGTCAGACCATTGATCTTTGCAAATTAGCCTGACTTTGGTAAGGTATCCCATGTCTTTGGGACTTCTACCATTAGTACCTATCCTATAAAGAATAAATAAATAAATAAATACATACATACATACATACATACATACATACATACATAAAAATAAATAAATCCTACACAGCTCACTGCATTCCTAGTCATCACTTTGGGCATAGTCTTGCTGATAAGGCCATAGCTCATCCCCACCTTAGAGCCATTCTGCAAGAGACTTTCATTTTTTTCCCATGCTGCAGTAGGCTCAAAAGGTTTTTGCATTTTTCTCCCAAGATCTATTTTCCTTTTCCTTCTGCCATAACATAGTTTTTCTCATTAAAGTTTATATGTTCATTTCAAGAGAAGGTTAAAATGTAAAAAACAAACAAACAACAACAAAAAAAACACACACACACAAAAACAAAAACAAAAACCATTCTACATAGACAGAAACATTTATCAAAGTCTTCCTCTAGCTCTAATTCTTATTTTATGCTTTTCTTTTACACTTGAACCACATTAGAATAGTTTCAAACACTTGTTTCTGATTTTCATAGTGGAAGCAAGATCCAGACTGGCCTACTGAAAACAGGTGTGGATTTTCTGCTGAACCTTTAATTTTCCTTAGAAGGTCAGAGCAGAGTATCTGAATGCTTTGTTTATAACACCGATGGGAAGATAGAGAACAATCTATATTCTACCACTACAGGAGAAAAAAGAGATGAAACTTCTAAGCCCTTTGAATAATGTTCCTATTCCATATTCATTTTCTGAGATCCACTCTGAAGATCAGCTGTTACTTCTACATGCAGCATGAAATTTAAGATCCAATCTGTTAATAAGTGTGCATTGTGGCTTAAAATGCAATGGACACAATGAAATTAAAAGTGCTTATTTTAACATCAGCTGTGTGGTCTTTTTATTTTTTATTTTTCCCAAACATAGCTATTGATCATGTTGAGGCTCGTCATTATTCATAGCAAGACCCCCTGATTAACTTTCCAGAGTTTACTGACTTTACATACCAACTCTTCAATATCAGATGACTTTAAAATTTGACATGGATTTCTCAGAAAGACTGCCTCTAAATGCTGTTATATATACTAAAGAATCACAGAGTCACAGAATTGTCTAGGTTGGAAGAGACCTCAAGATCATCGAGTCCAACATCTGACCTAACACCAACAAGTCCTCCACTAAACCATATCACTAAGCTGTACATCTAAACATCTTTTAAAGACCTCCAGGGATGGTGACTCCACCACTTCCTTGGGCAGCTTGTTCCAATGCCTAACAACCCTCTTGGTAAAGAAGTTCTTCTTAGTATCCAACTTAAACCTCCCCTGGCACAACTTTAGCCCATTCCCCCTTGTCCTGTCATCAGGCATATGGGAGAATAGACCAACCACCACCTCACTACAGCCTCTTTTAATGTACTTATAGAGAGCGATAAGCTCGCCCCTGAGCCTCCTTTTCTCCAGGCTGAACAATCGCAACTCCCTCAGCCGCTCCTTGTAAGACTTGTTCTCCAGACCCCTCACCAGCTTCATTACCCTTCTCTGGACTCGCTCAAGCACCCCAATGTCCTTCTTGTAGTGAGGGGCCCAAAACTGAACACAGTACTCGAGGTGTGGCCTCACCAGAGCCAAGTACACGGGGACAATAACTTCCCAAGACCTGCTGGCCACACTGCTTCTTATACGAGCCAGGATGCTGTTGGCCTAACTGCACCTGGGAATACACTACCTCATAGAAATTGCTAGCCAGGTGTCTAAGGAGATGTATTCTGCTTAATAAAGAAAATGTTTCAAAATGTGCTCTGCCCTGAGATTTTAATGCTAGTAATGAAAAGAGCAAAGCCTGATAGGTAGGAGCATTCTAATCAAAATCATATCATTTCATGTTTCCTCCCCTGTTCTGAAAGCAGGACTAGTCTGTCTGTAAGGAAAATAATGACTTTAGGGTAGGGACTGAAACCAACAATAAAGAGAAACTTCTTTTTTTTTTTTTTTTTTTTTTTTTTTTTTTTTTTTTTTATCAGGCTCCAAATAAGTACCTAAATGCACCTGCCTTAACAGGAGTTAAAGCAGACACAGACCTGTTTGTATTCTTACTAGAGGATCTCACAACACAAGCAATTACTGGTAAGTCAATGGCATGCTTCTGTACAAAAAGTAAATCATCACACTTTTGGAAACTGGAAGAAGATCCCATTCCACACAGCAGATTATCATCTAGGACAACAACCTGTTAACTGAGAGCTCGAGGATCCTAATCACTGCTGTATACTGTGCTTCTTCTAATGTTGTATAAATCAAAGTCCACTATAGAAAAAATAATAATAATAATTAAAAACTTATATTAATACACAATGGTGCTTCACAGCTCCTTTAAGCAAGGTTTAATATGCCTACCTGGAGCAAAGAAAGCAATTGGAACTTGTCTTAGACAAGATCATAGTAGGTCAAGCTAAGATTAGAGAAATTTATCCATTTCACCATGCTCAAGATACAAGTGATAAATAACAAATATCTCATAGGATGTTATGTAAGTCATTAAAACCAATTCAATGTCTAAACTGATTACCGAATAAAGATGACAAAAATTAGTTTTCATCCCAAATGATTCATGAAGGCTTCAGTTTCATAGAAATGCCTCAGAAATGTCAAAATTTAGGTTGACATTGCCAACAGAGTCACAATATTTTGACATTTTCAGACTTTTCCCATTTCACTTAACAGCATAAGAACTTTTGGAAATGATGGGTGTATGTTCATCACAGATCTGTGTTCTCCATCAGTGCTGCAAAACTCAAGGAACTCCAGTCTTTGTCTCCAGGTCCTCACTCTCCTCAGAAGTTGAGCTCTCATCCCAACAATAGGTATAACTATAGCCTGTGCCCATCTGGCTTCTAGGACACCCCCCAAATTTAATCTAGAGAAAAAAAATTGTGCCATCTTCTCATATGACTAGGGAAAATTTCCATTTTATGAAAACTGTGTCTTTTATAGCAAAACAAATAAGTTCAAACAAAAACAAAAACAAACAAACAAACAAAAAAAAAACATTAGAAGTTTCCTTCTTTTAGTGTTATTATAAGAACAGGGTTCATGTTCTTGGGTGATTTAGCACTTCTTGATTACAGAACAAAATGACCATAAGTTCAACCCAGACACTGAGGTTGATCTCTTTACTGAAACCAAACTAAAGGATTGCATTTAATTTATTTTTTCCTCAGAGTAGCTGCTCACACTTCATTCTACTACCAGCTGCTTATTTTCTGTAGGACTGTCATATCCTTTAACATGTATTTTATTCTTTTTAGAAATGTTTCCATTTAATTATTCCACTTGACCAAGGCAACTTTTTCACAATATTAGTTCACTCTGAATTTGTGAAATTCTAACCAATGCAAGTTCAGAAAATATGTTTTTGACACATACCTCTTTGGTTTTCTTGGATCTCTTGCTTAGGGAACTACTTAACTTCTTTTGGTTGTCTTTCATATACAATGAAGCACAGTTGTACTATTATTCATAGTAGTACTATTATTCATTTGCACACCACAGTCTTGCTAGTTTGTAGAGCACTGCAGAATTAAATGAGAACCTTCTTTTACTTTTTTTTTTCTCCTCCCTTTCTCTCCACAGTCATTGAAAACATACCTTTCTAACATTAAGAATATAAAAGTAAGAAGTGTAATGCTGTTATTTTCTTTTTGTAATATTACATCTCTCATTGTTTTTTACAGAACTCAGTCTAAATTCAGTACAGCCCCTCATGCTTCTGTCATGTCCAAATAAAATACCAAGAGTTGTCCTAAACCTGATAGTGGGTCAGGGTAGATTACTCAGAGTACCTCCTCTTAGCCTTTCAGCCTAAGAATCTGTGATTCAAGTGGGGGAAAAAATAAAATAAATAAATAAATAAATAATTGATTCTTAATGTTGTTACAAGTTGAACCCTACTATAACTGTCATTCCACAGCACAGTCACTGTGCTTGTCCTAGACTTCTCTGTTGGATGACATGCTCTACGGTTACTTTGAAACACATTCAAAACTCTGACAGATAAATATTAAATGCAAAGTTTATTATTTCTTCACTTTGTATGCATAATTTCTTTGACTACGTCACACTTTATGCAACAATTAATGGAGGCAGATGTGTAGTTACACATCCTTTTATCTAACATGAAAGATGTGAACAGTTCTTAAATTATTTTCATGAATCAGGAAAAAAACAAAAACCACAGCTTAAGCATACTGTACATGGACAAGATTCTCACGGTACCATATGCCATGTTATATGTACCTATTCCATTCTGAGTTGTTTGCATTAGGTACTTGGGTTTGAAGTTTTGGGGATTAAATATTCTGTTAACACTCTGCTTTGCCTTTATCCTCACTTGAGCCATGCGGCCATTTCACTTGTATCCCTTTTCATTTGGAAGTAGATTTTCATCCTCTGAACTTGTTTCAAATTTTCAAACTGTTCGATGCAATAACTGATATTTTCTGCACCTGTTTGCTCAGCTAATATTTTCCCCAGAGTATCATTATAAGCTCACAAAGGTTTTGTGAGAAAAGAATTTTCGGAATTTATCCTAAGCTTGTGAATAGTTATGGTCATATACAGTTCCACTTTTCAGACTATTGTTATTTATGGTGAATGTTATTATTTCTCTAATTTAAACAACCTCTAGTTTTACAAGATCTAACTTGTGTGATGTTGTGTGCCAAAATATTTCTAGAAAGTAATTTTAAGAAGCAGTGTCCCAGATGTCAACATGAAAGCGGTTCTTCAAACTTCATAAAATTCTTTGACATCTCCAGATGAAAAGATCCAGGTAAGACCTAAGGAAATTCTGCATATTTCTGGCAACATATCTAATTTGCTAAAGGATTTGGCTTCTGTATCTTCTGAGTTTCATCAGCTAGAACAAGCATTTCCTTTCATTCTTCTCTGTAAAATCATAGCTGTAAAAGTTTTTGCACTATCTTTTCTAAGACTAATTATTATGTTAATTCTTCTGAATTTTTGAAGGATATAATTTGTTGCTTTGCAGCTCCTTCTCCTTTCTAATTTATTTAAGGAAGGTATTTGTAGCACATGAGACAGGTAGGATTCAATCATGGCTGAAAACAGGGTATGTTGACAGGAGAAACTTCCCTCCTACAGATACATTACATTTCCAAGGAACACAATGACCCTTAAAATCACATTCTGCTTCGTTTCCATAACCAAACTGTTTTACCCTAACCCTTAAATCCAGGCTCTCTGACACTATTTCCCTCTTCTTTCTTTATTCCTGTTCCTCTCTCTCTTTCTTTTTCTTGTCTAAGTTTATTTGGAAAATTTTCCATCAACATTATTTCCAGAAAAAAAAAAAAAAAGAAAAAAAAAAGTTTTCCTTAATACACCTTTCCAACTAAAACAAACAAACAAACAAACAAACAAAATCTGTCCTGAGGAGGACAGTTTGCAAAGGCTGCTCTGCAAAAGCTCCTGTGCTAGGCTACCTCCTCTGCTTCAGGAAAACCCACCCTTAAAGTTGTCCTCTCTATGCTAAACATAAGAAATGGTAGTGACCTCTTCTTACCATCCAAACAGTGAAGTCCAAACTTTTCATTAAGCTTCAGAGCATTCACAGTCCCTTAAATTCCTCTGCATTTAGCCTGAAAAAAAAAAAAAAAAGATGTCCCACCACTTTTTCAGGGAAAAAAAAAAAAACAAAAAACTGAAATGGGTGAGTGAGGTTGTTGCCCACCAGAAATAAACAACACTAAAACATCTTTCAGCACCTAACTGCAAAGCAAGTTCATGAAGAAAGGTCCCACAAGCACAAACAGCACTTTCTTGACCTGACAGGCATGGGCTGCACTCCCCACTCTCTTGAAAGCCCACAGCAGTTGACTCCCTCCTCCTTTACACACATGGGGTCTCAGGAAGTCTAGTTCCCTGATCACCTTCACAACAGTATTTGTTTACATCACCACATTTCAGTATAAAACAAATTATTTCTGTTTCTCCAAGTGCATTGCAAGAGTCAGTGCTTCTTTTCTTCACAGCTCAGTCTACTACCAAAAACAGGTGCAAGGCCTGGAGTCTGCAGATACTCTCCCCAGGGCACTGACAGACCAGAAGATTTCCACAGTTGTGGGATTTAGATCCCTAACTAAAGATGTTCTTCACACTGGAGAAGTGAGAAAACTATGAGTGACCTTGAGCTCCAAAGCCCAGTCAATGACCAATCATTTCTATAATACCAACCTTCCCAAAGCATCATCTCATGCCCTAGATCAGCAGTCAGCTCAGGAGAATATTACTGGCTCCACTCTACCTACCTTGGTACCTTTGTTCTTGGTAGCAGACCTAAGGCAAGACATCCTGTCTTTTGTTTCTTGATAAAAGAAGTCACGGGGGCTCCCATATGGCTAAGATCCTCATAAATTTAGACACCTCTTTGTCCAGAAAATTAAATATGAAATTTCCATCCTGTGTGTGAACTCTGGAAAAAAATAACAATACCAGAACAAACAAAACAGATTGCAGCACTTTTAATTTTGTTTTGCTTGCCCTTCATAATCACCAGGCAAAGCAGAGCTCTTCATATGCATGATTAATGTGATAATTTACCACCTGATTTATAACTAAGGCACAGCAAATAAAGTGGAATTTTTGGTAAGGAGACATGCACCTGCTTACCAACAAACAGTGCACCCTGATCTACAGGGAAATGGCATGGTATGGACATTGCTCTGACCTGATCTTTTAAAATATTTATATGTGTCCTGTAGTCCCTTATGAACCTCCACTACAGTTAATTGGAGGCACTTAGTCCTTCTGCAGGCCTCTCACTGTGATAAATATTTAATCACAGAGGGAAGTGTGCCTTAGCAAGAGGAGACATCAGTCACTGACTCTTGAAAACAGCACAAAGGGCACTGTTACATAGAAGAAGCATTTTACTCTGTAGTCCAGAAGTCAAGAAAGGTCTATCTAATTATTTCTATAGGGAAACAGCAGTCTCTCTCTGTGAATTTGACATTTATTCCCTATTCCTCATAAGAAAATAAATTGAATATGGAAGTATAGCCTTTTCTGGTGAGTTTATCACTAGATTTTGTAGCAGATGCATGGTGCTTGAGTAAGTGGCCAGTGACATTTAATTTGGTTTCTAAGACTGAAGTGCAGGCAGCCATTTCATACTTAGCAAGAATCAGCAACAGTGCAGATCTAGGGACTACCCCAAAAATCTCACAGCAAGCCATGCTTATACTGCCATCTAAAGTTGTCTGTTGTAGGCCAGAGCTTTTAATAATTATTCATCAAGTATGAGAGTGCGTTTGAAATAATTCAGAATAAGGCCTGACTGACTCAAACAGGTAATGAGGAATGAAAGACAAAAAGATGTTTAATTCTATGAGTCTAGCAAGTCTGCAGTAATACTCTGTAAGTTTGTTAGCAAAATAAGGGATATGTTCAGGGGAGGTTTAGGCTGGATATTAGGAAAAACTTCTTTACAGAAAGGGATGTTAGGTTTTGGAATGGGCTGCCCAGGGAAGTGGTTAAGTCACCATCCCTGGAGGTCTTTAAAAGACGTTTAGATGTAGAGCTTAGGGATATGGTTTAGTGGAGGACTTTTTAGTGTTAGGTCATAGGTTGGACTAGGTGATCTTGGAGTTCTCTTCCAACCCAGATGATTTTGTGATTTGGTGATTTTGAAAGTGTGACTTGGAACATAGCACACAGTGATGATTCAGGCATAAGGAATCATAATTCACAAAAGAAAAGCACATCAATAAATCTATTTAGAACAATTCAGTTTGAAGGGATTTTCAAAGATCATTGAGTCCAACTGCCTGACAACTTCAGGGCTAACCAACAGTTAGTTAACCGCTAGCTAACACAGTAAACATTATTTTCCTAATGTCCCACCTAAACCTCTACTGGTGCAACGTTGTGTTGTTCCTGTGTGTTCTGTTACTGGTTAACAGGGAGAGGAGCCCAGCACCTCCTTCTCCATTTCCCCTCCTCAGGAAGGTGCATGAAGCAGTGAGGCCACCTCTTGCTGTCCTCTTTTTTCCAGACCAGACAACCCAAGTGTCCTTAGCTTCTCCTCGTAGGATATGCTTTCAAAATCTTTTACCAGCTTTGTTGCTGTCCTCTGGATGCTTTCAAGACCTTATATTCCTTTTTGTTTTGTGTAGTCCAGAAATGTACACGATATTCAAGGTGAGGCCACACCAATGCTAAAATAAATAAAATAAAGATGGAGAACCACTTCTTTTGATTATCTGGCTATGCTGTGCTTAATGCACCCCAAAATATGGTTTACCCTCTTGGCTTCCAGGACACATTGCTGGTCATCTCAAGTCTGTTGTTAACCAGCTCCCCCATATCCCTTTCTGCTGAGCTGCTCTCCAGCCACTTATATACCAATCCATATTTGCATCTGTCATTGCTCATCCCAGGTGCAGAACCTGTTGAGGGTTTGGTAGCAGGGGTGCTCCAGGGATGGCCTCTGTGAGCAGAACCCAGCAGCAGCCCCATGTCAGACCAGAGCCAGCTCCAGCCAGCTCCAAAATGATATCTTGGTATATAGAATACTAAGTTAGGTAACAATGAAAGTATACTAGCAATAAATCTCTTCTCCTATTAATACCAAATTATATTACAATTCATTCAGTTAAAAACTACTTTAAGCCATATTTCTCCAGTTTAACTTTTCTGATTGTAGCTTCCATTAGAACTGATGACATACGTTTTCTTAATTATATTGCAATAAATCAAAAGTAATAATGCCGCTTTGCAGCAATCTGTAGAACTACTCTTGGTATACAACAACTTGACTGACAATAGAATTTGAATCACAACTTCTTTTTTATTTTTTTTTTTTTAATTTTTACTGCTTTGTATGTATGTATATGTTTCACCACATTAATTTTACATGAGGAATAAACTGGGAATACTCACTCACCTGTAACTATTGTTTTTCTTTTTTGTTATTTATTTATTTTCTGACAGGCATCTGTATTTCTTCCAATACATATCATTTAGGTGAGAAAATTAAAAAGAACTGGAAAAGTTACATGACTGATAAAGAAATTTTTAGATGATGTTACAACAGAAGTGATTTGGATGTGAATGCTTTATTTCAGCTCATGAAATACCTCTAGATCCTAAAACCTAGACTCTAGACTGAGTAAAAGACAGCACTTAAAGAGGAAAAAAAAAAAAAAAAAAAAAAAGAAAAAAAAAAAAAAAAGAAAAAAAAAGCATTGAGCAGTACACATCAAAAGATCAATGGTGTTTTGTTTTGTTTTGTTTTTTCTTTTTTTTCCTACAAAATGGGTTTCTAGAAAATACTCAGGAGGAGAATTTCAGGTAAATCCATGCCCTGAAGTAATTCTTCAAACAATAAAACTGCCAATCTTTTTTCTTTTAATTTAAATCTACATTTTATAGCAGCATTTTTTTTTTTAAATGATAACGTAATGGAAAAAAAAATAATAAAAAAAGCAGCTCTGTGGATGCGGAAAATGATGAAGATGGGAAAGGCCACACACAGGCACATACAATTTCCATTTTCAGATATTGGTGAGATGGGTGGTTAAGATGCAGTTTGTGGTCTTCAGTGACAGGAACATAGAATGGATGGAATGGATTGGGGAGATTGTTATGAGGTTTCTGGCAAGAAATCTACAGTGTAATCTGGACATGTATATTATTTTGATGTTTCAGGTTTGCCACTTCCACTACTGAGTAGCAAAATGTATTAAATCTGGCAGATACAAATCAACAGCTGGGTGGCCACATATACAGCTTTCTTCTCTAGTTCAAAGGCAGAATTTCATTTCTGCTCTTCTTGACTGCCAGCCAGGAAATGAGGAAGTGCAAAATAAAAATTTGCCATTAGAAATTTTTTTTATTATATATTTATTTTTTTTTACAAAATTGTGTATTTCCTTGGGAAAAAAACATATCAATGGAAAAAATTCTGTCTCAAGACAGTCATATGGATGTATCGTTCACCATTGCCTGAGGAGCTTTTTTCACTGCTATTTTTCCATGTTTTTTCCATCTGCCAGTAGTGAGTATGGAGAGGAGAGATTACCATAGGTTACTGCAAGGCTGAGATAGGCTGGTTAGGTTCTAAGGTTTGGGACACATTAACAATGTTTATTATTATTATTTTCTGTAATTGAAGGTAGCAACAAAAACTGAGGCACTTTTGAGTGGTTGTGTGTGTGTGTGTGTGTGGTTTTAACTGATGTGACATAAATGTTATAAATATAAATATAAATATTTATAACTAAATTTTTTAAATAACCCCAGAACCATAAACAAAAGTTTGCATATTTGAAAAAAATTCTGTTTGCAAGATGCCAGAACAAGTCTTATGACTCATAAACATACATGTTATGTGTATACCTATTTAAAATGAATGATTAGTGAATCCTGATTCTCCAAAGCTGAAATTGTGTTTTGACACATGGAAGTATGGAACAAGCACATACTCCTGACACATGACTTCAGACTCCTCCAAAAAGAAATTTTGTTAGGACCAGTTGCTACTTATCTTGCAGAAGGCTCTGAAGGTATGATAAAGGGACTGCCCCAAGAGCAGACCCTGTCTGCTTATATGGCCAGCAGGAGCCAGGGAAGTACTTCCAGATATCTCTGCAGCATCCCATGGTAGGGGGACGTTAGACAGGGGCTTCACTTTAGGAAGACTTTATGCATAGCAGTAGAGTAGTTACTTGTGGTCTAACATTTTAAGCTGGTATGTGTAGGATATAAAAGATACAATCCCAGTTTAACAGTCTCAGTTGGATATAGTCAATGCAAGACAACATATTAGCAGGTGTTCCCATTAGTGTGTACTCATATACAGACACCAAAGTGCTGACCTCAGAGCAACTTCTACATGTAAGAGGAAGACAACACTTGGGAACTTGCCACCTCCAGTGACAGTTGCGACCAAGGCATCTCAATCTATTGCAAAAGGATCACTCATCACTGCCTTTGCCCGCTGTCTCAGCAAGAAAACAAACACACTTCCAGGAGTGGGTCACAAACATGAGGCAAACTCTGAGCTCAGTGTATGCCTGGGTGGTGGCTGGAGACACTAATGATAAATCTCATCAAGTTTCATATACAGATTGCTTCCCTGAATTTTCAAGTTTAAATGTTTTTCTGTAGCATTCTACGTTTCTGATACAGATCATTGTGAAAGGCTTACACATCATCATCTGAAATGTAAAAATCTCAGATTTATAATCTCAACAATAAAAAGCACAGTAAAAGGTGAGATTAAAAGCCATAACAAAACTATAATTGCAAGGGGAAAATCCAAGTAGTTGTTAAAATTAAATATATTTATTTTTTAACATGACAACATAATAGCAATGGACCAGTATTTTTACTTTGAAGGGCTGTCTCAGTTCGGAAGGAGAAAGTAAATATTTGAAAAATTATGGTATTAGTTAAAAGATTCAGCACAACTCTGAAAGAAAGCTTTTTTGTTTGTTTGTTTGTGTGTGTTTTTTTTTTTTTTTTTTTTTTTTTTTGTCTGTTATAATCTCTGCATGCTCTTTGTCCAAATTCTAGATTCTCACATTTGGAAAGTGGTGGTCAGGAGAAAAAAAGAGCAAATGACAAATAATTGGAATGCTTCTGGCACTAGTGACAACATATGATTATTCACAGTAGAGGAAAAGAGACTTTTTCAAATATTTCAGAAATGTATACAGGGAAAGAATACCTGAAAGGGGGACAGTCTTCTTGCAGGTATATACAAGATTGTGATATGGTCAAAAAAAAGAATTTTTTTTTGACAGATTTTCACAGGAACAAAGCAGACTCATTCAGTTTAACTCAATCATTAAGAAGTTACTAGATAAAAGTTAGGTTCCATCTCTTTGACAATGAATCCATTTTCAGACAGGCTATTAATTACAAATGTACTAGGCATTACTTTCTATTATCATTGTTTTAATTTAACATTATATTAGAATTATTACAAACTATTAATATATATGTTACTTCAGTATAATAATGTATATAAAATAGAAAACAATTCCAATTAATCCTTTTTATCATTGTCATATTAGGAAGCCTTAGTGTCTAAAACAGATTAGACAAACTATAACTGTTTAAATTACACTGAAAGGATAAGTAGAGAAATTTCCAAGAGAAATGAAGGTGGCTTCTGATAAGAAACATTTTTTTACAAGAACTTCAGCTCGGTCTTTAATTATCAAATATTGTCTTACTTCAAGGAAAGAAACTCATGCTTACTAGCTGTTATGTATTCTTCAGAGTGTATCCTTTCAAGCACAGTCTGAAATGAGCAAGTTTGTCACTGAGATTTTCAGCTACCAGAAGTAGGAGGATGGGAAAGAATATGAAAGCTGTTAATAAGTAGTCTGCCCAACCATTATACTAGGAGTTAGAATAGAAAAAGGCAAAAGGGAGAAGAAATGAGAGCAAACTTTGAAGGTAAGAGAAAAGCAGCAAGAAATGCCATTCAAAGACTACCAGAGATGGAGACTGCAAAAAAAATGTTGACAATGAAGACAAGATCTTCCTGCAGCCAAAGAATTCACTGAAATGAAGCAGAGGTTGATGTCTATCTATGAGAGATGGACATGGCAGGCTCAACACATAGCACCACTGACCAGGGCTGCAATGGAAGGGTGGCTGCCCATGGCAGATGTACAATTTCCACAGTCACTTCAAAGTCACAACTGAACACCATGTCCTAACATGTGTTGTGTTAAAATCACACAGTACAGCATAGTTAAGTTATTCTTAGCCGTTTTCCTCCAATGAAGAGAGAGTTATCAAATCTTAGAGAAGTGGTTATCATTACTTTAATTCTTATTAAAAGCTAGGCACAGAATCACCAAGTTCAATTTCTCACTCAAATCCCTGAGTCAAAAATGTTTCTTACTTACCCACCTGACAACAAGCACATATTTAAATAAAAATAGAATCAACATATCCTGAGTTGGAAGGATCATTAAGTCCAAATCCTGGCTCTACACAGGACTACCCAAAAGTCAAATCACTTTTCTGAGAGTATTGTCCAAATGCTTCTTGAACTCTGGAAAGCTCATTGCTGTGACCACTGCCCTGTGCAGCCTGTTCCAGTGCCTGACCACCTTCTCAGTAGAGAACTTTTTCCTGATGTCCAGCCTGAACCCCAATGCAGATTCATTCCTCTCTCTTAGGTTGCCAGAGAAGAAGAGATCAGCACCTGCCCCTGTGTTCCCACTTGTGAGGGATCTGCAGGCTGCCATGAGGCTTCCCCTCAGCTTGCTCTTCTCTGGGCTGAACAAACCAAGGGACCTCCGCTGCTCCTCTAGACTTTTGAAATCTAGATAAGTCTTCCCCTCTACATACTTCATCATCTTTTTAGCCCTTCTTTGGATACTCTAATAGTTTTATGTCTTTTATATTGTGGTACCTAAAATTGTATGCAGTACTCAAGGTGAGGCCACCCCAGCACAGAATAAAGAAGGGCAATCCCTTCCTTCACCCACTAGTGACATTGTGCATGATAAACCCCAGGATACTCCTGGCTGCCAGAGCACACTATTGACTTCAACTGGCCTTCAACCAGAACCCCCAGATCCCTTTCCATGAGGCTGCTCTCCAGCCTCTCATCCCCCAGGCTATAAGTATATCCAGGGTTTCTCCATCCCAGGTGCAGAATCTGGCACTTATTCTTGTTGAGTTTTAAATTGTTGATGATTGCACAGCTGTCAGATTTGTCAAAGCCTCTCTGCAAGACCTTTCTACTCTTGAGAGTCAACAGCTCCTTCTAATTTTGTATTGTCTGCAAATTTGCTTACTATACCTTAGAGTCCTGCACCTAAGTCATTTGTGAAAACACTCAGGAAAACTGGCCCTAAAATAGGCATTGGTATGGCTCTGTTGGGGTTCTATTCACTTTCCAAAGGCAATGAACTTTTTGGACCAAGAAGATCCTACAGAGCACAGACAGGAAAAGAGATACAGTTTATATATGGGCCACAGAGTTTGGGTTGGTCAGTGTTATTGACTATATCTTGACTATATTTGATTCAGTTGTCTCTATGATAGAATGCTGCCAAACTTTGTAGGCACAAAATGGAATTTGCCTATTTGGGTTAAAATTACAGTAATACTTTGTGCCCGGTACTCTACCCAAAGCTACATTACCTTTAGGGATAAGTTGTTAAATACTCTCAGTTTCTTATTATTACATATTACTGCTGTTAATAAAAAGCCCACAGCCAAATAAACCAAAGTATCCAGATGGAGGGGAAAAAAGAATCACTCAAGAAATGGATTTCAATTTTCCCAAGAAACTTTATAAATGTTAAGGAACAAAGTGTTTATGAAAAGCATCTCGTCAGTGTCTTTTTAGAAGTGCCATGCTTATGGAGCACTTGCAAAAATATTAAAAAGGAAATTAAGTTTCTGTAGACCCTGCATATCATCTGGGCTTTTGGAAACCACTTATGCACCAGCTTCAGAGTTAATACCTATAAGCCCAGAAAGTATCCATTAAAAGAAAGGTTTCTATCTGCCATGTATAGAAGATAAGCACATTGAGTTGAATATGTTTGGTTTGGGAAATCTGTTTTTGCCTGTTAAGTGGAGCTCTCCTTACATCTTAATAGAAAGATGATCCTAATGTTCATTGCCTCATGTGGCTTTGTGTGTCCCAGGAATACTACTACTACCGTCTACAACTACAAGGCTCCATCTGGCTGCTCAATTAGAGCCCAATGTGACAACTGATTGTTATGCAAAAGCAATTTATTAGATTTTTATGTCCCTCAACAAGCTGACTCAATTACAAACAGCATAATTTTTCTTTTCTTTTTTTTTTTTTTTTTTCTTTTGCTTTATAGCTTACAGTTTATTTTGTTGTTTTCCAGTTCTGGCACCAAATTCTGTGGACTATCAAACAGCCTTGCCAACAGCAAGCTACACCATTCTGGGAGCTTGATGTGTTGTGAAGGGCTTCTGAGTAGCTTGGCAACAACTTTGCCAAAGCACAGTTGATTATGCTGTGTTCCAACAGAATTGTTGAGTAATCTTGTTAAACCCCTCTCCCAAACAAGTGAAGATGAATATTAAAAAGGAATTTTAGTTACAAACTGTTTATCTGTTCACAACTTGTAAGTTGGTCCACTCATCCATTTTTAAAACTCTCTTCTTGAGATGAGGTGAACCCAACTCTCAGAAGTACCAGTCTCCTCAATTTTGCATAGACTTGCAGCAAGGTCCATCAGGAAGAGGCTAGCAGGATGTGTGGGTTTTGCAGCCCTGTCATACCCAGTATCCAGACTGTACCTCTGCCTGCAGTTGCTGAAAGAATTGCTTTCTAGTGAAGTTCTTTTTATTTCTATTGATGCCCTGAAAGAAGAATTAGGGTCTCAGATGGATTTTTCCTGGCATTATGCAGATTCCCAGAGAGCTGAAGGGCAAATAAATCTGCTTCTCCCCTGTGTATCCTGTACTTGGGGTTGACTTCTTTATGTTTACATTAAATTAAATGTAAATTGAATGGAGATGGAGTTATTCTCTTAGTGTACAGGGTGTCTGTACGGACAAAAAGCATCAAGACTTTATATTAGCTGTTCAAGATATTAAAACTCCTCCTAAATATGAAAAGAACAATCACAAAGAAGAAGGAAAGGAATGTAAATACTTATGACCTGCTAGAGACATTACATTTCTCTAAACCTGGAAAATTGTTTCAGATTCAGAATTCCTCTTGTCCTAATTCAAATGGATTTTAACTCAACTAAAAACCCACTAAAAAGCAACAAAATACAGTGGGGTTCTGTCCTTCACGTCATATATCCATCCTCCCAAATGCAAGTTTATTCTATTTTAAATGAATTTCTGAGTATAATTTCTTCACGCAGTTATGCAGTACCATCATTTTCTCCCTGTGTTAGAAAGCAAATACCTCATATTCCTGCAGCTGAATGATACTACTTGAGAAATCATTAGCAAAAGGTATTTAAGTCACAATCTTATGTTCATAAGTACACACATTCCACCAGCAAGAGGAATACCTTTTAGCTTGTTGAACCAGCAATGTCACCATCTGCTGCTTCCCTCCTTTGCTGTTCTGTATGAATCAAGGGCCCTGTACATCAGACAATACCACAGAAATAGTGCAGGGAGCTGGTTCTCCACACTCTGCAATTCAGACCTATTGTTCCACAGGCTGCTTTTGAATTTCTGTTCTTAGGAGGTCCTAATCATCACTTCATCATTTCACTACCTGTTTTTTCCTAAAATAAAATAAAATAAAATAAAATAACAAATAACAAAAAAAAAAAGCAGTCGCAGTATGTTCTTCTTCATTTCAAAGTTATCTTTGACCATCGTCAGTACTTTGCTAAGTTCTTTGCAATCAATATCATTGCCACTGCCAGTGGCACTTACAAAGCCTAGAGAAGCCTAGAGGATACCTAGCTCTCACTGAGCTCTCTTGAAATACAGCTACACTTGCTAAGCCCTGCAGCTCTGTGAGTACACCTGACACAATTTTATGTCAGCATAGGGCTTTCTTTCCTAACTGGTGCTGAAGATCACTGGCTTACTCAAACCCTTTATTCCTGGACTCATAAGTAAGAGTATGAACCTGTCTGGATAAAAACAGATCACCAAAGAAACTAGGAAATGGGGAAGAAATTGAATTTATATTTATAAATATAAATTTATATTTATATTTATATTTATAAGAACTAAGAACTAAGAGAGGCCTCGAGATTAACTCCCCTTGTCCTTATGGGGGACTTCAACTTGCCGGACATTAACTGGGAGTGCCACACGGCTGACACGAGCAAGTCCAGGAGGTTCATGAAGCACCTAGATGATAACTTCTTGGTGCAGGTGCTAACGGAGCCAACTAGGAAAGGAGCTCTCCTAGACCTGTTGCTAGAAAACAGAGAGGATCTGGTGGGAGATGTGGTGATTGGTGGCCGCCTTGGTCATAGCGACCATGAAGTGGTTGAGTTCAAAATTTACGGTGACAGAAGGAAAAGTGCCACCAAAACCTCATCCCTAGATATGGGGAAAGCGGACTTCAGGCTGCTCAGGGAACTAGTCAGCAAGGTCCCCTGGGAAACTGCTCTTGAAGGCCTCGATGTCCACCAGTGCTGGTCATTCTTTAAGCGATGCCTCCTAGAAGCACAAGATCAGGCAATTCCTAAATATCGCAAGTCAGGCAGGCGGGGCAGGAGGCCGGTGTGGCTGACCAGGAACATTCTAATGGAGATTAGGCAGAAACAGAGAGTGTTTCGCTACTGGAAGGAGGGCCAGGTGTCATGGAAAGAATACAGGGATGCTGTTCGTGTTTGTAGGGAGAAAGTTCGAGTGGCCAAAGCACAGCTAGAGTTGAAGCTGGCTGTGTCTGTGAGAGAAAATAAAAAGGGTTTTTTTAGATATGTGAATGGAAAAAGGAGAACTAAAGAATACATAGGGCCACTCCTTGATAGAGAAGGTCTCCTCACAGACAATGACATAGGCAAAGCAGAGACGCTTAACGCCTTCTTTGCCTCTGTCTTCAATGCCGATGATGGGCTTCGGGACCCAGGGTGCCCTGAGCTGGAGGACCGGGACGGTGGGGATGACAAACTCCCAGCCGACCCTGAACGTGTGCGGGATTTGCTACTCCACCTGGATCCCTACAAGTCCATGGGTCCGGATGGGATTCATCCCCGGGTGCTGAAAGAGCTGGTGGACGTCATCGCGGAACCTCTCTCAATTATTTTTCAACGATCCTGGGAATTTGGAGAGGTCCCGGTAGACTGGAAGCTGGCAAATGTTGTGCCGATTTTCAAGAAGGGTCAGAAAGAAGACCCTAGCAATTACAGGCCTGTCAGTCTCACGTCAGTGCCTGGTAAAATCATGGAGAAGATGGTTCTCGAGCTTATTGAGGCGCACCTGGGGGACAAAGCAGTCATTGGTCCCAGCCAGCATGGGTTTGTGAAGGGTAGGTCCTGCCTAACTAACCTGATTTCCTTTTATGATAAGATCACCCGTATGGTGGACCAAGGGAAACCAGCTGATGTGATTTTTTTGGACTTCAGCAAGGCTTTTGACACGGTTTCCCATAGGATCCTACTGGACAAAATGTCCACCATACAGCTAAATGAAAACATCATACGATGGGTGAGCAATTGGCTAACGGGCAGGGCCCAAAGGGTTATGGTAAATGGGGCTGCGTCAGGCTGGCGGGCGGTCACCAGTGGGGTCCCTCAAGGCTCCATTTTAGGGCCGGTACTTTTCAATATTTTTATAAACGATCTGGATGTAGGAATAGAAGGTATTTTGAGCAAGTTTGCTGATGACACCAAACTTGGAGGAGTTGTGGACTCGAATGAGGGTGTAAAGGCCTTGCAGAGGGATCTGGATAGGTTGGAGAGCTGGGCGATCACCAACCGCATGAAGTTCAATAAGAGCAAGTGCCGGGTCCTGCACCTGGGACGGGGAAACCCTGGCTGCACGTACAGACTGGGCGATGAGACGCTGGAGAGCAGCCTAGAAGAGAGGGATCTGGGGGTCGTGGTAGACAGCAAGTTGAATATGAGCCAGCAGTGTGCCCTGGCAGCCAGGAGGGCCAACCGTGTCCTGGGGTGCATCAAGCACGGCATCGCTAGTAGGTCACGGGAGGTGATTGTCCCGCTCTACTCTGCGCTGGTGCGGCCTCACCTCGAGTACTGTGTGCAGTTCTGGGCACCACAGTATAAAAAGGACATGAAACTGTTGGAAAGTATCCAGAGGAGGGCTACGAAGATGGTGAAAGGCCTGGAGGGGAAGACGTACGAAGAACGGCTGAGGTCACTGGGCCTGTTCAGCCTGGAGAAGAGGAGGCTGAGGGGAGACCTCATCACAGTCTACAACTTCCTCGTAAGGGGCTGTCGAGAGGCAGGAGACCTTTTCTCCATTAACACCAGTGACAGGACCCACGGGAACGGGGTTAAGCTGAGGCAGGGGAAATTTAGGCTTGACACCAGGAGGGGGTTCTTCACAGAGAGGGTGGTTGCACACTGGAACAGGCTCCCCAGGGAAGTGGTCACTGCACCGAGCCTGTCTGAATTTAAGAAGAGATTGGACTGTGCACTTAGTCACATGGTCTGAACTTTTGGGTAGACCTGTGCGGTGTCAAGAGTTGGACTTGATGATCCTTAAGGGTCCCTTCCAACTCAGGATATTCTATGATTCTATGATTCTATGATTATATTTTATTTTTTTAAATAAAGTTTTTTTCTCAAATAACATTTAGCATTTTAATGTGAAAATGAAGCATTTATAATATGAGTCTCTCCAAGTGAAATCAATTCAAAAAGCTTTTTTGTTTGTTTGTTTGTTTTGTTTTGTTTTGTTTTCTTTCAAGGAAAGAGAAAGGCAGAGGACCTGAAGTTAGGTAAATGAGCTCATAGAGAACTGAGAGCCACACACAGAGTTTCAAGAGCCCAGGGGAACAAACTGGCATAGTTAATTTTGCAGGAGATTAAACCTCAGTCAACACCCTTCACCTGTAAATGAGTGCTGTGTAACTGGGATGTTACAGAGGGAATCATAGAATATGGAAGCTTTATATGGACAAATTGACCATAATTTTAGTTAAAAGCCATAATTTTAGTTAAAACATGCTTAAAAAGTTAGCTCTGTCATTCTGTCACACCATCAGACCTTAATAACAAAATCAGTCTTGCTATTTTTTTATTCCCATGGCCCCACAGCACCGCCCTGCTAGCGGCCACAAGATGGTTCTCCTTCTTCTGAGGTCTCCAGATTATTAAAGCAAATCCATTCAAACTTGTTCAGAGAAATAAACAAACAAACAAACAATAAATAAATAATTCAAAGTATCTGAGAATCTAATTTGGGATTTTGAAACGCAGCATGAATAAGACAGGCAACATAGATTTTTTTATTTTTTTACTGAAGAAGCCAAAAAAGCTGAAAAAAAAAATTATTCCCAGTTACTAAAATCAAGCACCCAGACACCCTTTAGTACACAACAGCTATGCCTTCTCCTCTCTGAAGGTCATGTGGCTGATGTTTACAATCTAAGGATTTAGTTATGAGTCAACATATGTATTTTTTTTTTTTTTTATCAGTAGCAATGGGTGAAAAGAAGTAAATCCTTTCTTCCTCTTGTGAGAGTCTGTGTATATTTTGGAGCACAGACACAGTAGAGTCCTTGTTCCAGCAAAATCAATGGGACTTTTGTCATTGGCTTCCACCAGTTCACAAGGGATTTCACTCACAGTGACTAATGCTAGAGGTGTGTAACTACTGTATTGCAATAAATAAATAGTCCAGCAATTAAATGGTTTCAGAACTCACATACTTGGAAAACCTGACATGTGGTAACTTCTATTTGGAAGTGCAAATGCATACTAAAATGTATACCACATGTTAAAGTTCTCAGCAACAATACCCTTTAACTTTAGTTTTACTGTCAAAGCACCAATTCCACCAAAGGCTATGGGGGCAACAGTTCCAGCATTGCAGCCTTTCACAGATAGTAGCACCTTTCAATCCAGAATGTTTTTCTGCAGTATATAGTTGAAATTTAATTTCTCTACCATATGAAAAATTGAAATACTTAAGTAATAACATTCAGCAACATCATCTGCCATCTGATAGTGCACAGAAACTGGGCAATTATGTTTCGCCTCGGGTGGCTAATAGGCCCATTTCAAATTTCAGGCATTATCAGATAATAACACTGCCTGCATCTGAGTATGTTATTATAATTATTAACCGTAAAGAAATAGAGGGAGGGAGGTGGGGGGGCAAAAGGGGGGAGGGAGAGGGAGAAGGGAAGGATTGTTTTTAATTATTTAATTTTGAAGTGCAATGAGATAAATTTATTGTTCCCCATGAGCTAACATTCAGAGACGGAGTGCTGGCATCACTGCAAATTTAACTCAGTTCAGACTGACTAGCTTTCAGATTCATAAAACCTTATCATTGCTATTTGGAATAAGTGGGTCTCAAGTGAACCTTGCCTAGAAACATTACATGGGAATAAAAATGGTAATGGAAACAGACACTCTGAGGAATTTTCCTATAGGAGCCAGTTTATTTCTGATATCATAGTTAAAAATGGAATTCAGTATTCCTATTTTAAATCCATTACTATATTTTAATTATTTAGCATTCAAACTGCTAGGATGTGGACTTTCAGATCTGGAATGAAACACAGTCTGGAAGAAATTAGAAATATCCTTCACATTTATAAATGCCAAAATATAGGGCCACAAGTATATATAAGCTTAAAAAGTGGACATATGGCTTGTGGGAATAGGGGCCTTTAGTCAAAGTTGCACTGGAGGCCAGCAGTGTGCTTTTGTGGCCTGGGTGAAAATATGTAAAGGCAATATGCAGCTAATTGGACCAGTTTCCCATCCTCCATTTCTGTTCCCATGGCAAAAATGACATAACACCTGGGTGTAATACACAATTACATTTTCTAGATTTATAGTACTTCAGTGCATGGAAGGAATATTAAATATATTCCTTACTACAGAAAATAATGGAAAGTTTAATAGAAAAATTATTAAATAAAATTACGTAGTGCAGAAATCAATATCAAGCTGTATATCAATAGGCCTTCACATCTCTCTGTTTACTGTTTCCGTGATATTGGCATTTCTCAAAGCTCGAGGCTCAGAGATAGCATGTAAAGTGCTTTTAAGAATTCCTTTTTTAAGATTGTAATTTTCTTTAAGAAAAGCTTCAGAAACAGTGAGGTAAGTTTACACTTTTGACCCAAACGAAAGAAAACATCAAGACTACCTAATGATTTAAACCTTTTTCATTATTTCATGTGAGACTGCTCATTTCGAGTCTCAAAGGTCATTTAGTATACAAAAGTACTATCATGCATGAGAATTGATTGCTGCGTAAAAATGAATTTAACACAGTGCGAGAGAGACAGAGAGAGAGAGAGACAGAGTCAGTTAAAAACAAGTATTTTTCTAATCACCTGGAGACAATTCCCCATCTGAATAGTTGCTGTGACTCACATCAAACCCCCAGCTTCAGGCTTCCTCCGGTGTCAACATCTCTCCCCAGCCTTCATTTGAACCATTTCACATGCTAACTTTATGCCTCTTGCTTCTTCCACTATCATATCTCTGTCTGTGAATGTGCTACAAATAGCAGCACTTGTGTGAAAAAATATTGATGTGAAGAATTCTGTTTTCAGTGGTGTCCATTTCTCTCTGAATACTGAATTTATCTCAAAAAAAAAAAATAAATAAATAAAAATAAAAATAAAAATAAAAATACTGCAGTTATACAAAAGCAAGAAAAACCTGCTTCCCCGTGCAGTGTTAGATGGTGGCTGTGAAGGAAGATAGTAGGACTTCAGGAGGCTCATGACACCAGACAGCTGAGTGTTGTTCCTCCAGATCACTCCAAAGCAGAGCAACTCTCCCTCCCTCAAGGCTGCTGCACTGGTTAAGACACAGTGCTTTATGTTTTTCCACCAGTTGTAAGTACACATGTAAGTTTAGTTGTAAGTGATAAGGCAAATAGATTGCAAGGTCTCGGACTCACCAGCAGCTGGTCTGATGAAAAACAGAATCCCCTTCTGAACTTGCCCTTGTGAGCTTTCACAAAATAGCCTTGTGAGCACTCACATAGTCAGTGCCAGCATTTTGCAGCTCCTCTCATCATCTGTTCCAAGAACCTGTGTGGTCATCTCCAGCACTTCACTCCTGAACTGCCTGGAAGTTTTTGCTGTCCAGCCAGTTCAACCTTTGTTGCCAGATCATGTCCAAAGCAAACAACTCAATAAAGGAGAGGATTCTCCCAGCATATGCCTTTTTTGGGCTTATAAAAACTGAGAACTTTAGTAACAGACAGAAAAGGGTCAACCAAAAGACATACTGAGTTATAATCTCCGTTGTATTGATGCAGAGACTGTAACCACGATAAGACTGCCTTACCTTGGTCTGCACAAGAGCTCATACAAAACAATACTGCTCATGACAGTCCTGAACCAAGAACATGTCACATGCAGGTGGCTGCATGCAGTGGATGATGGACATCCAACATGAGCCCTGCATCAGTATTACTAGCTCTGTGTTTCCAGCTTGCACAGTAGCTACAGCCATGTGCTTGTCTGGAGAGTAGAAGCAAGTTGAGCTTGTGAAAGATATATCTTTTGTTAGCTGTTTACTCTAAAAAGACATTTTCTAACTAGCAGGGAATTCTTGCAAAGGTATTTTTTCAGGACCTTACAAGTAGTTTTTGAATAAGATGTATGCAGTTATTTAATGTTTCATTGACATATTTAATTTTTCAATGACTCTCAGCACCACAAAAGTACACAGAAAGGCTGTTGGAAGTCTTCCATTGCTGCAGAGAACAGCAGGTCAGCAAATACTTTTTTTTTTTTAAAGTACATTATTAATATGGTACTTAGGAAATTCTGAATGGCAGATTACTTGCTAGCTTGCAAACACTCCATATATTTAATTTTAAGCTATTCAATTTGGCTTGCTTAAAATAGAAGCAAATCTAATTACATCTTTGAAAAAAATGATAAAAAAAAAAAGCAGAAATAAAACTATTTACTGTACTGAACCAAACCTGTTCAGACATAGAAGTCTTCTTCCTTTTTGTTCCTCTCCTCCCCAACATTTTGAAATGGCACTGTCCCAAGATACAGAAATCCAGTTTGTTCAGTGACCAAACATTCCCCTATGCCTGGAGGATTAACTTGAACCGCTACACAGCCAGAATCAATTCACAAAGCTGACATCCAAGCACTCTCTGAAGGCTGCAGTACCTGGAGTGCCTGAAATGCCATTATCTCTCCCTGTAAGTGGGGATTCTCAAGAGGTAGAATCACTTTTTCCCTGGCCTGTTTTCAACAGCAACATGTCAGGTTTTAATTGCCTAAAAGGGTCTTAAATTTACAATGCTTTTCCCAGGTTCTTGGATAATTTAAATCCTTGACTAGTTCATTAAAAGGCCATTTGTGATGAGGCAGGCTGGCACATCTATCACTTAGCACACTCAGACAAGCTAGGAATAGAAGTAAGTAAACAGCATCCGCTCCATGTGACACTGCAGGAACGCTTCTGAGCAAGAACAGGTGGCAGAGGGGCAGGAGCAGGTCGGTATATGGGGGGCTCAGTTCTAGCTTGAACAAATATATGAGGTGAAAAATCCTGGCTTTAGTGAAGCCAGTGGCAAAATTCCCATAGCTTCCAATGGGACCAGATTTTTCTGTCATAGTAATTCAGTTAATTCCAGAGGGTTCCTACAGAGTGGAGATTTTAACAGGTTAATGTAAATAGATAGCTGTTCCATAAGGATCCAATATAGCTCAATGGGAAAATACAAATCCAGTAGAGCAACAGCATGCAGGTTTGGCTAGACACCTTCCTCAGTGTTTTGCATTTTGAGGGTGTGTTCTCTTTGTGTCTGTATATTACTTTGAAATGATTACAGACAGTGGTAGAAACCTGATGTAAAGGAGAATGCATGAGATCAGTGAAAATCAGTTTCCTGATGAATGGAAATGGACCTCTAATAAAAATGGAAAAGATACATTCTCAAGACATTTGGGACTGACTTTGAAAGAGAAGGGTAATTGCCTAGAAGGAATAGCTTCTTGTACAGGTTCTGCTTTCCATAAAAAAATAATCCTAGAACCTACTATTTTAAAATTTGGAAAACATTAATATTTTCAAAAGTTTTGGATAAAGTAGCTAGGAAAATACCGTTAGAAAAGCCCATTTCGCATCTAATGACTATGTATATTTATACGTGTAGGTGGTGCTCATAGACACTACTCTGTATTCATATATACATATATATGCAGCAGTAATGAGACCCATAATGCAACTACCCAAATCGTTCTTTTGTGAACACACATATGTTGTGCACACTCACTTCCTGAATGTTGCAGACCCCGATCACAGACATTTCACCAAGGCAGGACTGCTTGCAAAATTCCAATTTTTAATATCAACCATTTTATTAGCAATTATGCTTGGTGTTTACATAGCTTATAACTGATACTTTCTGGATGCTGAGAGGATTCCCTTTACAGAAATGACATACATTAGTGGTATCACAGTTTTTTGCCACGAGTTTGGCACTATAGAGTGACACAAAGTTTCGGTCTGGAGTTCAGCTTAATCTTGTGCTATTCAAATATTAGATGCTGCTGATAGCTCTAATGAACTTTTCAAGTATTTAGCTTTTGGCTGTTAGGTAAATAGAATGTGAAATCTAGATGCTGAAAGTTGCAGCTTACCAGATGGTTATGGTGGTGAAGTGCGACTGTTCATTTCTAAAACTCTAGGTATTTATATTTTCCCAATTTACATCTTTCCATCACAGTTTAAATTAAGCAGTGTGTTTAGCTTCTATTCACACATTTCCCAAGGAGACTGAAATAGGAAATGTCCTTTAAAACTCTTATTTTTTAAAAAAATCTGTTTCCTTCCCCCCTCCTTTGAAAATTTTATTCACCTTGTAAAACATCTTCAAAAAATATGATCTCTTTTTGATTTATTTTTCTTTAAGAAGTAAAAATTATCCTGTTTTGGTTTTCTTACTTTTACTGTCACTATGCACTACAACAAAATAGCAAGAAAATGATCCATCTCTGTATGGGCTGCTTATTACTAAAATTAATATGTATTTGAACTGCTGCTTCTTTTTCTTGAAGGCTCATGTTTGTCTTTAATTAAAGAGAAAGGATGTGTTAGCTCCATCTAATCTTTACTGTTTGATCTCATCAATTTAGAAATAAATGTTTTTTTCTTGTTCATTCAGACATTAAATCACCACAACAAATCCAAAGGCCTACTGCATTTTTGATTTGTTTATGGGATTCATGCTTTCTTTTCTTTAAAGAATGTGTCAAAAAACAGTGATATTAAGACAGTTATGCTTTAGGACTTTAGAAAAGGGAGCATAGCATAGGGAAATCAGTTGCAGGCAACTCAGGATGCTTTACAACACTGTGTAAACATTGACGTTAATAAAGGATCAAACAAAGAGTTAAATGTTAAATGTGGGATTGCTTGACATTGCCCCACCTCCCTTCAGTGAAGGGAGTACTAGTACACCCAGATGGTTAGCAGCCTGAATGCCAGCTAAATGCACATCCTACCAGCTCCTCATTCACACTATGCTTCAGTTCATATTCATGATCAATTAGTTTGCCATGGCGTTCTTTCTTCATCCACAAACTGCACTCTAATTTATGGCCTCCTTTCTCCTCCAGATAGCTACAGTCTTCTCTGAGACAATGCCTTTTCTGGTTTGGTTTTAAAATTTTCCAGTTAGATTAGATTCCAGTTAGATGAAATTTTATTGCCATACATTTCTCCTTCTGGCTGTCCCTGCTTTCCTGCTCTGTATCTTTACATGCTGAATTCACAACATTTCTTTTAAGCAGCATCTTTCTATTTTCTTCATGTCAGTCCTGTCATGTTTGGTCCTTTGGGGTTGTTCGCACTGGAACGGGGAAGAGAAGGGATATGGTAAATTGTGAACAGAAAATATTTTATATGTTTGTTTACTTCCTCTTTTTAAAAACATTTTTGTCAGATTACTTAATGTCTTCTTCATATTGCAGTTGTCTTTTATGTTGGAGTCATTTATGAAATCCCTGCTGAAGAATTCTATCTTGAAAATTAGCCAGCTTGGGACTAGAACAGTTAGGAAATAATATCATTACGATGCAGTAATGTGTTAATAGTGCTATTATAGCTTTGTAATTCCTACTGTTCTCATATCCCTGGCCTGCTATATTCTGTTTTTTCCTTGCACTAAAGGAATTGCTATAGCAACATACCTTCAAACATGTATGATTAATATTTTATATGCCCATGACTGACTAGATATTTGTTCTAGACATAGCATATTGAAAAACAAGATGGAATACCTGCCATGAATCCACAGAATAGAAACTGATTTATACAGGGAGAAAAATAAATCATAAATTGAATAAGAACAAGAGAAAATAAAATTTCATAGATTCAGAATATAGGCAAGTTGATAAAATATGTTGTAATGTTTTGATTTTCAGGTATAGCAGTCTTATTCTAAAGAACAGCAAATATCACATGCCATTTTAGTATTATACAAAACAAACAAACAAACAAAGTTATTTTTTCCACATAGGAAAATAACTGCATCACATACCTTTCTTCTGCTGTGTACAGATGTCCCAACTCAGCAGACAGATTCTTTATCAGACCGTAGAAAAGATACAGATGTCTCAGTCCAGAAGCCCAAGGACTGGTAGCATTTTCAAATCCAACATTAAATGCATCATTGGGCCTACAGTCAAGGAGGTGCAAATAATTTTTCTTCTGATCAATTTCAACCTTGCTTAATGTCACACAGAGTTTTGTATAACTAACTAGAGCTGCCATTCTTGGTCAGGACAGGCAATAAGAAGTATATACTTTTCCTTTTTAGTCCCCACAGCTAATCTTACCCAATTCACCCTTAACAGAAGAGGATGATAGTTATTAGAGGCTTATTAAAGTTCTTCTCAAAAGTCCACCAATATGTATGATGTTTCCAATGGCAGCACTCCCTTATCTCATAAAGTAAAAAGCACCAGGCTCTCTCCCAGTACACTTCCAAATTTCATCCTTTTAAAACGCTGAAGAAGGAAACCAAGCCATGCAGTGTCTGTGGTAGCTGTCAAGACCAAAACTGCCATATTGGCTCTGGATTCACAGCTCACAGACTCACTGGTATGCCTACGTGCCACATGTATTCAACTTAAGTCTTTGAAACAGGGTGTTGTGTGTGTGTGAGCTCTTACAATGCAAGTGTAAATTCCACCCTACAGATGGTCAGTGCAGAGACTGGCACAGCAGGGCTAAGCAGTGAAAATGCAAAGTATCTGTGGACCTCTTGACTTTCTGGAGCATTAATTTCCAGCCCATTGGAATGGACTTCAGTCCATTCTTGACAAGCTCTATTAACACGTGCTTTGTGCACACACAGAACATGCTTATTCATAGTGCAGGAGAGAGAGGGTTTGTCATGCAAAGCATGAAAGTTAAATAGGGGGGCAAAGTGTTCTGAACTTTCAAAACCACCTCCCACTTAGATTGCATAAAACCCCAAGCTCTTGAGAAAAATGCAGAAATCTGATACTGTAAAGCACAGGATATTGGGGACATCACTGATATTGGGGACACCACTTTGCTTTTAACATTTCTAGACCTGGGAACATTTTTCTGCTGCCAATTTCTTGATGTTGAATGTGGTACTCATATACAGTCTATGCTAACCTTACAGTGTGTGCTTATGATACATTGCTGACAATCTTCAGGCCAAAGAGTCAAGGCAGATTTGTCTAACAGACTTGTATATCTGTCCAGTTTATAGAGACCCAAGCAGACTGTATCTCTGAGCAGTTAAATAAGAAGATAGCTGTTTGGGTGAGTGCAGCTTCATATGAACAGTTGCTTGTCCTTTTAGCTGAAAAACTACTTATGTCCAAGTGCTCAGATCATTCAACAAAATCTCAGATTATTCTGTTTCAAGGTTTTGTGGGCTCACAGCCTTCTGTAGCCTTTAAGCTCTGACACACTATTAGGCAAGACTGCTGGAAAAAAAAAAAAAAATGTCCCTAGCTTCTGTTATTATGTCAAAATTTGTAAACACTTATTGTGACAAGCCTAAGGTTCAGACAGCCATTTGGTATCAGGCTGCCACAAGGCTTGTGCCTCAATTTCCTTCCTGGCAATGCTAACTGATATTTTCCAAATAGCTGTCCAAGATCTTGCACAGCCTCTATGTCTTTGGATGCTTCATCCTGAGCATTTATTCAAACTAACTGTTCATCAGCCATAGATCTATAAATTCTCCATCTCACCCCAATTTCCAAAAACAGGGGACGGAAGGGTAGGGAAGAAGGGGGAACAATATGGGACAGGATTCTTTATCACTTAAACAAGCAAACTTCAGTTGTCTGACAACCGCTAATTTAAGTGGATGCAGTGGTGTGACTCTTTGGCAGAATGGATGAAAGACCTAAACAAATGATTAACAGCAGCCATCAATGATGGGAGGCAAAGAAATAAACTAGAGTATTGAGGGAGCTTTAATAGAAAAGTCAAAGTCTTCCTGAGCCATCACTGCAGGCTTCACTAGAGGACACAAAACTTAATCTGAGAGTTTCTCATTACTGATCATTACCTGAGTGTTGATTGCCAGTTCGAGTGTTGACTGCTTTGGGGAAGCAAAGGGAGGAATGGGATAAAACAGGTAGATGAAGAGCAAAGGAAACCTCATCACACCCTGTGATCCACTGCCTCCTGCTGTTACACATCTTGCACTATCCATCCTTGTTGCAGAATCTCAGGGAAAGTTGGGGAAAGGACAACTTCATCCTGTCACTTTAAGGTTATGTGCTCTTAGAACCATATTCGCAAGAGGACTCTTTTTCTTTTCAACCCCCAAATCAACAAGGGTCTGAGGGAAGCAGAACTACAGTGAATTGTTAATCAGAATCACAGAATCATCTAGGTTGGGAGACCTCCAAGGTCATCTAGTCCAAATTCTGACCTAACACTAACAAGTCCTCCACTAAACCATATCACTAAGCTCTACGTCTAAACATCTTTTAAAGACCTCCAGGGATAGTGACTCCACCACTTCCTTGGGTAGCCTATTCCAATGCCTAACACTTTCCATAAAGAAGTTCTTCCTAACATCTAACCTAAACCTCCCCTGGCACAACTTTAGCCCATTCCCCCTTGTCCTGTCATCAGGCATATGGGAGAATAGACCAACCACCACCTCACTACAGCCTCTTTTAATGTACTTATAGAGAGCGATAAGCTCGCCCCTGAGCCTCCTTTTCTCCAGGCTGAACATTCGCAACTCCCTCAGCCGCTCCTTGTAAGACTTGTTCTCCAGACCCCTCACCAGCTTCATTACCCTTCTCTGGACTCGCTCGAGCACCCCAATGTCCTTCTTGTAGTGAGGGGCCCAAAACTGAACACAGTACTCGAGGTGTGGCCTCACCAGAGCCGAGTACAGGGGGATAATCGCTTCCCTAGCCCTGCTGGCCACATTCAAGATCTGAAGAATAGAGACGCTTTTATTTGTTTATATTTTATCATGATATTTTAAAATATTCTAAGCCAAGTTCTACCTATTCTACCCCCATTTATCTGACTGCTATCTATACACTGTCTGCACATAATGATAAAGGGGTTATAATTGTGCACTAACATAGTTGCCCATGAAGAAGATGTATTCTTGAATACATTTGCCTTTTTCAGCATCCCCCATCCCTGTGTGAAAAAATATTTATCTGCAACAGTCCCTGTTGAGACAATGGTTTTAATGAGTTTAAATGTGTTTTTCTAGGTTGTTCATATGTGGAGATTCCCTTTAAACTCAATTCTTTGTTTTAGTTTAATAAGCAAATTCAGGTTTTGCAAAAATTTAAACTCACATATCTGAACTGAGTGCTTGGCTTGGGTTGTTTATTAGAAGGTATGAGAAAAAAAAAAAAAAAAAGATGAGAAAAAAATTACTCCTGAAAATGTAATTGGGCTTAAGAGACCAGGGTCAAATCTGCAAAATGACACATTTGCTGAATGTTCTGATTTTATAGGTGCAAGAACTGCCTCTCTCAAATCTGAACAAATTTCAGACTATGAGTATGCTTCCAAGATATTATATCTGCAGGGTTAGTCCAATGGCAAGGTATGATTACAAATCAAAAGAAAGATGTTTTTATGCACCTTCTTTCACTATGCTCTATACTGAATAAGAAAGGATGGAATACTAAACATTCATACATAAATCATAAAGGGTTGAGTCCCTTTGGGTTAGGATCAGCAGGGACAACAAGGCTAGTGTCCTGGTCGGGGTCTGCTATAGACCGCCGAACCAGGAGGAGGAGACAGATGAGGAATTCTACAGGCAGCTGACAGAAGTTGCAAAATCTTCAGCTCTTGTACTCTTGGGGGACTTCAACTTCCCTGACATATCCTGGAAGCACAACACAGCCCAGAGAAAGCAGTCTAGGAGGTTTCTGGAGAGCGTGGAAGATAGCTTCCTGACGTAGCTGGTTAGTGAACCTACCAGGGGTGGTGCCCCGCTAGACCTTCTCTTCACAAACAGAGAAGGACTGGTGGAGGATGTGATTGTCAGGAGCTGTCTTGGGCAGAGTGGCCACGAAATGGTGGAGTTCACTATTCTTGGTGAGGCCAGGAAGAGGACCAGTAAAACTGCTGTATTGGACTTTCGGAGGGCTGACTTTGAGCTGCTCAGGACACTAGTTGGTGGAGTCCCTTGGGAGGCGGTTCTGAAGGGCAGAGGGGCCCAGGAAGGCTGGGCGCTCTTCAAGAGGGAAATCTTAATGGCGCAGGAACGGTCTGTCCCCAAGTGCCCAAAGATGAGCTGGCGGGGAAGAAGACCGGCCTGGCTCAACAGAGAATTGTGGCTTGATCTTAGGAGAAAAAAGAGGGTTTATAAGCTTTGGAAAAGTGGGCAGGCCACTAGGGAGGACTTTAAGGATGTAGCGAGGCTGTGCAGGGACAAAATTAGGAAGGCCAAACCTCATCTGGAGCTCAATCTGGCTACTGCCGTTAAAGATAACAAAAAACGTTTCTATAAATACATCAACACAAAAAGGAGGACTAAGGAGAATCTCCATCCTTTACTGGATGCGGGGGGAAACTTAGTTACAAGAGATGAGGAAAAGGCGGAGGTGCTCAATGCCTTCTTTGCCTCAGTCTTTAGCGGTTATACCGGTTGTTCTCTGGATACCCAGTACCCTGAGCTGGTGGAAGGGGATGGGGAGCAGGATGTGGCCCTCATTATCCATGAAGAACTGTTTGGTGACCTGGTACGGCACTTGGATGTGCACAAGTCGATGGGGCCAAAAGGATCCACCCGAGGGTACTGAGAGAACTGGTGGAGGAGCTGGCCAAGCCACTGTCCATCATTTATCAGCAGTCCTGGCGATCGGGGGAGGTCCCAGTTGACTGGCGGCTAGCAAATGTGACGCCCATCTACAAGAAGGGCCAGAGGGCAGACCCGAGAAACTACAGGCCTGTCAGTTTGACCTCAGTACCAGGGAAGCTCATGGAGTAGATCCACCTGAGAGTCATCATGCAGCACTTGCAGGGCAAGCAGGCGATCAGGCCCAGTCAGCATGGGTTTATGAAAGGCAGATCCTGCTTGACGAACCTGATCTCCTTCTATGACAAAGTGACTCACTGGGTGGACGAGGGAAAGGCTGTGGATGTGGTCTACCTTGACTTCAGCAAGGCTTTTGACACCGTCTCCCACAGCATTCTCCTCAAGAAACTGGCTGCTCATGTCTTGGACTGGCACACGCTTCATTGGGTTAGAAACTGGCTGGATAGCCGGGCCCAAAGAGTCGTGGTGAATGGAGTCAAGTCCAGTTGGAGGCCAGTCACTAGTGGCGTCCCCCAGGGCTCGGTGCTGGGGCCGGTCCTCTTTAATATCTTCATCGTTGATCTGGACGAGGGCATCGAGTGCACCCTCAGTAAGTTCGCAGATGACACCAAGTTAGGTGCGGGTGTCGATCTGCTTGAGGGTAGGAAGGCTCTGCAGGAGGATCTGCATAGGCTGCACCGATGGGCTGAGGTCAACTGCATGAAGTTCAACAAGGCCAAGTGCCGGGTCCTGCACCTGGGGCGCAATAACCCCAAGCAGAGCTACAGGCTGGGAGAGGAATGGTTGGAGAGCTGCCAGGCAGAGAAGGACCTGGGAGTGATGGTGGATAGTCGGCTGAATATGAGCCAGCAGTGTGCTCAGGTGGCCAAGAAGGCCAATGGCATCCTGGCTTGTATCAGAAACAGTGTGACCAGCAGGGCTAGGGAGGTGATCGTCCCCCTGTACTCAACTCTGGTGAGGCCACACCTCAAGTACTGTGTTCAGTTTTGGGCCCCTCGCTACAAGAAGGACATTGGGGTGCTTGAGCGGGTGCAGAGAAGGGCGACGAAGCTGGTGAGGGGCCTGGAGAACAAGTCCTACGAGGAGCAGCTGAGGGAGTTGCGAATGTTCAGCCTGGAGAAAAGGAGGCTCAGGGGCGACCTTATCGCTCTCTATAGGTACCTCAAGGGAGGCTGTAGCGAGGTGGGGGTTGGTCTGTTCTCCCACGTGCCTGATGACAGGACGAGGGGAAATGGGCTTAAGTTGCGCCAGGGGAGTTTTAGGTTAGATGTTAGGAAGAACTTCTTTACTGAAAGGGTTGTTAGGCATTGGAACAGGCTTCCCAGGGAAGTGGTGGAGTCACCATCCCTGGAAGTCTTCAAAAGACGTTTAGATGTAGAGCTTAGGGATATGGTTTAGTGGGGACTGTTAGCGTTAGGTTGGAGGTTGGACTCGATGATCTTGAGGTCTCTTCCAACCTAGAAATTCTGTGATACATTCTGGACCATATAAGATGACAGTCATATAAGATGTCCTGGGTCATATAAGATGACAACACCAAAAAAATCAGTGGTGTAATGCAACCTTGTATTTTTTTAACACACTGAGACAGTCTAAGTTTTATTATCTAAATTGAGAGACCAAAAACTCTGGAGAACATGAACAGACAGATTATTTCTTATTCAAGGAAAGATACATTCCACCTGTGAAGGAAAAGGAGATTTTTTTTTACCTTCTTTACTAAATGATTCTTCAGTTCCATAAACACTCATGTGGTGTAGGAAGAGTGGTGGGCATGCATCTGCCTGAGAGAAGGGCAAATGTGGATATCTTACAAGTTGGAGGAAAAGTCACATATCCCGTATTGTAGTATTTGCTCATTCTGGTTCAGGAAAAAAAAAAAAAAAAAAAAAAAAAGAACAGGCCAGAGAAGAGTACATGGAATCTAGTTTTGTCTACAAACATTTGAAGACTGTGGGATAGAGCAATTCAGACAGATTACACAGAAATGTGTAGACATAGGATATGGCACTTACTAAATATGCTCAGCTGTTTGGTAACTGTTTCTGAAGCTGTTTCCGAAGCTTTGAAAAACTTTCCATTGTGGGAAAGCCATCTGATGGGTCATTCGCAGTTGCTGTCTGAGAAATTTTTTATAAATATGAAAGTTAAGAACAGCCCTGAGCCTGACTGATGAAGAACCAAAAGATATGTCTACTGGCAGGGCCAAGTCTCAGACCTTTATCAGTTTCAATTTAAACAGGACCTTCAGGGAGAGTTTCTGACAGGCTTCTGAAAGCCAAAAAGAAGACAGAAAATGCTGCGATGGGGACAGTCTTCCTAAACTCTGAGTATAGATGACATTTGCACACACATATTGTAGGCATGTTAAAAATTTTAAGAACAGTCTTGGGAATAGGATGAGAAGGGATCGCCTTTGTGTATGCAATAAAATGTGTTCAAAACCTTATGTTCAGATGTATAACAGCAACAGAGTTGGGGAGATTGTATGAAGAACACAAATGGAAACCCTAATAAGTTTTGTTTAAAACTTATTAAGGGTGTTCAAAATACAATTTACAGTGTTTCAGTTTACAATATTTTCAGTGTACATTAAACACTTGTGTTATTAAGAAACTCTGTTGTACTTTAAAAATTGTCTGTAAATTATTAACACCTACTTTTCTGAGTTGCACCTTCAACACCTTCAGGTGTGAAGGCTTTGAGAACCCTCTGAAGAGCCAGGACTGTGAAGAGTACCTCAGCTAAGAGTTGAAAGTGAGATAGGAAGATGGGGATTTAAGAAGCTATACAAAACATTGTCTACAACATTAAATTAGCATAACTTAGTTTGGCAAATACAAAGAGATAGTTAAACAGGAAATAACTGAAATCTGCTAGCCTAAGTCTCAATTGGTCTTCTTGGTATTTCCTTGTGGATATACAACATCAGTTCAGATTCAGCAATAATGCAAAAGACCTCCTGATTTCCCCTTCAGCCTTCTTTATACCACCTTCCTTGATCACTACAGAAATCATTACTATTGTCCTGCTGTTGAATCCTGAATTCTTGATTTTCTGTAGGACATCTTTCATTTGATCCTTGTGTTAAGGCTCTGCCTTGATGCATGTTGTTAATACTTTGAGCTTAAAAGATCTTAGAGCCATTCTTAATGAGCACAAATTCCTATTCATCATGTTGAAACTGTAGCCCTTTCTCCTAGCTTGTTGGTTTTAACACCTCTCTTCATCTTCCAGCAGCTTTCTTCTCCCTATGGCACCCTTTCTTTCACTTCCAAAGTCCTCCACAACTTATCCTCTCCTTAAATTCATCTTTTAGGACCTAGTAATGCTCTCATGCCAACCTTTCTATTCCCATTTCCTACATTTCTAAATGAATGTTTGTGCTTTTCCCATGCCCTGTGACGAACTTCTGAACAAATGTCACTTCAGTATCCTTCTTCACATCTGTTTTCCCATTGCCTCAACTTTACCAAAAATTCAAGACCCCGTTCTGTTCTTGGGAGTTTTGCTGCAAGCATGAACAGGAGCAAGAGAAAACCTCTGAAATGCTGGGATAGTGTTATAAACCTTAGGTGATGTTGTGGTTGCTATGTCATCAGTCTATTTCATTGCATATTGCTTCTCTTTCTTCTAATAAAATAATAATAATAATTAAAAAAAAAAAAAAGTAAAAAGAGTAAATTCTGTTTCAAATGAGGGCTTTTCTGTGTGTGCGTTTAACTATGTGCAATACAGTTTTAGGAATGATTGGAAGCAGTTTGGTAGAAACTAGTTTGAATCATAACCTTAAATCTGAACACCACTTATCCCTAAAATGTGAGGTTGAAGGAAAAGTTCAAGCTTTGAATCTCCTCAGGTTCTGATTTTGGATTGCATTCAAAACCAAAAGAGTCTTACTTTTCCAAATATAATTTTATGTGGTTTAGGATAGCATAAATCTCACAAGAACATCTGGGAAGAGTTTTGCTGATAGAGAGAACATGGAAGTATTATTTCTAGAGAAAGGAAAACATTATGAAGTTAATTTTTCTAAAATCATTGCCAGTCTCGACATTAAAAATGTGTATCATTTGTCCAGAAGAAGAGCAGGGTAAAAATGAAACTTCTCTGCATCATAACTGTGTCTTGTTAATTCTTTTTCTAAGTACATACAAATTCCCTGCTGAGTAAAGCTAATGACATCTAACAGTGTCAAAAGGACAGTGCAATTAGGAAAAACTTGTGATCCTGGCCACTTTCTGTGGTCTGTTCTTGTCACACTCCCTAAGCATCTGGAAAGTTTTTTTTTTAAGGCTGCTCCAGGACCCATTCATGACTACTCCACTTAGGATGTTTGTATAGATCTGCTGGACACTAATTTCTCTAAATCATTCCTGAACCTGGTTATACTGTCTGCCTCCACAACTTCAAGTGGTAACAGGTGATAGAAGTTTACAACCCTCTGTGTAAGGATACCCTTTTCTTTCATCTGTTTTAAACCAAACTCCTAGCTTCAGCTGTTCTCAAGTCCTATTGCTGTGGAGTGTGGCAAATAGTGGTTCTCTATTTGCCTTATCCACTGACATTTACAGTTTCACAGGCTTTGAATACATCTGCCTTAACACAGTTTTTTCATTCAGATGGATTAGTCCCAAAGCTGAACAGTTCCAGACTTTTTAGTGTCTCATGGTAAAATAGCTGATCCATCCCCTTGAACATTCCATTCCCTTCCTTCACTCCAGTTCCACTTGTTCTTGAGATGTGAAGATCTCTAAACACTGCATTTAAGATGTGTGCCCACTGAGCTTTTACATAATTCTTTCAACAGTGCCCAACAGTTTGTTGTTGTTGTTTGTTTGGCTGCAGCAGCAAGCCAAGCTGAGGATTTCATAGTCAATGACAAATGAAAACTCTTTTCTAATCTCTAACTACCAGTTCTACATCTAGCATCATGTTGTAGGTGTGTTTAAACAATTTTGTTCCCAAATGTATTCTTTCATGTTTATCTGCATTGGTATTCCTTTGCCCCTTTTTTACCCACACACTTAGTTTCATGAGATCCTCCTGAAGTTCCTTGCCATTAGCAAGATATTTAACTGTCAGAAAGCTTAGCGCCAGCCTTAGTGTTAGCCTGAAGATCCACTGCACACTCCCACCACCATATTATCAATGAAGATGCTGAATAAAAGTAACAAATAATAATAATAATAATAATAATAATAATAATAATAATAATAATAATAATAATAATTAGCACTGATCCCAGTGGGACAAACTGCTGGCTCATCTCCATCCAGAACAATCACCTTTAAGACTTGTTTGCTTTCTGTCCTTTTATCAGTTTTCACTTTGCTAATGACCTTCTCCTCCAAAGTCATGGCAACTTAGTTTCTATAATAATCTCTGGTTGTTCCAAATATACCAACAGCTTTTGGAAGCTTCAAATTATATTCCCAAATTTCACCCCACTTTATCCATGCGCTTGTTGACATGTTAACTGACACCCTCCAAGAGCTTTAGCAGGTTACTGAGCCAGAATGTCCCTTTGAAAAAGCAATGCACTTTCCTGAAAGACAGTGTTTTCAATGATTTTACTCTTTTCTTATAGAGTATACTATAGTGATCCAACTTACCAGTTAGTAGTTTTTCCTGAAGACTTTTGAACCAGACTGTTGCATTAAATAATGGTGTTTAATCTCCATAAATCTTGTTCTCAGCTTTTTATCCATATCAGGGAGATGATAAACCCTACAAATTTCCTGACACTGTGGCTCACATTGAAAGTGACTTTAAAATTCTGAATGGATAAGACAAAGGGAGGTCAGCTCCAATAAATAATCACACCTACTTAATTTCATTGCTACACAAAGAAAACAAAAACAAAATAAACCTCAGGAGTATTATAGTTTTGCATTAAAAATAGAATTAGCAACATAATATGAACTCATCAATCCAATCACAATTCTCACCTAATGTAGTCTTGTACATCCCCCTATACATTCATAAGAGGTAGACTTTTTTTTTTTCTATTGCATCCATAATACAACTTTCCAACTTCATTGCTTTTCCTTCACCTTTTTTCTGTCTTTCCTTTGCCAATTTTTCTGTCTTCCATATTTTTTATCTTTATAATTTTTCACACAGAAAAGCAGTAAAAATACTAAATTATATTACTTTAATAAAATACTCCTCTGTTATTAGAAGTAATCTACCCTCCAGGTTCATTTCAAAATCAAAGTGCTGTAAAAAAATCATTAACTGCTAAAAAAAAATATATATATATATATACTTTCACTAGGAACTCGGCACTAGGAACAAATCTAAGCATTAAGAAAAAACCCTTATAGTTTTGAGCTTTTACAAATGCACCTGAGTAAGGTAAAATAAATGGGATATTCTAAAATTCCAAGGAAATAGATCTAAAATTGGACAAACATTCATGCACACGTTTACATAGGTTATAGTGAAGTTATGTGAATCAATACTCTAACAACTTGGCCTCTCTACCCTAGCTGGTGAAAGTAATGATGCAGTATCCCAGTCTGTCTTTTGGGGTTTAACTTCACTGTATTTATCAGTCTTGACATTTCATCCCCACCCCCAAATGCAGTAGAAAGGTTATTAAGAACACAGCACAAATAGTCTGTATTCCCAAGAGCATACTTTAATCAGAAAGAAAAACAGTAATTGCAGGCTCTAATAGGAAGGAGCTCTGTGTGATGACAATATCACAAAGTCACACAGAAGAGTTTTGCTCCTGCTTGATGCTGAGTAGGCTTTGTGGTGCAAAAGCAAATGGATCACCTGTCATCAGCTGGGGCTGCCCTCTGGAGTCACACACAGAGGTGCAGAGGAGACACATCTCTTTCCTGCTTAGCTCTCATTAACTTCCATGGCTCTGAATTAAAAAATAAAAAATAAAACAAAAAACAAAAACAAAAACAAAAACAAAAACAAAAACAAAAACAAAAACAAAAACAAAAACAAAAATAAAAATAAAAATAAAATGTTTATTTTCAGGTATGAGGAATCAGAATCTATGGTACTCTTGGGGATTTATTCCCTTAATTTTCTCAGGAAACAGTCATGGAAATATGGAAATATATCTTCCATTCCTGTTCCTCCTCTGACATTTTTCAAATTTCTTAGTTTAGTTCATAAGTCAAAAATCACTCTTACTCCATACTAATTCACTGCTTCCAAGGAAAAATCAGCCTGTATGTGAATACCTACATCTGCTGACTCCCACCATGCTCTGTTACTATGGGAGAGTTGAAGTCACATCCCACTCACTCACTGGCATCCCATTCCTGGTAGTTGCCTGCCTGCCCAGCTGCCTGCTCCCTGCCCCTGTGTGCCCAGCGACAAACCTCCCCTTGACCCAAGGTCAAGACTTAGGCTGGAGCCAGAGAGATGCTGAGGAGACCTACCCCTATAAACGAGCAGGAGTAAAGCCAGAGTGAGAGGCATTCTCAGTCCCTTTGGCTATTTTGTAACCTCCTCCTCTTGCACTAGAGGGATGGTAGCATACAGGTGTGTATTAACCTCCATGTAAATCATGACAGAAAAGAAAGGGAAAAGTATGGGGGCAGCAGCTCAGCCAAAATCTATACAAAAGACAGTATTTTTGATGTGGTGTGGGAATCAAAGGAGCAAGTATGTGGTCCTGTCCTGAACACTCCTCTAGGCCAGCCTTGTATTGCATACTCCCCCACTGCACTAGTGCATAGACTTCAGCCTCTCACACTGGATGCATCCTCCAGGCTCAGCATCAGCTCCTGGTGGCAGCCCTACTAATAAGCTCACAGCCTTGCAAGCAGCAAGGGGTAGAGAGTTCATGCCATGAAGTGTAGGCCAGCAAGCAGTAATACATAAAGCAGAAACAGTTCAAGGGATTACATCTTTTCATCCAATTTTCTGCTGTGGTTGGGGTATTGGAGGCATTATGAGTTGGCTCCTCAGCTCATATTCTGGTCCATTGACATCAGCCAATCTTATTGACCTCTTTGCTCACATCAGCTCTAGAGCTGATGACCTGAACAAGGATAGAGAAGGGGGGATCTAAGAGGTTACACCTTGACTCTTAGCCTGAAGGATGGATCTCTTTCCCCCATCTTTGACATGTACTACTAGATTACCTAGTTTAGCTGACTGGAAAGAAGTTACATGTCTCTGTAGTTTTGCCCCTCTCTTTTATTTGTTTCCAATTTTGTGACTTTTTGTTATTTTCCTGCTGGAAAATAAATAAATAAATAAATTAATTAATTAAATAAATAAATCTTCATTATTTATTTATTTATTTATTTATTTTTTTTAAATCTAGCATTTCTAAGTGCAGCTCACCATCAGCCTCAAGACTAGGGCTCTCTAATTGTGATTCAGTTTATATTATCCTATAAGCTGACAGACTCTTCCCACTGCTGAAATTCTCAGGACATCTCTCTAGTGTGGCTTCTGCTGTAGGCTCACAGCTCTGGATGCTGTGAGGTATACACCAACAGAGCTGACAGCCTAAAAAAAAAACAAACCATGTGTTACCTTAGCAGCAGTACAAAACCTATTAAAATAAGTGCTCATGAAGTAGTCACTCCCATTGTTTGACTGGAGAGTATAATGAGACTACTTTAGCCTAAGCCCTATCAGTGTCCAGTAAAAATAAAATAAAAATATATAAAATAAAATAAATAAATAAAAAACAATGCTGTAATAAATAAGCTTGAACTCCAGTCTCCAGGTATTCGGTGACATTATGATGAATTTCACCATTCACGAGCAATCTACTTCTCTCTTTGCCAAAGTTTCTCCACCGTATTTTCAGGCCCAAAATCATGGTCATCAATAGTTTATTAATTTAACTGGTGATACTTAAAATAACCTGGGGATATAATTTAGCTGTAGAGCTCCAGACTTTAAAAATGAAGCTCTGTTGAGAGTGGCTATAAGTAATCTTTACTCAAGTAGAATATTCAGCTCAGAATTAAAAGATTTTCTAACTTCTCTTGGTATAGTTTCATATCAACCCTAAAATAAGCCCTCCATGTAAACTACAAAAATTGCAGCATGCATTGTTTGCATTTGACTGACACATAATATTTAAGCTAGAAAAAAATGTACTTTTTAGGTCTGTCATGGTACCTTATATCAACAACAACAACAAAAACAAACAAACAAACAAAAAACTTGCCTGTGTACTATATAAAAAAATGTATAATATGAATGTGTAATATAAATATTTATACCACATTCACTTAACCTCAATCCATCATATATATTCAGCTTTAAATGCGTAAATTTTGTTGGAGAAGGATATCTTCCAGGGTAATTTTTCAGTAGCCCATGCCTACTACAGAATGTTTTTTGCCCTCTTCTTACTCTGTCCCAAAGGGAAAGAACATGATGGTCAAACATGAAATTAATTATTCCAAAGCCTAATTTATTATTGAAAGCCTAATTTGTTGATAACAACACACTAATCTTTTCTAAGTCACAGACAAACAAAACAGCATCACTAATTTCAGTACCACAAAGCATTATCCAAACTCTGTTGGAGATAACCCCAGGAGTTTTCATATCTGCAGTAGTTTTTGATCCTATCTTTGACTGCACTTTAGTTGGTCTTCTTATGTATTGATTACTGCCCTCCCAAATTAGATCTCTGTCATCATACTTTTAATTACAGGGTTTTAAAATTAATTAGTTGCATTTAATCTTTTCCTTTTCCTTTTCCTTTTCTTTTTCTTCTTCTCCTCCTCCTCCTCCTCCTCCTCCTCCTCCTCCTCCTCCTCCTCCTCCTCCTCCTCCTCCTCCTCCTCTTCCTCCTCCTCCTCCTTCTTCTTCTTCTTCTTCTTCTTCTTCTTCTTCTTCTTCTTCTTCTTCTTCTTCTTCTTCTTCTTCTTCTTCTTCTTCTTCTTCTTCTTCTTCTTCTTCTTTTTCTTGAGGCTTCATTAAACAAATGGATAGAGCTCATTTCCAGTTAGTGTCAGAGGATTGTACTGCCCTGCTTACCATCCTGATTTTGGGTGGTAAAATCATCCCCTATCATGCAGCAGCATCTGGAAAAAACATATGATACAATAGACTGTTAAAAAAAGTACACAGAAAGCTGATACATTCAAGCACTGAGCAGAAATCTAGTAAAATCCTCTTGGTTAGTTAACACTAGAGGATCTGCTAATCGAGCTGGTCCTGCCCAGTCAAAACCCTTTTGTATTGTAGAAGAAGATAAAGTCCCTGTAGTGCATGTGAAAAACTGTCTGAGAAAGACGGTAGGGGGTTATTCCTGCTTCAGGAAAAGGCAAACCTATCCATGGGATTCCTTTTGCTCAATGACCTGTGTGTACTTGGTGGGTAACATAGAAGGATGGGGAATTTTGAGGTGTACTTCAAGGGGATTTCATTTTGAGTGAGAACAGCCCAAGATTTGAATTGCATGATGTCAATTGTTATATGATGCTGTATGCCATCACTGCTATGGCTGTTAGACATCATGTCAATGGTATTACATTAAGAGTCGCACAGACTAATGAAGAATTAATCTTGTAAGGACCCAGGCGAGTGCAATGATGGTGGAACCGAAGCTGGCTTTAGTATACAATTTTCCAACACCACCCACAATTGTTCCTGTCCTGAAGAACCATTATGATAGATGGAGCCTGAAATCATGGACTAAAGGAACTCAGTGGACATTTTAGAGGGAAGGTAATTATAGCTGTGCGTATGTATCAAAGGACAGGAAGGGTGGTGGTGATTAAACAGGATGTATTGGAAAGAATAGGACCTGAATATGACATACATGGTATAGAATTGTGAATGAAAACTGTCCTGGTTTTGGCTGGGATGGAGTTAATTTTCTTCATAGCAGCTGCTATAGTGCTGTGTTTTGGATTTAGGATGAAAATAATAGTGACAGCACACTGATGTTTTAGTTGTTGCAGAGCAGTACTTACACAGAGCCAAGGACTTTCCAGCTTTTCATGCTGCCCTGCCAACGAGGAGGCTGGGGGTGCACAAGAAGATGGGAGGGGACACTTGCCCAAACTGACCAAAGGGATATTCCCCACCATATGTCATGCTCAGCAATCAAAGCTGGGGGAGCTGGCTTAGAAGGTTGTCATTGCTCAGGGACTGACTGGGCATAGGTTGGCTGATGGTGAGCAATTGCATTGTGCATAATATTTTTTTATTATTTTCCTTGCTTTTAGTTTTATTTTTTCCTTTGTTATTAAACTGTTGTTATCTTAACTTGAAAGTACTGTCTTTTTTACCTTTTTTTGGCGTTCTCCCACATCCCATTGAGGGGATGTGAGCGAACAGCTGTGTGGTGCCTAGCTGACTGCTGGGTTAAACCACAACACTTACTTTGGCTGAAATGGAGACTTTCTTACTCCCCATTTCTCAGATTGCCCAGCTTTTGCTTTACAAGTATGTGTATCTTCTTTTACTAACAAAGGTCACGTACCATGTCTGCAGAATGCTAGATAAATTCTTGAGGAAAATATTAGTTCATTGAAAACTATTTTGCACTGACCAACAAAAGAGGTTACCAAAGAGATATGAATATTTTAAGTAATACTTCATGGATCACATACAGTTACTTAATATATTAAATGACATTTAATGCTGTAAATACTCTTAACATAAAACTCCCACATATACAATCTTTCATGTGAACAATTAGAAGATACAGCTGGGCCCCATGAAATGCTTTCAATGGTTTTTGCTCATTTTGACTCAAAAATATCCAAACGATACTTATCTCAAAATGTTTATTCTTCAGTCTCTTTATGAAATCCACATTTTGTTGGACAAAAGGGGAACTCAAAATAACAGTCATCTGATAATATACCTATGAAAATAAATGTTTAGTTGAGTTGAATATGGAATGGATGCAAATGCACTCACAGAATAAACAATTTAATTTTTCTCCTTAGGAATGGCCTTGCAAAACTGACTTTTTGCTCCAAGCAGTAATAATTGAGTCATCATTATGACTAGTTCAAAATTTAAAGTGTTTCTGACTTCCCACACAATGCAAGTCATGGAAGGTAATAGGCTCTATCTTGGTAACCAGCCAGTGAGCTCCAGTGAAGGTCATCCAGTCAGGCAATGCTATTTTTGGTGGCTCAGCAACACCAAACCACAGTGATTTTCAAAGAAAGCAGACCTAATAAATTCAAAAGGTAAGGACTGGAAAGAGAAGCCAAGTCACTCAGATTGTGGGAGAGGAATGTGAACACAGAGCAGCCAGCTGGGGTTCAGAAGGAGCCTACTTCAAATGCTCAGTGACAAAAAACAACAACAACAACAAAACAAAATATTATAAAAATAAAATAAATCATTGTATTGTTTTCTCTCTTTATCAGCTCTATTGAGTAACATCATTTTTCAGGGGAAGGCAGTGAGCAGGGGATCTAAAATACTATTACTTCAGCACACACACAGAATGAGATAATAAAGTTGTGTTTTTTTCTTGGAGGGTAAGTGCAGGATTGCTTCCTGTGGCTGAGGGACTGGGCTCTCTGTCTTATAGGCTTTCTAAATGTATTACTTTGTATGCGGCTCTTCGTGACAGCCTGCCCTAGTTGCGGCCTGACAGATATGTCTTGCAGTGGAGCAACTTTCAAGAAAAAATAGTATCTATTTTATACATGTTATTTATGGGTTGGAGCCATTAAAACTTGGAAGAGAGCAGGCTCAAAGGACTGTTTGCATTCCCATCAGAAGCATCTGGCATTTTTACCATTGTTCTTCACAACACTGGAGGACAAGAACAGTAAGAGAGAAGCACTGCAGTTCTGTAATGACAAGATGAAACTGTATTCAGGAGAGACATGGAAGTAGCTATCTGAGGCCTGAGGGTTTCAGCTAGAAAGCCAGACTTAAGTTTACATTGATTGGGTATTTTTCAACACGGAGAAGACGCCACTCAAGCAAATTAGAGAAGGGAGGGAGGAGAGAGCGTATATCTGGAAAATGTGCAGAACTAATTATAATTGTATCTGTGCGTACATTTGCTAAGCCAGATGTGTATATTAGGCTAGATATGCTTTAGGGTTGTTTTGCACCAATAATTCTTTAAACATTATTCTGTTTCTACAAGGCAACTCTGTCCCTTCAACATTCTGAAGCCCACCATTTCTTTGACAAATCCATACTAAATAAATAATTCACTGCTTTGAGGCATTTAGTTTAAGGAGAGTGAAAACTATAGCCTGTCAGTGAAAGTTGCAAGGATTTCCATTTTCCAGCATTATAAATAACTTAACAGAGCCATACAGCAAGCAGTCACTTCTGAAGTCATATCTACATGCACAACTCCAGTTAGTGTGGATGATGGTGCTACATGCATGCATGAAGAATGGAAAAATATCTACTTCCTATAGTCTGGCTCAATAAATTGTGTTTTGTTTGTTTGTTTGTTTTGTTGTTGTTTTTGGTGTGTTTGTTTGTTTGTTTGTTTTGTTCAGGCTTAATAACCTGATGCTGCACAGTCCTGAGATGCTATTTAGAAATCCCTGAAGTAGATCTTACATTGTTATTAGATTGGCACATTACAGTTATCAGCTGTTATTCAGAATCCAAAAAATCGTGTCTGCAGTCCCATAGGCTTCGTGCTAATTACTGGGATAAGTTTCTGAGAGGGAAAGAGAGAGAGGAATAGAAACTGCAATGAAAGGTGCTCAGTCAGAGGCTCAGATAAGATCTGAATGAGAGTATGGACGCCTGATCTTCACTTTTACCTTCAGATTTGCACCCCTTTCGTGAAACCCACTACACTTAAAACACTGCTTCAAGATAATTGTTTCCACTTAGCTTGTTTGCTATCTAAAGTTGATTGACTTCTTGGTTAGCCCATATCACATTCACTGGAAGCCCCACAGCACACTGGTTATATCACCACTGGGGACTCTTGTTTCATGGGAACTGGATTTCCTAGGAAAGGGATCTGACTTTCACCTGACTTACCTTCCTTATTGAAAGGCATCACAGTAACTGATGACAAGCAAGGGATCAGAAAGCAGTAAGTTTAAGCCTTTTAACATCATGAATTGTTTTCTTTTCTAAGTGAAGTTGTTGGAGATCCTGATCCTTCTCCTGGTCCAGTGAACAAAGCCATGGCTCTAAATCCAGATTCAGAGAGAACCAAAGAAATCCATTTCCTGCCACACTTCTACAGATCATCAGTACCTAAGGAGTTTCCTGACACCACTCACTCCTCCATGATGGAGGGAGGTACCACTTTCTGAAAGACAGACAGTTGGAGTGAGATGTATGAGTAGTTGTATATATATCTAGAAAGACAAAATTTAGATACAGATGCAGAAATCCAAATATCTAGATCTTGACCTAGACAGATAGCTATCTAGATTTATATAGATATCTAATACCTGTCTATAAATTGATAGATAGGTAGATAGATAGATAGATAGATAGATAGATAGATAGATAGATAGATAAAGATATCTACATATAGTTGGATAGCCTAGATATTAACATCAGTCTAGGTACTGATACAGATATAAACATATATCTGGATATCTAGCCTGGTGGGGGAATATAGAGAGAACTGGATATCCATATCTATATAGAGAGAGATACTTAGACTGATATAGATATTTACAGGTATATCTCTATAGCTATATATATATCTATAGTTATATAGATATCCAGCTACATCTGCATAGATATATCCAGATATGTACATTCCTTCCTGACCAAGTGATTGTGGACAGTAGGTATTGTAGTTCAAACTTTTGCTGGTTGCTCCAATAATTCAGCCGAGTTAAGGAAAGTGACTTTCTCCCCAGACTAACAGTATGGACAAAACCAAAGCAGTATTGCTAACTACCCATCATTTCATAAAGCTGTACAACTGAATCAGCAGGAATGTGACTGGATTTCATAACAAGCCTCTTTGATTCTTTTTTTATTTGAAGACTTTTAATCTAGATTACTGTTAAAGGAAATTAAATTAGTATTAACCTTATCTATGAAAATGATGCTTCAGAAAGGTAAGTGTATTTCTTTTGGCATGCATGGGAAAAAGAAAAAAAATCTGATATGGGTAAATCTCACCGATGTGTAACTCTACTGATAAACTTGTAGATTGTCAAAAGGGATTGTACTGGATGAATTCAGAGAAATAAGTCTTTGGATATGCTCAGAGATGAGTCTATGATACTATTCTAGTTCTAAATTATACCTAGGCAGATACACAGCATGGAAGGTCACCATCATGTTGGGTAGACACATATTTGAGCAAAACTGACATGGTGATGTGTAGATTATCAGATTATCTTTTCATGAACTGGCTACTATTACCAGCTGTATCTAGTTTAAATGATTAACTAAATAGAAAGAAATTAGATAGAAGAACATTTAATAAAAAAACAACAGTTTATTAGTAGCTATGAAACTGAGGTTGGTTTCCTAGGTTCTTATTGCTTTTTTATCAAATGGAAGGAAAAGAAATGGCTCATGTTATTATTGTTTGCCTAATTTTGCTAATCTTACTGATGTTTAACATTTTATAAGGGCTGGAAGTTGTCTCTTTGTCCCCACAGTACATCTATCATATCTGGGTTTAAGACATACCCTACTGAATTATTGTCTGACTTGGCTTTTCATGGGTACTGTCTGAACACTTGGCTTGCTTCTAATGTTCAAAATAATTTAAATTGTCTTTGTTTTAATGAACATGGGACATTATCTGTCTTCAACATATTTGTTTACTAAATCCAGATCTATTCCATAATTGTTTCTAAATCAATTAATTTATCTAACTATCCATTTATGGTAAAATTTCTATCATTGTAAAACTGTAGGTCACATGTTTATTTAAATGTGTAGTGTGTCTCACAAACAGGAAAGGCAAGCACTTATTTAGCTTATAGCTAATTTGGAACCTGTTTGAATCTATAAATGAGGTGTAACTAACAGATAAATGTCTGTTTATCCTGCTATACCTCATGTAGAGGGTCAGTTGTAGCCACTGAGAACTGTGACATGGTAGCTAAAATTATATTTTTCTAAAATAATATCAGTGACTTCCCTTACATGTTTTGCCAGCTCTGTAACTCTTCTTTAGGGGTACTGAAGGGTACTTTGCAAATTTTGGTTCTCTCAGATGTAATTGTCTGGTAAAAGATGGATCAAGACAAGATTGTCACACATAAATGTGATTTCTTTTTATCATGCCAGATTATAGGCAGAAATTATAAACGAACATTTCATACACTGTGTTTCAATGGTATATTGTGCACTTGTATTCCTGAACACCCCCTGGGATTTCCTGAGTACAAAAAGGAAAAGTTTCAAATGAAAAATAGAAAATCCAACAAGATTGAGTCACTCATCTCACACAAAGTTATATGAGCACAACTTTTATTGTGAGACTGATCCATGTCTTTGATGCACTATTCACTTTTCAGTACAGACCTTGCTGCTGCACTGTGTTTCCAAAGAAGAATACTCACCCTTATTTCAGAACATCATTGCTCACTGACACGTCTACTATGCTGATGGAGATAGTATCAGTGTCTTGTATCATATTTTTTTCTACTATACTTACAGTATAAAATGGCATTACATAACAACCTACTTCATTTGGGCCATAAACATGCCTGGGATTCTAAGTCTGAATTTCATAAAGGAGCAGTAATCATTCTGTTTTAACATAACAGGAAGACATATTACAGATTACAAAAACAAAATCCTGGTATTATAATTTAATTTCCCTGAGGAAGATTTTGTCTTATCACTTAGGTGCAAAAGGACAGAAGCTTCCAATCTGTGTTTTAAATGAAGCTCAGAAGAGCTGGGTTTCTTTTGCCCTCTACCCTCTGTTTTGGTCCCAGACTGGTTTTACTCTACATTTCCAATCTGGCCTTCTTGATTTAGATTGCCTCTGATATTCTCTGGCTGATTACCAGGCTAGTGAAGCTGAGTGAAAGGGAATAGGAATAAGGTCCTATAGTACAAAAGAGGCATAAAGGAAACAGGGGAAGAAGACCAAAGTGGGGGAGGAAAGTCTGTAATGCTCCATCTTTCTGAGTCACATCATACTGAAGCACACATCACACTTGGGGCTATATATGTACAATACTTCTTCATACAACACATACTTTACAAACCATTAGTATAACACCACTGGGCATTATGCACCTCCCTGAGAAACCAACACATAATCTTAAAAGTCACCTTGACACACCACAAAATCTCAAGACTGACTTAAAATCAGTGTTTAAAAATACTTTGCATGGAAGAAACACTCTTAGAAAGATGGCGCTACTGGAATCTGGGCTGATGTATATTTGTTTTTAATATGGAGCAGAATATTAACAGATAATATGTAGAGCTTAGGGATATGGTTTAGTGGGGACTGTTAGCGTTAGGTCAGAGGTTGGACTCAATGATCTTGACGTCTCTTCCAACCTAGAAATTCTGTGATTCTGTGTGATTCTGTAATACCAACACTCAGAAAGAAAATGGGTTTATCTTTTATAGAAGTGCCAGTAGTTCATTTCTCTAGTGAAGCTGTCAGGATGAAGGTTCAGTAGAGTTTGACTGAAGTATGTGAACTCTCTAATCACCAGTTCAGCTATGTTCATATGCTGTTTTCCAACGAGTAGTCTAGTTACCTAAAACACCATTAAGGAGAAAAAAACAACGACTACAACATCTAACCTTCCTAATCTCACTTGAACAAAACCTTTTCTGTAAAGTCCATCTCATTTTTAAGCCTTGGATTTGGTCTATCAAGAACACATTTTGTCTCTGGCTAGCTGCTGGAAAAAAAAAAATCTAAATATAGTAGCGTAATGTTATATTGTTTAATGACTACATTCTTTTATCCATGTTTCACTTCATCTTTCTGGGATACATCCATATCTTTTGTTGCCATTGGACTTTGCATTCTCCATTGTTTATCAGGATAATTAGATGAAACAGCAATTCGGATTTACTGGAGTTCTTACAGTTTATTCAATGGGTTCTCAAATAGTTTTGGAAATTGAACAAGTTCATATTTTGCCTTTTCTTTTCCCAGCAAGGCATGTCTGAACCTCCTGGCAAACTAACGGTGCTGATCTGAACTGCAATTTGGCAGAAAAGGGTTCGATTGCTGACCATGGTTTCCTTTTCTCTATGTGCCAGAGAGCTTGGGGATTGCTCAGTTTCTCCAGACAACCAAATGAACTGACCTTCACGATGCAGAGAGCCAAATTTACTCTGTCTTGTCAAGAACAGCACTGTCTATAAGTGTGGCAGGGTAAGAAATTAAAGGGGGAAATAACAAGGAAGGCATAAGGCTCGGACTAGGGTTCATGCAGGGGACCCTCTTGGAGAGAAATATAATGAAAAAGACTTAGTTTTCCAGCTGGTAATGCGAGTTCAGTTATAAATTCCTGTGTGAAAGAGATGTCATAAGCCATCAGTACAGTAACTTCATTGTGTGCAAAGCTCAGTGCTTCACTGGCTTAGCACAACCAAGCCTCACTGTATCTTGTATCACACTTTTATCTAGTGATACCACTGCAAGCAACCCGACAGCACTGTGACAGGTCACCCCTATATACACGTTGTGGGCACAGTCTCCCAAAATATAGAATAAGCATCTGAGCCTAAGCTCTTTAAATATATCTCTGGGTATCTGTGCCAAGGAACACACCACTCTGTTTCTGCTATCATAATATTTCTATTCTACTCTTGAATGGTCTAACACAAACATACTCAGCCCACATTACTACTACTGGTGGAAAGCTTCCAGTCTGGAAGGAAAATAGTGACGTTTTGGAAGGGTTAAGGGAAAGTCACACTACATTGTAGTACTCTGCACCATGTCAGAATGTAAACTTCCTGAATGCCAACTTTATATATATATATATATAAATATATATATATTTAAGGTAAGTAGGTATCAGATCTGAAATATTGAGGCTGATTTGTTAGTTTGAGATTTACATAAAGCAGATCTTTGGCAAGGCTGCACATCTCTTCAGCAGGACTTCTCTTGGGAAACAGATTTTTAGAAAAATATCTTGAAACTTGAGATATGTAAAATAAAGAAAGATTACTGTTAAATGACTAGTTCATGGAAAACATCAGTTGTATCCAGGGTGATCTGTAATGAGCTGTGTGATGATTAAAATAAAAACTAAATTTGAACTACTCAGTGCTCATGTTATCATCTGCAGCTTAATATATCACTATTTAAATATGCGTGGTGACTCTGAGATGGTCAACTGCATAGGGCATGGGTCTTACCTCTCCAAAACAAAGTCACAGCACTGCTTTAAGGAAACTCCAACACACTGGAAAACAACCTGCTCATCATTGGCAGTGGGGCTGTAGTTACTTGATATTCTCCTAGTAAGAAGAGCAGGGTATTTTGCTTAGATCTATTTACTGACTTTTGCCATGTTACATTGGTAGGTGAGCTGCGCTTAGCATGTAACAACCTGTGTACAGGGTACATGAGAAGAGAAGCAGGAGGCATTTCAAGATGTAAAAGTGAATCTGTACCAACAAAAAACAAGAAACTAACAGCTGTTCAGCCAGCTGCAAAGAGAATAAATAATAATAAAAATAAAAAAAAAAAAATGGAAGGAAGGAAGGAAGGAAGGAAGGAAGGAAGGAAGGAAGGAAGGAAGGAAGGAAGGAAGGGAGGGAGGGAGGGAGGGAGGGAGGGAGGGAGGGAGGGAGGGAGGGAGGGAGGGAGGGAGGGAGGGAGGGAGGGAGGGAGGGAGGGAGGGAGGGAGGGAGAGATTGCAGGAGTCAGAAGAAGCAGCAGATTGTACCTTTGTGATGGCTTGGTGACACCTACAAATGCTCTAATTTTTTTCTTTTCCCCTATTTTTCACAGGAAAGAGGATGTCAGGCCACAGAACTGCAATTGGTGTTGAACAACTAGAAAATTGCAGTGGGGTAACACTTTTTCCATTTCCTTACTCTTTTGGGGACTGGTAAATTGTACTCCATTTCAGACACATTTCTGAAATGAACCACAGAATGTAATAGGGATAACAGGATGAGAAAGTAAAAGCAAAAGGAAATATAAGATATGCAGGTTAGAAAATGCACTACAGTGTCATTTAAGTATGCTATTGACCTGGGTCCAAGGAGCTTTCTGATGTTCTGTTAAGCAAAACAACCAGTAGATTTGGGTTAAGAAAAAGCCAAATCAGCCAAAGGAAACTGTCAGATCTGGCATTTGTTAAACTTGACCTAAAGCTGACCATCACTTGAGGACTGAATCTCTTTTGGTTTTCATTAAATCAATGTATACGGAAGCACTTACCCCAAGTCCCACAGATCCAGTGCAGTGCAGATCCAACGGTTCCCAAAGGAGAGTGCAGAACCTAGCTTGATAAACAAGGTTTTCCCCAGAAACCTCTCACTTTCAATTTCTTCCCATTATAAGCATGTATCATCTATCTCCTGAAAGACTAACGAGTGAACCACTGGCCTCCAATATAAAAAGTAACACAAACTCACATGTCCATCTCTCTACACTATATGCATTTTTCCCATAAGCAGAAACTTGAAAATTAGAACAAATTTATTGTTTTTACTTCCCTTACTCTTTATTATTAAGTTTTTCATGTAAATCTCTTCACCCCTTTCCCAAGACCCATCAAAATTATAACTAGCATTATGCTAAACCAGCTGGTACAGAATAAATTGTTCACACAATGCATTTCTCACTGGCCTCAATGGCCTCACAAGAGAATTTGGTTCTCACAGGAAAATTGGTCAAGATCCTGATGTTGGTGTTGGAAATAGGTCCGGCTTCCAGGTACATGTAGCTGTTAAAACATAAGTCAGAAGATTGTATTGCATAAAATAATAACATAAAATACATGTGTCAGGTGCGTTTACTTAACTTTAGCTTGCCATGGAAAGCACGAGCCTTATATGTGTCATCAGTAAGCATCCTTTTTTTATTTTCTCACTGAAGAAGCTTCATTGTGATGAGCAGCTGAACATGGCTAGATTCAGTGTGACACCAACACCAGTGGGAAGTGCTCAGCACTGCACAGAATATAGGGAAAAGAAATTCAGAAGGACAGCCTAGAGGATTATCACATCTACCCACAAGGTAGCATTCACACATCTATCCCAGGCTCCTTACACCAGACCCAGCCACCATGAGAGGCTGCAGTATTAAGGGTGCTTCCAGGATGGAAGGAGGAAGCAAATAAAGAAACTTGGATTTTTTACATCATGTTTTGCACATCCATGATTTAGGACAGAGAATTATCCAGAATCTACATGGTTTGACACCATCATGAGGCTAGTACAGACACTAAAGAGAGTCTGAGCAAAAATTCTTGTGTAAGCCACTGATGCCTTAAGTAAGCTGAGTCCATGTTAGATGTTAATTTGGATGAAACTTTGTGTCAAAACAGGTAACACTGGTTTTGACTAAAGAAATTTCTTCTTAAAAAATAAAACTGATCAAATAAATTCTGAACATAAAAGAAAAATAAGAAAAAAGAAAAGAGAAAAGAGAAAAGAGAAAAAAAGAAAAAAGAAAAAGAAGAGAAAAAAGAAAAAAGAGAAAAAGAAAAAGGAAAAAAAAAAAGAGAGAAAAAAAAAAAAGAAAAAAAAAATCTCCTGCCATTGCACCCAAGTGCCTGGATATTTCTAGTTTTTGTATGCATACAAAAAATCTGTACATACAAGAGTTTGGATGTGAAACTGTAGGAACTCCATTTGGAAACTTAGCTGAATATTAACCTAAAATGTTAATGTATATTTTCAGATTTTTTAATATAAATATTTATTCTGTGTATTTAAGGACATCAAGAATTGTTTGCATGATTTTATATCAGTTTAGCCTTTTCAAAAACAGAATCCAAACAAAAGAAATTACTGAGCATGCTAACTGTAAATATAAAAAGACAAAAACACAGCCAGGCAAAGAATTCCCAACTACAGGACACATTTTTTTTCAGCAATCTGACCCTCTTTTTCTAAATCGTTCTTTAGCAAAATGAAGTTCATTTTTCTTTTGCTTTGCAGAGATTTTTTTTTTTTTTCCTTATGAAATACAAGATGTTAAATTACAGTCTTCTGATTCAGCAGGTCTCTTTTGAACTCTGGGAGCAATATTCCCATCCAAAGACTTCTTTAAGATAGATGTAATTTCTGAGATGGAAGGCTTCCTTAGCCACAGTGCTAATATTTAGCACAGAATTCATCTGGTAGCTTCACTGTTTTAGCTTGGGTTTCCAAATAAGCAATAAAACCCTAAGAAGCTTGGGGACCACCAGAGCCAGCACTGTAAAGAATTCATGAAGCAGGGCCTGCAAAGGCTGATACCTTGATATTAGTTCCAGTGCCTGGAGCTTTCTATCTGCATCTGCCGAAGCCTCTTTTGTTATCCCTGACATCGATCCATCCTCGAGAGCATGGCTGTAGGCTAGTAGTTTGAGGCAGAGGTTAAAACCAGAGTTGGAAATCGCTATGGCCCTCTCCAAGAAAGCTGTGTGTGTGCCTTCCACCCTTTTGACTCAGCAGAGACACCCACCACTGTCTTGTTTGGACAGCAGAGCTGCTCTTCCCCCTTCAGCTCACAGCCAGCAAAAGAAGGTGGCAAAGACACGGGAAGGTGACATTAAAGACAGGTAAAAACAAGGCTTCACAGAGGTCTGCTAATAAAAGATTAAGAGCACTCTGATATAGAGATGGGTTCTGCCAATATATTCAGCACAAAATGATAAAATCTATTTCTTTCTCTATTTCCTACCTCAATTTATTTATTTATTTGTTTGTTTACGGAACTTGCCAGGACCCCTTACTGTGCTTCATTTCCATTACTGTTTCCAGTCTAGTTGCTTTAGTAGCAAGAAGATTCTATTTATTTATTTATTTATTTTGAAATATAGTCTAGGGTATTTTTATTCCTTCATGCTTGATAGTAATTTTCTGCAATCTCCTCTGGCCTCTGTGGCCATTTACAATGATTAGCAGTTTGCAAAAGGTAATGAGATTCTATCTTTTCCTTCTCTCTCCTTCTCTCTGTTCCCCTTCTCTGCTCCTTTTTCTGGCACAGTCTTTCAGTTATTCAAAATAAACAGACAACTGCATAATTAAGAACTGTAATGCCAACAAGAAAATATAATTGAGCCTTCTAAATACTAGAGGAAAGAGAGAGAGAGCTTGATAAGTATTGCTACATTTTCTTTCAAGTCATGGGGTTGGGATTTTTTTCTCCCGCACATAATTTCTGTTTAGGAACAAGAGCTTTTTGTGTCTGCAAGAAAGAGAAGATGAGTGATTTTAGATTTGCATTTTCCCTTCGCTAAAGCCTGGCATTTTATTGAAAATAAAAAAGGTTTCCATTCTACAAATGAAAGCATCTGTTTAAATAACAAAACCACTTGAGAAAGAAATCATAGAAAAATAATTATTACTATTTTCCAAAGCAGACATATCCAGAGATCTCTAGAAAATGGCTAGCACTCATTTAAAGGTGTCTCTTTCATTTTTCTGAAACCTCCATTTAAACTGTGGATTAAAAAAAAAAAAAAAAAAAAAAAAAACACATTAAACAATTTGTCCCTATTTCACATGAAATAATGAAATATACTGACTCTTTTAAAAAAAATCTGCAGCAACCTGTTAAACATATCTATTTTCATAAGGCCTATTTATCAAGGTTTGTTGGTCATATATAAAATTATGGTCATTTTCAACATTTTCTTTTACACTAATATTCAGTGTCAATGGCCAAGGCTGGCCTCACCCATGTTGGGTGGATGTCACTGAAAGAGACTGCAGTCCAAACCGACCAAGGCAACTAGGAGGGGAAATAGCTCCACAAAGCAGCCCAGTCTCCTGCTTCAAGGTTCCGAATGCTACAGCACAGTCAAGATCTGCCCACACCTCGTGGGTCCTAGGCCAGCGATCTGCCCACTGGACCAAACCAGTGGCTAGGAGGAGGCTTGGATCTGGGGGTGGCGGTCAGGACTTATACAGTTACACCAGGTATGTACCTACACAGCAATCACTGATCATGAAGTTGAATACCCACCCTGGTGTCTGTTTAACAGCCCAGTGCCTTCTTTTCAGTTTGCTGGACCTGTGAGCTTTAGAGAGATCATGCGATCAGGTTGTCCTGCCAATGTCATGCTTTCCACCTCTCCTGCCTGGCTGCTGAGAAGACAAGATTCTTGGCTGTAGGCACTTGCTTCTAGGAGGAGCATCATGTCTCACAGACAAAACAACATCTCATATCCTGGGCAAAGGCTTCCTAAGCCAGTCAGATAGCAAGGTATCCCAGTGCACATCAGGGCTGTGCCCTCCTGAGGATGATACCATGGGGTTACCTGCTGCAATGTCTACACTGAAGAGACCTTCAGGGGCTGCAAAGAAAAATTTGAAGGGTTTGGTGCAACAGCAGTCCTGTCAGCCATTATAAAATGATGAAAAACAGAGTGACAATTTCACTTAAGGTATTCTGTGCTGGCAATTTACTGTATTCTTGGACATGATGAACCTTGGGAATATCTCCAATATACCTGCAGGCCACATTTAGGTGTCTTTATTTTCCTCAAGTTACTGGATAAAAAAACCAAAAACAAAAACAAACAAACTTAAAAAAACCTTACATTATTTTTTAGGTGTTATGAATTAGGAACGATTCTTTCTGGAGGACAGAATATAAGAAAAAATAAATAAAATAAAAATTTTGAGTTTGACTTTTCTCCTGAATTTGACATGAAGAAAAGAACTAGGAGCCTTAGCCTTGGAGAGAAATTTTGAGTAGCTGCTCTCAGACATCTCCTCAGCCTTGGCAATATCTAAAAGCAATTGATTTCTCTGCTTTGACCACAGAGCTCCTTCAGCAGCTGAGCAGAGACTCACAAATGCCACTTCAAAGCCCAGGATGTCTTGATGCATTTGGATTTCTCATTAATTCACTAGGACTTTTCAATCCTACTGCCCATCATGATGAGTATACTTCTGCTCTCCACCTTTGTGAAATAATTTCATAAGTACAGCATTCATGCAGAGATCTGGAAACTGTTTTGAGGCTCCCCTTAGCCTGAGGAAACAATGTCATTTCTCCCACATCCCAAGAGGCAGACAAGGCTGAGCTAAGATCAGACTGTTTTCATTTCTCATTGAAGCTTCATCTTAATGGGGAAGTGAGAGACCAAGGCTAAGTAAGGCACAGACTGACTTTGTAGACTAGCTATCAATACAGACTCCATTTTAAGGATTTCTGGTCCCAATTGAGGAATTTACTTATGCATTTTGTATCATAGAATCACTGAAAACAAACAAACAACTGAGGAGTTCATAGCAAGGGTCAGAGTCTAACTCAGTATACTTCCCCTTGGGTACAAAGATCCAAGAAAAATTAGCCTTTTGTTTTGTTTTGTTTGATAATTTTTCATAGGATGACAACCAGCACTTTTTCCTCAATAACCTAATATTTCCTCAAAAATCATTTTCAGTAAGCTGTAGTGGTGACTTCATATTGTCTCCAGTACTGCAGTCTTTTGCAGTCTTTCCATTTTTCTTGTTGAGAGAATAGTATTTGAAAAGACCCAATGATCCTTTTGGAAAAGAATACATAAGTGCTTTGCTGAAGTTCTGTACAGCAGGTGCTGGTTTGGCTTCAGTGCATACCAGGCAATACGAACAAAATGGTCAGCATGGTCCAAGATTCCCTGAAGCTTCTCCCTTTGGCCAGGTGGCAGAAGATGGGAGCTACAGCTCCAGAAGCAAGGGACCAGAGCAGAACCACAAGCCCTTATGTGCTGTTGTCCGTACTACAAATCTGGTAGCATGGACACCGTCAAGACCAGTCACCCAGACCCATGCTTCGTGGTTGCTCAAGGGTTCAGGATCAGTCCCAACAGGTGCCCCCTAGTCAGCAAGCCTATTTTAATAAACAATGTTTAGCTCCCTGGGATTAAGTCATGCTCTGCTCTGGCCTCTGGGCCAGGGAACAATCCCTGATCTAGTTTCACAAAATCACAGAATTACAGAATGGTTGAGATAGGGCAGGACCTCTGGAGGCCATCTGGCTCAACTCCCCTGCTCAAGCAGGGACCTAGAACAGTTTGCCCAGGACCATGTCCAGATGGCTTTTGAAGATCTCCACAACCTCTCTGGGCAGTTTACTGGCTAGCAGAAATACAGACTCAAAGAAGGTTGTCCTAAGAATACGTAGTCAGCCTCATCATGCTTTATTAATAATTATCATTATTATTACCTTTCATTTATCATTCATTACCTTTCATTTACATCCTTAATGGGATATTTATTTATTTATTTATTTTTGCTATAACAAAGTGCATGGAATTTGACCTAATATGAATATTTACATGGGAGTTCCCACACACAAGCTGCTTTTGTTTCACAGAGCACACACTCAGTGCAGCTTCACCATTGTTTATTTCTCTCTAAGTTCAATCTTGTCCTTTACATTTTCCAGTTGTCATATTGAAACATTTTGGCACAGTTCTCATGCCTATAACAGGCTGGCCTGGCTCATGTAACTTCACCACACTTACACGCCTGTATACACTTTAGCGTTACAAAAACAGAAACTTAACGCACTGTAAATAAACCCTATTGTTTTCACCAATGTGCAAGCGTATTATCATTAGCCTTAACTTCACAGAGGGGGAACATGTTCTAACTTATACAGCATGATTTTTCCATTCTCCTGCTGATTTCTCTCAATATTTGATTTTAAACAATTGGAGCTGAATATAGGCCAAGCTTGGATACTTCAGCTGCTTACATAGAAATAATCTTGTTGGTCCCAACTGTGAGCCCAGTCAGTCAAACTGCACAAGAACAGGAAAACGAAAGTGGTCATGCCATTTTCCATGAGAGCCCCAGGTGGAAAGGAGTCCAATTTTATCTGGCTATGCTGCTGCTCATGGTGCATGATCTTTTATGCAGGAAACCTGCTTGGCTCTGCCTGGGTCTGGGTGGAGAGGTACACTATGGCCCAGCTGGCACCAAAAGATGGATTCAAGGACTGTGTTCATAGAAAGGGGCCATTTGGGTGGCCTGATCCTTTCTCCTTCCTTTAGTTTAACTGCTTAACTGCTACAGTCTTGTGGTGTTGGTTTTTGTAGTTGTTGTTTTTTTTTATTGCATTGTATTTTTTTTTGTTGTTTGTTTTATGGTATCATACAAAGGTATACAAAGCTTTAGCTTTGTACCACACTATACTTCATTAATTATGGACCTTTCTTTCCGAAGAATCTTCTTCCCATTCTGATATTTTGGAGTACCAGTATCTTCTTCCCATTCTGGTCTTTTTTTAGCTGTTGCTTCTTCTCTTTTCCTGTACGAAGGTAATAGGTTAGATTTCCTTAGGTATACCATGGGGAAATAGGTGTCTAAATGTTCAACTCTTCCTGCATTTTTTTACTGGATGAATATAGAATGGGACTAAAAAATGCTATTCTCGGTCTCACTAGAATGAGTTAGAGAATGAGCTTTAACTTTATGGTATTCCCTGCTTTGTTTTCTAAGGCTCAAACTGGCTCTCATAGATCCAAATACATACAGGAACATCATAGTCATTTGGCTCCTTTTTTGAGCCCTGCTCAGAGGCAATGCTTTCAGAGATAATACTTTGTTTCAAAATTGATAATTCATTAACAGTTCAGCGGTGATTGTAAACATATACTTTCTGAAATGAATCCATATAGTGATAATCTAAAATTTTCATAATGCCTAGTTTTGTGTTACCACCAAGACGTTAAAAAGGGTTGTTTTTGCAAAGTGATAAGTGCTCCAATATCTTTCTACATGAATATCAGGAAAAGCAGAATAAATAATACTGTAATTTAAATAATTTCCAGTTAAAAAATTAGCACATTGAAAATATGAAGTGGTTATGTGTTTGTTTTTTTTTTTTTTTGGATGGGGAAGGAGAAGGGCAGGAAGATAGAGGGTGGGTTAAGTCTTTCCTGCCAAACAGGTCTGCCTTTAGACTCTGGCTCATGGATTTTCATTAAAACAAATAAACAATGAAATGGTAAAGAAAGCATTACACAGCTTAAAGCCTATTCTAGTATCAGATGAATAATAAATAATACATCAGTGTTGGCTGAGCAATGGTGAAATACATTTCTACAAACCAGCAGATAATGAGGTCACACAAGAAGCCTTATGTATCCAAAGGGATTTCTGAAGAAACACAGTGCAGTATAATTGAGAATTTGTTATTGCTAATCCTAAGGTTTTGATTTTCCATCCAACAACTTTCTTCTTCCTCTGATTTGCCCCAGCATACCATGTATTGCAGTAAATATATATAAGTCAACTCTATACAGTCAAAAGCAGAGAAATACAGAAAACAGAGTGCCTAGAGACAGGTGCTAGAGCCAGCTAAAACAATTGCACAGTTGCTCTGCTAGGAGTGGTGAGAAAATCTAGTAACAATGATTCACTTTTTTTATTATTTTTTTAAGGCTATTATTTTTTTAAAGCTAAACCCCAGCCAACATATTTTAAACCTTACGGACGCCAAGTGACAAAATGTCTTCAGTCTTTTAGCACACACTCTTAATAATCATAACAACATTTTTGTATTATTATAGGCAGTATTGGCAGTGTGTTCAATTGTGCATTGAATAAACAGCCCACATTAGCAGTTTGCCTTAAAATTCATGTGATGGTAGCAGCCAGCTTAATTAAGCACATCTCTCTGGGAAATCAGTAATAATAGTAATGAATAAACCTGCTGCTGACCTGCCGCAGAGAGAAGCCGTTAACATTTCTGAGTTTGAAACTACAGAACACCTACAGCTGCCTGGATCACAATTATTCTGTAACACTGCCTTTGGGAAAGGCAACCAATACCACTCAAATTCATCTTAGCTTGACATTTGTCCCTTTCTTCCTTACCTGCCACTATACATAAAGATTGCTTTTCTTTATCTGAAGAAGGAAGCCTTGGCCAAGTTATACCTCTGAGGATCTTCAACTGTTGTGTGACTTTCAACACAGCATTTCAGCCAGGTGAGGTGCTACTGTCTGGCTGGGGGGAAGAGGGAAGCAAATACTTTCCCCAAGAGAACTGACTCCAATTTTACAAAAATCATTTTTCAATTTAAAAAAAAAAAAAAAAAAAAAAAAAAAAAAAAAAGGAAAAGAATAAAGAAAAAGAAAAAAAAAGAAAAAGAAAAAAAAAGAAAGAAAAAGAAAGACACACAAAAAAAAAAGGGGGTTGGGGAAGAAAAAGAAAGACAAAAAAAGAAGCAGCTTTTTATTCAAAAAATCCCAATCAGCTCTAACACTGACAGACTGTAACTTCTGAGAGAGAGAGAAAAAAAAAAAAAAAAAGGACTGTAAAAAGACTGACTACCCCAATATACAATGACATAAGGCCTGGAAAACTTGGTTTGCAAAGACAAAATTGAAAAAGCTGAGGACAAACATTTGACAAAGCTGGAAAGACAAATAGCTATTTAGACATCTTTGAATTGCATAAACATCAAGCACAGAGTGAATTTCTGTAGTCAGATACATGCTGTCATAGAATGGACTAAGGAAAAATCATGGGGTGTCTTCACAAGAGAAAAAGTCAAAGAGGTTCAGTAGATTTTTATTGGTGGTTTGTATTTTACTAACAGTAGTAGACCAATGGAAAAGGTTGAAAAGTGCACTATCTTAGTGTTTGTGACTTAGAGGAAGGGATACAGAAAAACTAAAGAAATGGAAATACTAAACAGTATAGTTGATATCATACAGAAAATATAGGTAACGCTATAAAATATCCTATATCCACATTGACAAGGAAATGTGTAGAACAACCTCAAAGGACATTTTCATATTCTTCATTTCTATAATTGCCCAGAAACCATTGTATAAAGAAACTCAATTCAGGGCATAGGACAGCATATACAGAGAGAAGTAAAAAGAGTTGTTGGCAGTCAGTCAGTTTTCATTGGAGATACTTAAAACCATAGCATCCGTCAAAGAAAACCCTAGGAAAAGACATAGGCAATAGCTAAAACTGGCAATAGTAAACAAGAAACAGAGCTTCATGGCATGACCGATCTCTTTCAAAAGTTTGAACTGTTCAAAAATGCTCAGTCAGAAATAAAATGTGCAGCAAAAAGAAGAGACATGGAGGAAAACCTTTCTTTTCCCTGCTTTTTCTCTGTATTAGTTAGTAGGAGTGTTGCATTTCACTTAATCCAAGCAAAGCAAGAATCAAGAGACAAAAAAAAAAAGTATCTTGTACCCAAAGTCTATGGCTGTTTATGGAAGACATCATCAATAATAGCTTACATTTCCAGGGGGAAATTTACCTCATTTTCCAAATGGGGTGAAACAAACAAACAATTCGGCAAACAAAAACAACAGCAATAACAAAGATGATTAGAAAGTATTAAGGAAAAAATTAAGAATCTTGACCATTAGAAGCAATGTTTCAGGGTACGAGCTCTGTGTTCTACTTTCTTGCATTAAAATATTTTATTTCTTCATCACAGGGTCAGAAGTTTAGCAAGGCTGACTGTGCAAAGTTTGCCTGAAAACCTGAATGGAAAATTTCTAGGAACCATAAATAATAATGAATAAAGCACTATGTGCTTTTGCCCCATGTAGCCAGTGGCCAAATTGACCATCTTAAAACAAAGTCATTGGCAAAATAAACTTCTTTGAAATGTATGTGAAGCCATAAAGGATCCAAAAAGGTCACAGTCTCAATATCAGGAATGAGAAGTTAGAATATCTCCAGTCCAGACAGAACATTTCTGAGATTTTCTTCAAGATGTTTGGTGCCAATAGCCCAGTAGGCAAGCAAGGAATTCAGCAAGAGGTAAGGGAGCAGATGGATTTAAAGATGTTGAGGTTGAGCTGAGTCTTCTGCAGGGCTGCTGAGCTACATTGCATGCTTCACTGCTGACCCAATACAGCAGCAAAACTGACCTGTAACTGTGCCATGGAGCTAAAACAGAAAAATAAATATTGCACTTATCATGTTAGCTTTGCTTCAGTCTCCGAGTGTTATTGTTATAGGGACAGACCACAATACTCACACAATTTATACATAATCTGGCTGCCCAAAGTTAAGAAAAAAACAGAGTTGAATTTCATTTTTGTCAGTGTTTAGAGAGCTTCAAAAGTTTAAAAAGCGAAATAAAACTAACTAAATCTTTTTCACCTCCATATCCATCCCAAGGACCTGTGGAAAGTGGGGGAATTCCTGGGGAATTACATTGATAATCTGCTCTGCTCTGTTTCAGGAGCCAAGCCCTCAGGCCAGCAGCACAAATAGTGCCTTGTTCTTAGCAGCAGTGGCTGAATCCTCCTGCCATGTGGTGACATTGGTTGAGGGGAAAAGAAAGGGGAGGGGGAAGGGGAGAAGCCTTGCAGTTTCCATCAGTCAGACAGACAGAAAATTGAGGAAGGAGCAGAAGTTGTTTAGGACTGTCTAGCAAGTGACAACTGTTTGATTGGCAGAAAGCCACGATGAGCATGCTGTGCCTTTAAAATAGGTGTCTATCTGCAGCCTGGAATATATTCAAATCAGGTTGCATAAAAAGCTGTTCCAGCTACTTACAAGATACTTAAAGTAATTAAAAGCAGAGAGCTGCCTTTGTCTCTCAGAACCTGTACGGAATTTTAAAGAGAGGGAAAGAAAAAAGCAGAACAAAACTAAATAAAAATAATCAATTCCCAAGGTCAGTTCTAAGGTATTATCATCATTTTCTGCATATAAAATTTACGTTTATATACACAGGGTGGTACAAAGTCACTTCTCTGCTATGCCTGATAAGATACACTGCAGGAGGTGAGGATCCTTCCAAATATAGGAGTACTTAGTCTTAGTAATTTGGATTGTAAAATGCACACAGGGACAGATTAACCGAGCTGTCACCAGGCAGGGTCAGGAGTGGGCAGGCAAACTATTATGCTCCAGCCTCCTGCTCATCTTGCCTTTTGCCTCAGATTCAGTTGCATTGGCCAAAAATGTTATACACCCAGAGATCCAATTTCTGAATGCTCCTAGGGCATTTTAGCAGTGTGGTACCCAAATACACAGGCGTGAGGAGCTGGCAGTAACTGGATGCTGCAGGTCATGCACCATTACACTGCAGTGTGCACTGGGAACCTCTGGGCATACCTAATATTTGGAGGCTGCCTCAGTCTGCCCCAAGGGCTGGGGCAAGTAGTGATCTAGCCACCCCCCACTCCTCTCCCAAATGTGCCTCTGCACTCCTGTGACTGCGACAACCACTTCACCACATAACAAAACAGTCCTGTTCTAATTGGAACATTCTTTTTTTTATCAGTTGAAATAAAGCACAAATCAAACTCCGTCCTTTTAGATTTAGTGGTGATAAGACAAGGAGTAATGGCTTTAAACTATAAGAAGGTAGATTTAGGTCAGCTATAAGGAAAAAAATTCTTTACTCTGAGTGGTAAGGCACTGGTACAGGTTGCCCAGAGAAGCTGTGGATGCCCCATCCTCAAATTGTTCAAGGCCAGGCTGACAGGGGCTTTGAGCAACCTGGTCTACTGGGAGGTATCAGTGGGACAGGGGGTTCCAACCCCATGGGATGGGGGTTGGAACTAATCTTCAAGGACCCTTCCAACTCAAATCATTCTGTGATTCCATGGGAAGGGGAAGGGTACTGATTTATCATTTTGCGATTAATAAATAGCATCTATTAATAAATAGCAGAGAATTAACCAAATATCCAGGTATCAATTTTTGCAACATTATTTACAATTCCTCTTAGCAAAATAGTCTTGACAGGAAAATGGACTTAATCAAAATGGAAACTTTGTAATGAAGCTGAAAGGGTTCTCTTACTGTCAACCTGGTGTTTCCATAGATTGTCCAGGAAGAAGGCTTTCAATGCATGCATTTCCTAATCAGCCTTCCAGAGTATTAAATAAAATAGATCTACTTCCATTATTTATTCCAGGGAGTATTTTATTCTCTAACACTTCAAAAGATTTTATTCCATAGAATAAAGCTATTTTATTCTGGTGGATTAAAATATATCAGTTTACCCCATTGACCACTTTTGGGAGAAAATTTGGAATGATTTATTCAGTATTTTTCACCTACTGCATGATATAATTTTGAAATTTTCATATTGTATTGAAGTGTTTGAAAACACGTACACTATTCCTAAATTTGCTTGTAACATATTCAAACATGATCAAATCAATCTAAAATGTCAAGGCAATTTTTATTCTGCATACTCTTTTAAGATGTTGGAAATTTCATAATGGAAATTTTTTAATGAAACTACAAAATACCCTTTCAAATGCATAGCATTTTATTAATATCCCACTAGATTGTTCATTGTATATCCACAAATAGTGTCATTTATTCATATATTTATTTTTAAAATAGTTATAACTTGTCACCAACCAGTAAAATTACTTTAATTCAATGATAATGGCTACTCATTTTATTAACTATGTTTTTGAGAGTATGGCTAAGCCACTTATAAAAAAAAAAAAAAAAAAAAAAAAAAAAAAAGGGCCAACTTTTATAATATAGTATACAATCTATGTTTGCAGTGGTCTGTGATGCTTATCAGTATAACTCATGTCCTGTTTTTGCATTTTAAATTACTTGTAAGACCTTTAATTTACTCTACAGTACTGACAGCATGGTTTTAAATATGTCATTGACTCCTTATATCTTTAAAACAAAACCTTTAAGATTGGTTACAATGAAGGGAATAGAAAACAAACGCTTAGTGTGTCACAAGCTATATGGGAAGGAATCAGAGATTAGAAAATGCCAGACAAGCTAAACAATATATTATATAATCTGACAGACTCGGGTGGTCATTATTAATGAAAAAGAGCATCCTATTGTCTATGTTCATTAAGCCTATGCGGTCACCTCATGAGGATTGTACTATGAGGTATACATATCATGAGGTTATACAAATCTCATTTTACTCACACAATGAGAAGCACTGCATATATCACTGCAAGGATAGTAAGCAATAATTCAAAGCCCCTGGAGAAATTAAAAAAATCACCCCAGAAAATGATCAGCTAAACTCTCAGAAAAGAAATGTTCCCAAGTATAAAAACACAGAATAGAAGCATGAAAAAGAGCAAAGGGAGCATGAATTTACAATACCCCAAACTCTGAGGAGGGGCCAGTACAGTTTAGTTCTCCAGATACAGGACATCACGTCATGATCTTGATGAAGATCAGTCTGCTGCAATATGCTTAGTGTGAAACATTTATCTAACAGAAATATATCAAGTAACATATTGGAAAAAAATGTGACAAAAGCAGGAAAAAAAAATGCAAGTAATTTTATCCACCAATCCAAACTTCTCTCTTCTCTCTATCATGATGACCCATAAGCCTCCTTTCTCCAGACTTGTCTCCTCCTTTACAGGCAAAAATCTGGACCTGTCTCTCTGACATCTCCTCATGGGTGTTTAGCTGTCAGCTGAAGTTCACGGTGGTTAAAACAGAGCTGTGATGCCTCCTTCCCCAGTTGGTTTCTCAATCTCTGTAGACAACACCATTATTCTGCTTGTCACTCAGGCTGGTAGCATGGGTATCACCTTCAGAGAGCAGTCCAAGCTGATAGTTTCAGTCATTTTAAGCCAGCTGAAGCAGGAACTGCCACCAAAAAATGCAACTCAATTTTCCTGGGTGAGGTTGGAACTGGATCAGCACCCCAACCCTGCGGCAGCACTGTTCTATGAAAACTAATGGAAGTGGGAGGCACATGCAGTGGGGTGTCACTTTTGATTACAGCCTGTTCAGCCTTGAAACAATCATGCAGTCTATGCACCAGTGCTTACATCTGGATTTTTTTCTACACTTAGTAAGGTAAGGATCCTCCCATGCAGGTGCAGAGGTGAAACTCCACACATCTAGCTCCCTCACTGTCCTTGAAAAATGTGATCTTGCACAGCTGAGATCTGTCCAGAATGCTACAGTCTCTGAAGTTGCTTTGGCCATAGCTATTCATGCTATACACTCTTCATTACCTCCCTTCCTTTGTCACATGCAACATTGACCACTTACTTTCACTTTGAGAAAATCCTGATTTTACAACTGTCCTGCCAATCATGTTGGCCACTGTTCAAACCTCCACTCTTTACAAACTTATTTTTTAGTGTCATAATTAAAGCACAAAGCTTCAGCTGCTTTTAACCGGAGTATAGTCCCTGGCCTCTGGACTGATCTCATCACCTGCCTTACAATTCATATGCAAGATCTCCTGCACAGAAGTAGGGGACAAGCTCTTCATCTTGTATTGACTTTTTTTTGCAGCTGGCATGTCTTCATTCAGGATCCCCAAGATTTATAAGAATTATAAGAGCAACATGGTTGATGGGAAAAGTGTCAACAGTTTAAAAAATAAACTCAGTGGGTAGAATGTGAGTAGTGAATAGAGCATATTTTATGGGTTGATTGGTCATTAGCTGTTCTGCCACAAGCATAGGAAATATATTTCTACTCTGTTATTATAGGAAATCCACTCTCAAATGATCTCATTCCTGTTACAGCAAATATACATGATAAAATGTCCAAGAATGATCACAAAGAGAGGAAAAGATCTTGAGATAGATACAAGAAAATATTAAGTAAAATAAATAAACTTCAAGCAGAATGATTTGTTATGAAAAAATATGCATTAACAATACAATGGATCAGCCCACAGAATAATCTCTGGAGGGCATAGATGGAAATATCATAATTCAATGTATTTGCATATAGACAGTACAAAGCACACCAGAATGTATGGTACAGCAAGAATAAATCTGCATTAGCATGGTAATGAGTCATGTGCTTTAATTATAGGTGGTCCGGTGATGCAACGTTCAAATCTAGACACACATACATACACACAAAAAAAAACAACAAAAACAAACAAACAAAAAAACACACACACACACACACAAACCAACAATTTTCTGATTCAACATTCAGCCTAGAGTTAACGGCACTTTCTTTTTCTAATTTTTATGATTTTCATTTCTCTGGAGTATGTTGATGTGGCAAGAGTATTTGAAGTACCATGGAACAAACATGGTAGACGGGAGATTAAAAAAATAAAATAAAAATAAATACTTTCAAAGCCTAGTTCCTGCTAGAACTTCTCACAAAGATCCCATGCAACACACAGGACCAGCAGAACTTTGTATTCAGTTAATTCACACAATGGTGCTGCAAATTGTTAACTTTGCCCTCCCTGCACTATCTCAGTGACTCTGAGCTACACTCCAGAGCACAAAAGAGTTATCCCAGCTGAAGAACACCTCACCTTGCACATGCATGGCTCCTAGTAACATAAACTCTTTAATTTAGCCTCTGTCACAAGAGCCTCTGCTTACCCTCAATAACCAAGGGGAAGGAAGAGTACCAGAGAAAGTCTACACCTTGGTAATACAGCCTTCTCCAGGACATCAGCCTCGTGTGAGTTATAGGTAACATGGCACAAATGAGATCTCAGAGGTTACTACAACAAATCCAGGGACCAACATTGTTCCCAGCTGGCCCTGGAATGAGAGAGGCATAAAAGCAGTTAAAGCTAATTTTTTCTTCCCCACAGTGACATACAGCTGAGCACAACCTCTGACAGTTAGGAAAATAAACCTTATAGTTCCAGTTTGCATATATTCATCCAAATTTCAGGGCTTAGTACAGAGAACTTGTAGTTATTTGTTTATATGACTTAGTTTAAAGTGATTATTAAAGGTAATTATACACAGCAAACTGTATGAAATCAGTTAAAACTAGACAAGCTGAAAATTATCCTGATTGTTTTCCCCTTGCAGTGGTTAACTGAGACATGTTTCTCTTGCAGGATCAAGAAGAAGACAGCATCACCTTGCAGACAGTGAAGGAACAGTTGATACTTAAAAATTAGCAAATTCACTACACAGTCCTGACTGACCACTAGGTCTTCCAAATTACATTGGAACACTTCATACAAACTTCATACAAACATTGGAGAAAAATTAAAAGTAAGAATTAAATTGGGCAAGGTTAATTTAAACAGCAAGCAAAGGGATGTGCTCCTGCCTGGTGTTATAAACAAGCAGCTGATAATGTTCACTTTTTCTTTGTCCATAAGCTTTCAAGCCTCAGACTTTTAGAATGGAAATGACTAGTTCACATTACAGAAAGAGGAATGTAGGTGTCATCCATTTAGCACATTCTTGATTTCTATGCAATGTAGGAAAGAAATACTGCAGGCACTACTCTTGGTATCAGATGATGCAATCTCCCAACACGGGTGTGTGGGGAAAGCCAGTGTTGTCTCAGAGACTGCAGGTAGAGTCAGTGCTGGCAGGAAACAGGTGATGATGCAGCTGTGAGCAGCTTGATGGTACTCATCATTACCTGTCACTTAAAATAAATTTTGCTAAACAGTTCCTGGACCTGACATTTTGCTCTTTAGCACACAACCCTGAACTCAGCAAATTAGTGAAATAAACCAAGATTTTCTGTTGCATTGGTGCATTTGGCACTGTTGGCAGCTGTTTGATGTGGCAGCCCTAGAAGGCAACACCCACTGCCTGCTGCAGACAGGGGCAGACCCAGGGACAGTCCTGCTGTGGTGCCAGCCCCAGCCAACACTAGCCAACTACTCATTTCTTCTTGGCTATTTAAACAGCTGTCCTCCCATGATTTTAATTTGCTGCCATGTTCAGAACTGACAGAGAATGAGACATCACGGGTTGTTCATAGTGTCCCCTGACATTATTCATTCCCCCCTCAGATTTTTTCCCTTCATATTCTTTCAAGTACGTAAGCTAAAACTTTGTTTCTGAGCATGTAAAAGCTCTAGAAAGCACAGGGGTGAAAAGTTCTGTCTGGAATTATTAAAATATCAATTTATAAAGTCACCGAAGATCCTGAGCAGGAAGAGACCCGTATGGATTGTTGAGTCCAACTCATTTCTCCACATGGGACAACACCAAAATCAAACCATGTGTCTGAGAGCATTGTCCAAATGCCTCTTGACCTCCAACAGGCTCAGTGCCATGACCACTGCCCTGGAGAGCCAGTCCCAGTGCCTGACCACCTTCTGGGTGCAGAACCTTTCACTAACACCCAGCCTGACCCTTCCCTGTGCCAGTCCCATGCCATTCCCTCAGGTCCTATCACCAGTCACCAGAGAGCAGAGCTCAGTACCTACCTCTCTACTCCTGCAGTGAGGGAGCTGCAGACCACCATGAGGCCTCCCCTCAGCCTGCTCTGGGCTGAATAAACCAAGACACCTCAGCCACTCTTCTTACCTCTTGCCCTCTAGACCCTTCACCATCTCCATAGCCCAAATTAACCAGGTGGTTAATACTCACTCCATCCTCCTGTGTTGGGCCTGATTGCATATTGACTAGAGTGATGACCTGAAGTTAACTCCTGCCCACCCTTGCTGGATCATCACTTCCAATTCCACTGTGTCAGGCTGGCACACATGCATGAGTGAGCTGCTTCCAGACCAGCTCAGCTCTGGAGGGAGAACAGCAAATGGAGTCAGAATGGGTAAATTCCCTATGAAGCCCAGTGGAACTAGCTTGATCAGTGTTTTGCTCTTGTCAGCCTATCTACCCTAGCAAACAGAGAACTCTCTCTTTATGTAGGCAGACGTAGTCACTAGCCATCAAAACCAATGTAAATATTGGAATAGAAAGCACAGTATACAACTGGCAAATATTGATCTCATCTGCAGCAATATTAAATCACTGATTGATGAGTAATGCAACATACACCACTACCTTCAGACTACAGACATGGCATTTTTTGCCTCCTAGAACCATCAGGGAGCACCAAAGATTACTTTTAACCAACACAGGGAAATAATTCAATTAAAATAATAAATTAATGTGGCATTATAATATAAATAAATATATTTATATACATACAAATAATAAATTAAATGTGGCATACTTTTATCAAAAAATCAACTGATTCTGTGTCCTATTGGTAGAGTTCCTTGTTGTTGTTTTGTTTTGTTTTGTTTTGTTTCTTATGCTGTCCTAGCTTATTTTTTTAAAGTGGTTTTGCCATAAAAACAGAAATCATCCTAAAAATTGGACTAAAAGTCTTCTAATCTCAAATCCTTTCAAGCATAAATGCTCTATTTCATGTTAGTTTAGATTAATTATTGTATATACATTATGTGCACAAAATTGCTTCAGAAAAGGAAGGAGAGGAAGTCTGTACTAGATTATGCCAGATTAATTTCAGTGCAACTCCCTCAATTTCAGTAAGAATAATTTACACTATTATTACTAGGAGCAAAATATGTCACAATGTCTGGCAGCTAATGGAAACCCAGTAGCTCTGGCAGATGCAGTGCCCAGACTTCAGCTTCCTTTGTATAATCTTGTATTTTTTTCCCTAGTGATTAAAGCAAGTATAGAGAGAATCCATCAATTTTCACCTCTCTCTGATTACTCTTAGGGATTATTACTTTGAATGAAGTCCTTCCAAAGTCTCTTCTCAAAGAAATACTGTAAGTGGTAATTTATTCTCAAGATTTTTTTCTTTCTTAAAATTAGATGGTGAGTGTATAATGCAGTCCAGTCATCCAGAAGTTAACAATACCATTGTGCTTTAAACCTCTTCTTGAAAGAGGTCACTTTTTTTGCTCTTATTTTCTCTATGAAAATCATTATTTGTATTAGCAAAAGCTGACGGATTGTTTGGAATAGGAAAGCGAGTTATCCAATGCAAGATGAACATAAAAACCTGGTTAGTTTAATGCTACAGAAAATGTTACGGTAAGAGAAACATACAAAAGGAATGAATTCCAATAAAAATGGATTTATAAATTATTGATCAAGCCTTCCGTCAGCAGTTTATTATCTGTTTTGGACTGTAAGCTGATATACTACCCAAGCACTAAGAACAGATCATTGAAGAAACAGGAGTAGGTTAGAAAGAAATCAGAACCTCCAAATGAGAGAGGAAAGCTTCTGCATGGTCAGGAGATCTTGTCAGACAAAATCATTTGGAGGAAAAAATCTCACAGTACACATTATTTAGCAATCTAACACACATCTCACAAGAATGCAATCTAGCTAAAGAGATCATATGGCTTTTCTATCCATCTTCCCCTGAGAAGTTATGTTAAATAGCAGTAAAACAAATAAATAAACAGCAATTAGGAAAAAAAAAATAAAAGCACAGGTCATGACAATCAATAGAGAGAACAGGGTCGACAGAGGAGAGGAAACATTTAAAACCAATCTGAGAAATCAGTGTGCTGGGAATCATGGACACAGTTTATATTTTCTTTAGTCACAGCTTACATTTTGTTACTGTTCATCCCAGCACACTGAAAGTGTTCAGCTTTGGGGCTTCAAAATATTAGAAAATATGACTCTCAGAGAACTAGAAAAGAGGAAAACTGGGGTCTTGTGAACTTAAAAAATAATAATAATCATAAAATAAAATGCCTAGGGTACATTGTTGTATTCATTAGATGTATTTACTTGGCTGATTTCCAGAAAGATGCAGGGAAGAGGGAGGGCAGTTACACCAAGCCTGGAACTGACCACAGTTAATGAGTTGTGACCAAGACAGACAAGAGCAGTTTCACAGCAAACAGATTTCCATTGTTCATTAGAAGTTAGAAAATGCTTCTGCTTAGAAAAATACCAGCTGTATCCAAGAAACTGTCAGCTGCTGTTATCAATATTGCCTCTGAAAACTTGACCCATTGCCCAGAAGTCCACTGAGTGACCTTGCTTTCAATAGCTTGTGGTGGTAAAGCAATATCTATAAATAATGCATTAAAAATGTCCTTCCATGTTGGCAGGTTCACATTTGTCAGGTATTTCCACACTATTCCAGGCCACTTCTTATGGGGCTCTCTTAATATGCTATGCATTTTTTCTACAATTGCTCTAATATGAATGTATCCCTTACTTAAATATATATTTTAATAATGACATGTCTTTTTGTCAAATTCAATCTGAAAAACAACCGTTGGTGAGTGCAATGGAAAAAAAAAAAAACAAAAAAAAAACAAAAAAAAAACAGGGATATCAGAAAACACATTGGCAACTTTCCTTTTTTTTAATGCTGTTTATTATGAAGGAGCAACTTGCATGCTAATGGCATTTTTCATGTAATCTGATGATTCAAGTGCTTTACAAAGCAGTTAGCTACATACGTAGGAATATGGAATGCTATTATAGGCAATTAGGCATAAGCAGGGATGTGACTCACCCACTAAACTCAATAACCATCCCTTTATCATTATATCATTAAAAATAGACATAGGAGATACTAAAAGTGGGCAACCTCTGCCTCTGTGCAGGATTACTAGCCCCCTAATGCATCTTTGCAATGCACTCAGTCTCCCAGCAATGAACACACCACAGACCTCAGCACTGTTACCTCTTTATTTAACAATTTCCAGTATTAAATAATTTTCCCAACATATAACATAAATCAAAATCCTGAACTTATTGAAGTCTGCTTTCTTGAAATTGATTTTCTTTAACCATGAATTGTATCCTATCCTAATCGTTGTCTTTCTCCTTCACGTGCTCTGCAAGACTTCCTTGTCAAAATCAAACTTGGTAGCTCTCCCCATTAATTCCTTTGTTCTCCATCCTTACAAAAAGTTTATCCCAACATGGGCCAATAACATTTTAGACAACTCCTATTGTCCAGGTGCAGCCCATCCCTGAGTGGTAGTTAAAAATCTTTATTGACAGTTGGATGTTGATAGTTTTGCTAGGTTAAATCCTTATCCATCTGATCCTACCAGTGTGATAGAAATTTCCTTACTTTATTACAGATATACAGGAGACATCTGCCATGAAAATATCCATGGTCTTTCCTCCTTTTTCCATGACCTAAAGACTATCAAATTTGTCCTTACTTGTTGGACTATTTTGTTGTAGACATCTTTTATTCACACCTCATTTCGCTGTTTTTAGCCAGTCAGTTCTTCATGAATGAATGTTGCCCTTCTGTTTTAATGCTTGATTTTGATTGTTTGTATTTAAGTGTGATTGTATGCTGGAACTTTGGGGTCTTCCTGTTTGTTTTTTGTTTTTTGGTTTTTTTTTTTTTTTTTTTTTTTTTGTTTTGTATTGTATTATTTTGTTTTGTTTTGTTTTTTGGTTGGTTGGTTGGGTTTGGGTTTTGTTGTTGTTGTTGTTGTTTGTTTTGGTGGTGTTGGTTTTTTCCTTCAATCTGCCTATGGCTGAGCTTGTAACACCACGTTCATCTCTGAGTCTAATCTTTGCAAAGTTAGCAGGCATTGGGCCAAAGCTCTTCCGCTCCTGCCCTGAGAAATGAACACCATTCCTGCACTTAAAACCAACTGACAGCCCCAGGCAGGGACTAGGACAGAGCATTTTCCTTTAGCAGCTCAGTCTCACAAAGGACAGAACATCACAAGGCAAGCTGCATCCACCTGGATACTTAATACAGGTATACTTGAATTCAGAGAAGCATTTATATTTTCTGAAATTGCCTTTTATTCCACTCCTAAGGAATGCAAGAGAATAAAATACTTGGCATATACTTAGAGCAGAATCCTTCATGGGGCTGGAGAACACAGAGAAAGAGGAAAGTAGGCCATGTTAAAGAAAATGAAGCTCCAACAAGTTCCTAAAGCTGAGCAACCTTATTCTAGGCAATCTTGGGTTTTAGTTTTCAAGTTAGTACCATCTGTGCATTCTGAGTGAGTACATTTGGATCAGAGTAGCTCTAACAGGCAGCCCTGTAGGGATCAGCATTGCTGTGGTGCCCTCCTGCAGCTGAGGTATGCCCCAGAGGAGTCTTCAGAAGAAGAAGACTCAAGTCAGGCATTCTCTGAGTCTTCCTGCTCTTAATGGTTTTCTCATACCTTTGCTTCCAATTTTGTAATCAGGAATTTACTTCTTTGATGCACTTGACACACTTGTAGTTATATTTTTTAACCCTATTTCAGTTTTTGAGGAAGATTTCAAGTAACACTGAAAACATAAGGCACAGAAACAAATAAACAAAATCTTAATAACTCACTGTTACAGAAAAATCCCTTTTATGCCTGGGAACCAAGGCAAATTTGGAGTACCTTAGCAGCTGGGATGTGTTTCCCGCCAACCTGCAAAGAATGGTAAAAGTATCAAGGGCCAAGACATGGAAAGTCATTCCACTGAGACACTAACCAGTGCCTTCTCACAAAGGACAAGTGACAGAGACACAGTCCAGGACTATAGGAATCCCCATGTTGTCACAAAGAGAAATTTTAACAGAGCAACAACTAATATTAAAGTTTTTCTAAACCACACATTAGCACAAACATTGAAACATCTCACAAACTTTACCTATTTTGGAATTAATGTTTCAAAAATTAAAATCTACATTTCAGTATCTTGAACTTTTTCACCTCAGCTAAAATGCAATGAGAGAAATCCAGGCACTGTTTTATCTATAGTATCATTGCGGTTTCACTACAAGTTATGCTTACAGTAAAGACTGAACTTTAGCTCTGGCCTCTAAATAAGCACCCATTCAAGTGAGTATCTCGTCACTTGTCATCTTGTCACTTGTCATCTAGTCATCTGAGACCACAAAACACGTTCATCTGAACAGCCTAATAGAGGAATTTGAGTTCAGACTTGTTTGCCAAAATTCCTCATGCATACTCATATAAGCAAGCCATATATACATTTACAATACACTCACATTATGAAAAAGGGATATATGACTCTCTGTGTCTGTACAAAGCCAAATAAAAGTGCGGTTTCCCTACTGTAGCTACCAGATCGAAAGACAGGAGTAGTTTGGGCTTCTTTTTTTTTTTTTTTTTTTTTTTCCAAAAGAATATGTCCCAGCCAAATACAAAATCATTTGCTTTGGGCTCTAAGGGATCCCAGGGAAACATGAGTGCCTGAAGCAGCTGCTGGGCATTGCATCTAAGTAGGCAGGTTAGTATGGGCAGTGGCCTGAGAGCAGCAAGGGGGTACCTCAGCTCCTCAGTGCAGCTTCTTCAGCCTTACCCAGATGAGGGACACCTCCGCGTGAGTGTCCCACGGGACCTTTTGTTCTCCAAGAGACCACACTTCAATAAAAAGCTTCCAAAATTCCTCCTTTTGTTGCCATCCATATGACTGCTGCATGCTGCAAACAGTATTCCTCAGGCTATTGCCCCTTGTTTCTCTCATCCTTCAAACAAGCAGGACAGACAATGTGGAGATAAGTTACAGCTAAGAAAATAAAAAAAAATAAAAATGGTTCACTGACCTAGCCCTATATCTCTTCTTCTTGGCTTCAAATAGCTTAAAACACAAGTACCAAATATTATCACTGAAAGTGTCTAATTTCCAATTGTCAGTGCAGATTTTTTTTTTAAATTATATTGCTGTCATCCAAACTCAGTAGACTTACAGACACACGAGTAGTGTGTATGCAACCCCAATGGCTGAAGTTATTTTTCAAAGTCCCTGTCCCAAGTTATATGTTTTTTTTTTTTATCTACAATGCATTAGAGGGTCAATGGTTCATTAAGATAAATTATTTTTCTTTCCTGATGAGCTCACCCTTCAGCCCTTGCACTGCTCCATGAGGATGAGTCCCATTGCCAAGAAAACCCAAGGACATTTTTCTTGTAAACCTCTGTGTTTCTCACCCTGCCTATCTGCTGCAGAAGGTTTAAGGCATCACCGTATGCAACTGGCCACAGTGGGAATGAGGACATGGCTACCAGCTGGCAGAAAATGTGACATTCTCTCACTTTGATGTGATGTATAATTCTGGGCTTAATGAAATGCATGGCACAATATTTATTAGCTACCTGAACCATCCTATGACAGCAGAAATTGGTTGTGGTTGTGGCACACTGTGAACCAGACTGGGAAACTGGATGCATGTGGGAGATGAGGGGGTCTCTCTCTCTCTCTCTCTTTTTTTTTTTTTTTCTTTTTTTTTTTTTTTCCAAATAAGCATTTTCCAAATAAGCAGTTATCTCACTCTATTACATGTTCCTACCACAAAGTGCCATCACCAGAGCAGACACTGCAGCCGATCCCTGGAGGGCTGGTTCCTAGAGTGTTATGATTTGTGGGGGATGATGATTTGCCATTCCTGGGCTGCAATGCAAAACCTGCTGATGAAGGAATCTGTCACCCCGCTACTACCAGGTCTAATGCTGGAGAGGGGCATTGAGGAGGCCTGCCATCTGAAAGGGTGGCTTTAGCAAAACGTGGGCCAGTCCTAGCTCTCACTCTCCCTTTCTTATGACTCTGAGGGAGTCATTTTGGGGTATTAGCCTTCTGCTTCCTAATTATCAGAAAAACGTAGCCATAAGCATATACACATGTATCTCTGTTTGTAGCCACGCATGCATAAATACATGCATTTGTATATACAGTCAATGCACACAGATATGATGAAGCTCTGCAGCATGCAGCTTATCACAGCTCTTCTGTTCGAGACACGCACAGCAGAAGGATTTTTTTTATTATTATTATTATTTTTAACCTCGCTGCTGTAGACAGGAGCAATCTGGGGGAGGGGAAGGATGACCAGAGGCTACTTCATAAAACTGGGCCGTTGCTGCCATCTAGCGAGGTGCCTCTGCCCCGGGACACAGACCCACGCCCGCCAGTATGGGGAAGCCGCTGGCTCACCCCCGGAGCCTCTCACCTGCAGAGCCGCAGCACGAAATGACAAGGATGCTCCCAGTCCTGGTCTGGGTCTGACTGCGGCGTGGGAGAGGAGTTTACCCTTGTGTTTGCCTTTCTTAGGTGCCACGAGGAGCGTAGGAATACTGCTCCAGTCTGAAAGCAGGCAGGCTGTCCCTAAAGCTCAGCTGTCCCACATGGTGTATTGCTTCATCCCCATCATGAGAGCTGTAGTACAGACAGATTACAGTCTGTAGGAAAGCAATTTCTAGGATGGTTTAGAAAGCCTGTAACGTAACCTACCAATGCCTGAACATTATCGCTTCAGAAGAATGTACAATATATATGCATGTTGCTATACATGAAGCTGTTGGTCCAGGTTATACTAGTGATCAAATAATTAACATAATAATTTATGCACTGAGTATGAATCATCACAGCAGAGATCAACACCTGGAAGTACAGTCTGCAGCCTGACAAAGCCTGAAATGTACCTTCTCTCTACCAAACACTTTCATGGGAGAAAGGAAGCATTCCCACCCACAAGGCAACTTGCTTTCCCATCTATAGCCAGTTCCTGAAGATTTAGATCACTCTTTGAGAGGCTCCATGTTGTATCATACAACAAGGAGACTGTCATCTTTTGAAGCTATGTCATTTACTCTATCTCCTCATGGCCCATCTCAATTTCTCCAAGCTACCTACTGGACTCACATTGCACTACAAGGTAAGAAAGGAGGGGTTTGCATGAAGTCTGAATAATATACATGAGGGAAAGGGAGGAAACAAGGAGCAGCATGGTGTGTTAAGTTAGGAAGAGCATTAGATTTAAAGCTATCAGATTAAAGATCCAGAGGAAAGTGAGAGGCATGGACATCTGAAGTGCTTGCTAGGGAATTCTTCTTCACTCCCTCCACTGGCACATCAAAACAGTGCCTCCACAGGAAGAAGTTATCTCCACAGTTATCTTGTGATGCAGAAGTTTGGTGTATTTTCCTACACATGTTGAAAACCCCACAATGATACAATAAAATCTAGTATGCTAAAAAATCCAAGAAGTGATGGAAAAAGAAAGCTCTTAATGTGGTTTCCCATTTATTGTAGACTTAAAATGCCAACTCTTACAGGACTGTCTGTGACCTGGATCAAAATTAAGCAATTTACTAGTCTTTACTTCAGTCCTTGCTTTATGGATTCCCGCAGGCTGACTTGATTGCTCGTAGGTCTGAACTACACAGAAATTATTATTTTAGAGAGGTATGTTTTTTGTTTTGCACTGGGATGATGGGTCTTCTAAGAAAAAAAATCTTTTTCTGTTTCATTTCTTTATTCTCAGGCTCATCAAGGCTCTGGGAATACAAGTGTTCATACACTGCCATTTTTTTTTTTTAAATACATGGATTCATTCTTGTGCTCTGATCCTGCAACAGCTTATAAAGATTTAGTTTTATTCCCTTAGCCTAGTACACTTGAACTCAATGGCAAGATTAAACAGATGTGTAGATCTTTGCAGGACTTTGGACTGTATTATGTAAGTTGGCGACTGAAGACACTGTTGCTATGACCTTGTAGAAAAAATATCTGTGAGTACTATGTTTAGCTGACTATCTTCAATCCAAGGAAAGTGTCTGCAAATCATGACATTTTCACAGGCAGTTATCAGCTTTTTCTTAAGGCAATATAACAAAAATGTACAGGCTATTACTCCAGCTTCCCATAAATCAACCAATCAAGCAACAGTCACTATTCTATCCAACACAGGTAAAAAATCACCACTGCCCCTAAATAACAAACTACAGATGCTAAACAATTGAAGCAAATTATTTGCAAACACTTACAGGCCAAAAATTATATTCTAAGTACAGATGGCACTCACCCAGAGGTGAATAAAACAACCTCTAAAACCTGGACCAAGTTGAGATTTTGTTAAAAAACAAGAAACAGAGACAGCTTTCAGAATAAAAATTTGAGGCTGTTCTGCCAGATTCCCCCCAAAAAGTGACTCCAAATTACAGATGAAATACAAACAAGACTTGGTACTTGTTTTCAATATGAGGGTTGAATCACCCTTCCTATCACTAGGTAAAAAGTGAACAAATGGAGTGCTGGAGTATGTAAATGATGTAAATGTTTTAGTAGGCAGATGAGACAGTCAGAAAAAAGTGGCCTTGCTGATTTCATTTTTCTGGTGACCACTGATAGGATCCAAAGAAATGGCATAAGTCTGCAGCAGGGAAAGTTCAGGCTGGCTATTAGGAAAAGGTTCTTCACTGAGACAGTGATTGGGCACTGAAACAGGCTCCCCAGGGAAGCAGTCATGGCACCAAGCCTGACAGAGTTCAAGAAGTGTTTGGACAATGCTCTCCTTTGGGTGGTTCCGTGCAGATTTAATGATCCTTGTGGGTCCCTTCCAGCTCAGATTCTATGATTTACATACAAGTTGTGAGGAATCAAGTCTGGCAAAGGAAAGGATCTGGTTAAGCCTTGGTAGGAAAAGAAAAGCAGACGTGTTTGGCTTTCTAGGGAACCTCACTGCTCCTTCACTGAAATTCTTTCCTTCTCTCCCTTTCCCACCAGGTTATATTAAGGCTGAAAGAGAAGATAGATACACAACAAGTTAGATGAGTCCTATCTTATTTTATAATGCCAAGTCAAGGATGCCAAGGAGATGAGGAACTGCAGTGCTAAATGTCACACAGAGAAACCATTGTGAGAAGGTGACCAGGGTTTAAAAATACAGGGCAAGTCAGACCTGGCCCTCATTTCCAGTGCTGCCACAGACAGGATCCATGACCACAAGCTATTCCATCCACATTTAACCAACACATCACACAAAAGAAGCCAGGGACTTAATTTACTACTGTGAAGAATTTACACCTGAAGCCAAAGTACAAAGAGATTGACTCTGAGGCTTCTCAAGATGCTGTTGCTGTTTGCTGTGCCACATGAAGCAATAGTACTGCTGTTAATCTTTGCCATAGGAGGGAAGTATTAGAGTTTATAACATCATATGCAAGCTTTGCATGTTTTCTGAAAGGAGGAGAGCCTAAAGCAGCAGAGGAAAAAAAGAAAGGTGGGACAGTGAAAGCAATAAACCAAAGGAAAAGAAAGAACCATGCCCCTAAGGATCATCTTACTCTGCTGCATTTGTCCTGCCCTCTAGACACCCCTATGGAGCTATTTTAGCAAAGTTGGCTATTTATTATGTTTTAAGCTCTGCTGATTGATTTATTGGGCCGTGGTTGCCTCAAGGAGTGAGCAAATCTCTCTTCCTCCTCAGCTCAGTATACAAGAAAGTTTTATTACTATCTCTGTGGCACATTCAGGCCCTTTCTTAGGGATGCTATTTCTGGTGCAGACTGATTGAAAAGTGCTGCTGTCCCCCACATGGCTGTTGGTTTGACACTTTTTGACATTTCTAAACAACTCGTGCTCTTCCTGCCAACTCCCCATTGCTTTCTAAACCTTTTTAATCCTGAAGAATGCAAACTAATCTACCGAGAGAAGAGAAACAAACCAGTCCTGGGAAGCAGAGCTTGAAATGTCAGAGTGGTAGAAATGATAAATATACCTGCTAGAGAAAGAGAGTCAATAGGGGAGGGGGCTGTTAAGAGAAGTTGTTAGCACTGTGGCCTGTTAATGTTATCTACTGTAAAGAAACATGCAGTATATTACACAGTTCTCCTTGATAATATCTTCATAAAAAAAAATAAAAATGGTTTGGAGGCAAGCACAAAGCTTGCTTAATCATGTGAAATAAAGCAGTGGTCCCTGGGGGAGGTTTAAACTACTTAGACCTAAGTATGGCTAATAAAAGCTTGCAATTCAAGAGAGTTTCCAAAAGCCTTTATTATTGTGGTTCTGTCATGCCTGATTTTTTGAATGGAAAGGTCAAAGAGATGATCATGTTCTAACCCAATTATTGTATTTTGGACAGAGAGCTGTGTGTATTTAGAGAATACAAGTGCCCCAAAATACTCGCTCTTCCCTCTTCTCACTTTCCACCCCATACAAGTACACTTCAGCAGGCCTCCGCATTCCAGAAAGAAATATACAAAGTCTGTCTTCTAACTACAACACTATGAGACTATAGACTCCATATTTTGAACTCTCTCTTTTTATATTATGTTCTTTCATCCACAATACAACATTTAAAAGAAATGTCCTCTGGCATAGAAATGCCCACAGTTCTTTGCAGAAACAAAGCTATGATTCAGTCAGGTAACTGGACATATAAAGATAAGTCTTTGAAGCTGTTCATTGCAAATAGCAAAATGCAAACGTGGTTTACCCTTAAGCACCTAGCACTACCAGCAGGAAACCCAGTTTGAAAAACCTGTTCTGAAATATACAGTGGGGACAACAATTTTTAGCATTTATAAATCATAACTTCCCTGCTGAAGTGTAGTCTTAATCTATTTTTCTGATATGCTGGAGGCAGTAGTATTCCCTTCAGACCCAAATGTTTTCCATTGACTGTGTCTTGCTTTATCTGGCTTCCACCCCAAAAATGCCTGTCCCCCACCCCCACACAGTTCCTCCCTGGTGCAAAGCTAGTCTGCCCACCTCAGCTTCTGTGTCTGGCTGCCATTCCATGCACCTACTGGTAATTTCACCTCATATCCCAAGCCCTATTTTTACTGGCTAAGTTTTCAGAAATTGGAAACAGAGTTTTGAACACTTCACTCTAAAGGTGTGCAGCACACAGGATAATCTGCTCACCCCAATAATTGGGGTGATGTTAATAATGCATAAATACCACCTAAGTTTCATTACTAAATTTCATTAAGTTTCAAGGGAGAAGAGGTTCCTGAGTGGTAAAAGAACAGAAGTTCAGGGATACAAGCAGAAACTAGACTGTTCCATTCTGACCATAAAGCAGCGTATTCTGAGAACAGACAGTGTGGCACAATTGTCTATGCTTTTTTGTTGTTGTTGCTTGTTTGTTTTATTGCTGCTGTACATTAGAGGAATGGATTATACACTGACATTTAAACATAATTATCTTCAAAAATAACTTAGAAAACATATCACCAAGGAAATAAAAATGCTTCTTTTTAGTGTGACAGTCACCACTTCCCTAGATTCATGGATAATACATTAGCAAAGAGGAAAACTCAGCCTTCACCCAGTTTCTTTATTCCAACTAAAGGGCAAGACTGATTAGGAAAATAAAGATACCAACAATGACAATCTGTAAGGTAAATATTTCAGATGAAGTCCTCGGTTGGCTTCAAAATAGAATTTGTGTGTATTTTCTTTAACATTTGACATTGTATATTCCAGTACAACACAGAGACTCTCTGCTATGAAGTATCTACCTATGAGAATAACTTCTTCAAGAAAGCAAGGAGAAAAGCATTAAGAAACAAGAACCCTAAGCTTCTCGCTTTATATGCTCATTGAAATCTTGACTTTCTTTTGAACTCCTCTCTGTAACGCTTGAATTCTGATGCAAAATCTAGAAATTTCCATTGAAAACTCGTGTACAAATTGAAATAAAGTTCAAAGACCTAACTTCACTGAGCTTCCCATTTAACACACTTTGCATGGTAAGGTTAATAAACACTACAAAGTTGCATTAAGCATGGCACATTAGCTAAGGAAGAAGAGAATAGAGAAGGAAACAACTCAGAGAACAATTAAGGAACAATAATGCATTCAAAGAATTTAGCCTGATCCACAGGATTTACAAAACTCCCCCTTCTGCAAAGCAAAGCATCCAACATACACTCATCCTACTTATGCAGTCAAATAGTGAGACTTGGATGGTCTCTGAGTCTAAAGTGGCCTTTCAGCATACCAGTGAATTTCACCCAAACAGGATGTGCTGAAAATTATCTTAAACCTCCGAAGGCCAAAAGCAGCATGCAAAGGTTCACTACATAACCATAAGCACAGCACAGTGAACATGTGGTATCAACCAAGGGAAGCCACTTCTCCTGTCTTACCCATTCTTCCTGGTTTAGGACCTCTAGTTCATCAGAAGACTGTCTCCTACAATGTCTAGCACTGTGTAGCTCTGATACTGCTTGAGCCCAAGGCCAATGGAGGCAGATACCAGCATACTATAGGGCAATCTCCAAATCTATCAAGGTTAGGAATACTTCTCCTCCCTTGGATAGGCCATATACTCTTATCCTGGATCCCGTTGCTCTGAAACACACGTTTTTGGGGGGAAAAAGAAAATACAGCTGCAGCAAATCTAGAGACACCAAGCTGTCATTCAAAGGAAGAAGGTATGTTACAGAATGCCTTAACACTTTTTTTTTTCACCAGAGCTTACCAGAGACATTCCACAGGTAACCTTTTAAAAGGCAATCCTAGCCATAAACAATTATTAGACTTTTGGAAATTCTTGGGTCCAGCAGCCAAACTTCCTCTCCTTATTCTTGCCAGGCAGAGAATTCAGAAATGTAAAAAGCACTTTCATGATAAACAGTAGGCGTAAGAGCCCTTCTGAAATGTAGCTTTGAAAATATTAATCCTTCTATGCCAGTGTAATTGCCACATTTTTTGTGTATTATGTAATACATACACTAATTTGTTATTATATAACAGTAAATTGCCCTCACTATTTTTTTTCCCATAAAAGTCACGGAGTGTGCAATGTGGATACAAAACTTCTGTTTCAATTTTCAGGTAATTGCTATACAGATCTCCTCCTAGCTCTGAATTTAAAAAACTGAAATTCTTATCTTTCTCCCCATACACTGTGTATGTTTTAAAACAGATTTCAGAGTGTTTGATACTTTTTTTTTATACTACCTGTTGCAGAACTGAGTTTCTCAGCTCATCTGCCCTCTTTTGTCCAGATTAATACACTGATTAATACACTGTGGTTGCAACCACCACATCCTCTTTCCTGATTCAAGATAGTGGCAGATTAGGTGTCCTAGAAAATCCATCTCAATCCATATCACTGTGACATGAGAGATTTAGACTAAGAGAGTTAGTCTCTTACTTAACCATGGTGAGACTGATGCTTCATGTGGGTTTGTACATTGAATATTCTTCACCCATGAACTCTTTCAATTTATCCTTCACTTACTGAGCTTTACAAATACTTTCTCTCTTATTAATTGTTATTAATTAGCCTTGAAATAAATGTTCCTTTAATTTCTCCTTAATTTCCATAGTAATCCCCCTTGTAAAACAACAGCCTCTAATTTTTTCATGCTTGGTATACACATATTGGAAAATGGGTTTATCTACAGAGTCACACTGACTATCACAATTTATAACAGTGTGCTTAATTCTCTGGAACCAAACTGAACACTAACTGCCTTGAGCTGTTTGGTGGGAAATTAGATTTGTGCTAAACAGCTTAATGCTCCAAGGAGTGCAAAACAAACTAGAGGTGGCAATTTTATGATTTTCAGAACTTCAAACTGACCATATTTTTATCACTATCTCCAAACTCAGATGTCATTAAGATTTTTTTCTACATATCATTGTCCCCAAATGGAATTAAATAACTAAATGGGGAATAGGAGATAACAAAATCCCTCTAATTTAAAACACTGTACACTCTGAAGGAAAGAAAGAAAGATTATTTGGGAGAAGTTAGATTTAAATCTTACTTTTTAGATATAACTACATCAGTAAATGTGATGTGCTTTAAGATGGCCAAGCTAGAAGTAAACACTAATTATTGAAAAGTTGAAAAATATTTTACCTTATTTCTTTTCAAAACTGCAGTAGAAGGATAGATCTATTAAATCCTTTATTTCTGGAACGCATACTACTCAGGCAAGAGAAAGGGGCAAATAAAAAATGCTAAAATTATTTATGGTCAATCATTTAAATGGTCATTCGAGCTGATGTCATATGAATTACAAATAACAGCCACTCTTGTAAGAGTTTCTTATATAAATTCCCAAATATTGTTATTATAATATGATAATGCAACCCAATTTTCTATTTCAACAAGACTTGATACTAGCAAACCTTTTATTGCATAATGAAGTGTCATCTCCATAATGAAATTTCATACGATACATTTACCATGGCAAAAAATATGTATTTACAATAGAGGGACAACATACATTTTTATTGCAATGATGAAGCTTTTGGAGCAGTAATTATGTGGCTAAAAGGCTGTGATTGTCACAGAGCACTTCCAAGACAGGTCTCCACAAGCAAGATCTTTACTACGGTATTTTGTGTTAAATTCAGTGCTGTTTCTGCCCCTTAACTGAAGATCTTGTCCATAACAATGTAGTGAAAAGATAAAATATACACTGGAAGAATCTAGGTTTGTGAACTAACTCAGTCAGACTGCCAAGTTATTTTAGTTCCATTATGAAAATAAAGGAGCCTATCTTAGTGCTGAAAGTAGCAGAGTTTGAATAATTCTCTGTTGCTGTAGTATGATGAACAGGATGGTAAGCTCGAGCCATCTGTCCAGTTTTCATTGCCAGATATTGGCCTTCATTGGAGTCAAAAGAAAGAAAAAGAAAAAAGAGAAAAAAAAATAAAATGCAATGGGAAGACGGGAGGGGAAAGGGGAAGGGGAAGGGAAAGGGGAAGGGGAAGGGGAAGGGGAAGGGGAAGGGGAAGGGGAAGGGGAAGGGGAAGGGGAAGGGGAAGGGGAAGGGGAAGGGGAAGGGGAAGGGGAAGGGGAAGGGGAAGGGGAAGGGGAAGGGGAAGGGGAAGGGGAAGGGGAGTATGCAGAACAGTACCTGTTCTACATACATAGATTGAAATCATCAACCCATCCAATCAGCCTTCTGGCTCATCCAATCAGCCAGAAGTTAAAACAGGTTAAACAAATTTCATTCTGTGATGTACAATGGAATTACTGGTTTCCCTGCAACCAGTACATCTCCAGAGGTTTTCATTAGTTTCTCTTTGAAGTTGATAAGATCTAGAAGAAGAAAACTAGTCCAGCTGATAGTAAAAACAGTGGGTCTGTCTTTATGTATTTTTTTAAAACTACTATTATTGTAGTCATACGGTTATTATTATACTTACTTTACACAATGTCATTCAATAAATTAGCATTACATTTCACAATATTTTTATAAAATTTATAACGATATTATTAAAACATTATGATACAATCCTTAAAAAAATAATAAATAAATAAAATAAAATAAAAGTGTATTGATATAGCTTGAATGGAAACTTTATTGAGCAGCACATAATCCAGGGAAAAAGATCACAGAAGACCAATATGCACTAACAGAGGGAAAACAAAAAACAAAAACAAAAACAAAAACAAAACAAAAAAACACACTGCATCAATCTTTGTATATCTCCACTTGGGCTATGTTACTGACATTTCCAAGTTTGCAGATTTAGGGAACGAGATCCTCTCATATGTTTACCCAGTTTGAAGTAGATAGTATTCTTCTCTGGCCACATCAAGACTCTACAGAGGGTTTTTATTTTTCTTTAGGTTCTTTGTTTTTTCATTTCTATTAGAATTTGACAATTGCAGCTCACTGGCAGAGATCAATCTGTGTATTCTGATAAATCCTATTATTTTACATTGGATCCATTATTAGGAGTAAAAGCTTGAATTAAAGGACTGTGCCATGGGATTCTTCAAGGTGAAGAGGACCAAGATGGCCATCTTTGTGTCGTATGTTTCTCTGCCACCTAGATAAGTGCAAGCATATGTGGCAGTTGCCTCTAAAGAAAAGAACTGGAGAAAACAACACTGACAAACTGTCACAAAATTTTCACTTGGATACTGGTGAGATAGGTCCAATATAACAAAAATAAATAAATAAATAAATAAATAAATAAATAAATAAGATCAGAGACTGAGATTTGAGCAGATATAGTTTCACTTTTTAACCTCTCAGAAGGAATTATCCATTTCATGTACTTTTGTACCATAGGGACTATCTGGTTTGAATGCTATCTGTATGGGGTCATTGGAATAAGCACAGAAGTCCCACAGACTGAATGCTATGGGACTTTCAAGTCCTCTCAAAAGAAGGAACTAATGTTTAAACTAGAAAAATAGCTGAGACATAAGATCACTACCCATGGTCCAGTCCTGAAGACAGCAACAACACAAGAAACAGATACAAGAATCTGAGAAATAAATAAATGCCATGTATATATATAAATATATACATTAAAAATAAAAATAAAAAATAAAATATTGAGGTTATTTCTTAATGGTATCTATACAGACACTTGACAGGATTTAAGATCATAAAATCATAGAATGCTTTGGGTTGGAAGGGACCTTAAAGATCACAATGTTCCAGCCCCCTGCCATGGGCAAAGACACCTCCCAGTAGACCAAGTTGCTCAAAACCCCATCCAACCTGGCCTTGAACACCTGCAGGGATGTGACATCCACAGCTTCTCTGGACAACCTGTTCTAGTGCCTCACCACCCTCTGTGTAAAGAATTTCTTCTGCATATCTCATCTAAACATACCCTTTTTTAGTTTAAAGCCAGTCCCCTTTGTCCTATCACTGCACTCCCTGTGCTACTGCTTACTCTACTCTCCTATAGGCCCTCTTAAGGTACTGGAAGGCTGCAATAAGGTCTCCCTGGAGCCTTTTCTTCTCCAGGCTGAACAACCCCAACTCCCTGAACCTCTCTTCAGAGGTGAGTTGTTCCAGCCCTTAATTTTAATATTAAATATTAATTTTTTAACAAAGATTATTACTTTCTTCTTCAATTACAGTTAACAACTGATTTTGATCACCCTACACATCCCAGTGTCAAGTAAAGAAAAGCAATGAACCTGGGGGCTAATTGCCAAAAATTTTGTCTTGAGAAAAGATGGTAAATGAGGTAATGTTCAGAGAGAATTTTTTTCCTCATTTCCTCAACTAGCTTTTTTTTTTTTTTTTTTTTTTTTTCTTTTTTTTTCAGAGAAGAGAGGGGAGAAATTTCTAACACAGAGAAGAAATCTGACTGTTTCAGTAGTCAGGGCTATCCTTAAAAACATATTTGAATACCTACAGATAGAAAGGAGTGCCTGAATATAGTCACTTAACTCCCACGCAGGATCCCAGCTCAGGAGGCATTTCTGGGGACTCTCCCAGAGACATAAACACTTAAGTTATTCGTTACTTGGATTGTAAGTGCTGCAAACAGTCTGTTCTGGAGGAAGGAATGCCCGGGGAGAAAACACCGTTTTTATTAATTTCCCTGTTAGTCACAGCACATTGAAACTTGAGCAGTCACACAAGGGTCTCCTCTGGGAATGCACTGCCTACTCAGCACCCCTTCTGTCCTTGCACCCTTGGGAATGTTGGGTCTTCCAGAGAGTTCCCAGTTTGTCACTTGTGCTTACACACAGACAACACTGGACTGGGTTCACTTAAACCAGTGCTTTTAGAAATGGCCTTCAGGTTTGATCTAGCAACTCAATGGTTTTGCCTACAAACCTGTAGTAGAAAAAACTTGGCTCAATCATTTTTAATTCTCGCCTTCATTTATCTTCCAGAATCTCTGGCTCCTTATGAACAAAGGAGAATATATATAACTGCATTCAATTTATGAGATATGTTTGAGTATTAATCATTTTATATATGTCAAAACACATTTTGGAAGCTGGCCAAAACCATATTTGCATTTCTGCACTTTTAAAGGGTAACAGCAGCAAACTACTAAACACACTGCTACAGTAATGTGTATCTCACATATACTTTTCTCCTTCAGGATCCTGAATTAAATTCAGGTTTATCAATAAAAAACACTACCAAAACAGCTTTGATTATTATTTTTTTTTTTTTAAATAAAGGTCTCTTATAGATAAAGCCATTGTTGTTTGCTTCTGAACACTCCCTGCTTTCATTGTGCAGAGCTTTTTCTTACAGCTGCTAAATCCTATTTTCACAAGGAAAAAAAAAAAAAAAAAAAAAGTAATTTTGCACCTCTAATCATCAAAGCAGCATAATTTAGGCCTTTATTCTGTCAGTCATGAATTGTCTTTCTTGTGAGCTCATAATGTCATAATATTCTTTTTGATTAATGAGGATCCTACAATTACAGGGTAGGAACCATCATGCTGTACTGCAGAGCTTGTTTAAAGGCAAAAATTACAGTTAATGCTAATACATTACCAAAGAGTTAGGGGTGGAATTATTACTGTCACCAAATCAAAAAAAATCTGCATCCAGAAGACTGATAGCTTTTGTCATTTCTGGAATGAAGTTCTGGGCATTTAATGAACTTTCACGTGGGACCTCTTGAATGCCCACTCCTATTTTTGCACGCTTAATGTCATTGCATACATTATCTGGAATACCTCTGCCTACCTCAGGGACTGACAAATGTGGACCAAAGTCTTTGACTACAAAACAAAGGAGTCTAGCAAAAGCTAGACCATGTCAATGGAAACCCATCACATGTGTAATAACCATTTTGAGGCGTCACCGTACAATCATCCTCCACCATGCAAGTTAGAAACAATGAACAGCAAGGCACACGGAGGCAGAGAACTTAATCTTATAACAATAATGTTAAAAATCAAAACCAAAGTGAACCAATAAGCCTTCAAATTAATCCTTGTATTGTTAGAGGCTAATTCTTTGTTTGTTACTGCCAGTTGTTAAAAATGCATTTTTCCAAGTCTTTTCACTGAAAAAAGCAATTTAGCAAAACAGTATATGTTGTGGTATAGTGAAGAAATTTATTTTTATCCACATGTCCAGACACTGATCCCTGCTGCAGAAACACCAGAACATTTTCTTGAAGTGTCTCTGTGACATAAATAACTTAATCCCATGAGTGAGAGAGGGACATGCAAATTTTACATGATGCTGAAGTATTTTTTCAATTTTGCTTTCAGCAATTTTACAAAGAGTACTCCAGTCTTTCTACTGTTTATTATTTTTTGACATATCTCAGTAGTACAAATACACTAAAGATCAAAACTGTAGGATTGAAAATCTGAAAACCAATTTTCCCATTAGAAAATAATTACTTGGGATGGGAATGATTAAACAATGAGCACAAATGATGTCAAAAATAAAGTGCCTTTGATACTGCACATTCAGAACATGCTATCATCTTCCTTGAAATCTCATCTTCTGTCATAACTTCTTATTTAATTTCACTCTAGTTGGGTGTATCATGCTTGAATAACTCAAGTGGGGAGGCTCATTCCAACTTCGAATGTGTTAATGTCATTAACTGAACATGTTTTACAGTGGAAAAGACTGGCTGATGTACCAGCTCAGTCATTATCCAGCAGACAGATATACAGCTGAAAGCCATTAACCCAGAGAAAACAAATGATTGCTCTCAGGCTGTGCCCTTCCAAGTTTATGCTGCATGTAAGGAAAAACACCCAATCTCACACTGTGGTTCCCCTTGATATGAAGACCTTTTGTTTTAAAAAAACTATTCCCTTAAAATTAACAGATTATTTTAAATATTCCATTTCACTTGGAAAGGCAACATAGATTCAGGGTTCTAAAAACCATGAGAAAACATAAACACATAATAAGCAACATAAGTAAATAGCCTAGAGCATGAGCAAATACTACATAATCCATTTTCTACTACCTAAGGGGCCTCAAGCATCAGTTAGAGGGAGAAGAAACAAAACCAATTTCACCTACTACAATCTTTTGATGTTCTCCATTAAAAGTAATGGACCATGATAAGCAAGAGGTCAGGAGACTGCATTATTCAGTAACATTTTACAACTTTCATTTCTATGACATTTTTAATATTACCAATAATGCCACAATATTTTAAGCACATTTAATGATCTAAAAATTATCTGAATCAAATATCAAGCTTGTTAAATAATTAAAAGATTCAGTTTTACAATAAGCATGACTGCTAAGTATCTTATTGCCAACCTGTACTCTAAATTTCACAGATTATTATATATAATTTATATATAAATATAAATTTTACAGAGTTCCTGAGCCAAAAGTTGTATTCAGTGCAATGGTCAGCAGCTGTTGGTGGATCAAGTCTCCATGATTTTTAATGTCTGCTTTTTAAATTAATTTTGAGAGATGATTTATGCAGCAAAAGCATGGGTGGACCACCAGCAAATGTCGATTATCACAACTCCACTAAATTCAGTATAGTCCTCCAGTCACCAGTCCAGAACATGGTATTTATCTTTTTTTGGTTTTATAAATCTTTAGAGCAGAAGGCGCAGATGAGGCATCCCTGTCCTAACAGTTCTGTATCAAAACTGTCTTTGACAACTTCCATTGACACAGAAGTATTGACTTTGGGAAAAAGTTCTAGGGGCCATTATCTTAGATAATACATATTTTCTTACAGTGTTAGCTGAAATGACAACACAGACAGCTCTGGTAATGTTAATTCAGTTGTCATACGCATCTAGGAGACAAAAATACAAGTATTAGAATGAACTCAATAAAATAATCTCCAAAGATATTAGAAGCCAATTCTCAGTTAAGAAATGTTTCCTCTTTGTACTGATGTCAGTGGAAATTTCTTCCTATATGCAATAAAGCAGGCCTGAAGTGGGCACCAACTCATTTCTGCTTTGTGAGGAGAAGTGATCCATATCTATCCTGTTCTTGGCCTCTGCAGTAGTCATTCTCATTCCATAACACAAATGTTCATCCTTATGGACTGACATCACTTTCCTTTAAATTGCACAAAGGACTGCATACAACTTCATGTTTTGTTTTGTTTTGTTTTTTATTTTTTATTTCAGCCCCCTGTTGTTGCAGAACCTAGAAATTCTGTGATTCTGTATGATTCTGTGTCATTCAGACAATCATCCCAAACAATCCCATACAGAAGTTTATCAAGCTTCATCTTCAAAAAATTTCAACAGTCTCATTCCACTGTTCATCTGAAGACTGTTACACAACCCTCAGTATTCTGATTGTTATTCCAGATGGTTAGAAAATTTCTTCTAATTATCAGCCTAAATTTATTGATGGGATCCATTTGTTCTTCTGCCAGTATTATTCTGTAGCAACAAATTTTACTCAGTGCTGAGTTGGGTTGGGATCAGTAAGCCGTAACCTAAAAATAAAAGGATCATAGTCTGGCATTTGTTTATGAACTATTTCCCCTGTACTTATTTAACAGAAAAAGATGAAGTGAGGTGATGAGAAATGTAAGTGAATGTCATTGGCAGTTAAAATGATAGCTTACAAAGTTACATGACAATTAAGAGTCTTCCTAAATTACAGTTCATGCTTTAAATGATTAATATCTAATTATCTGTACATGTATATCTCTATAAGGTAATTATCTCTAACTTGTTAAATACATAAGCATTCTACAAAAGCTTTGGCCATTAACAGAGTAATTTATCAATGATGTGCTTTGACTTAATTACATAGAAAATATATTTATTGCATATATTAACCTGATGAAATGATTTGGTTTGTTAGAAGAACATTTTTAATTCTGATGGTGGCTTTTCAAGCCGTCTGCTGAACATAACATCTGCTCTTTCCAGGATCCAGACTTCCACCCCTGCTCCACACCCAGCACTTGCCTGTTCTGATTTTTCACTGCAAGCAGCCATCTTTCACTCTGATTTCTACCTTCCTCTTCCAGGCAATTCCCGTTCACAGTCTTGACCTTCCTATACTACAAATGGATGCACATAAAAGAACAAAACATTTCCCTTAACCTCCGTAAGGGAAATCTGGGCCATATAGTGACTGTGAGTGCTCTCAAGAGCATATCCTAATGCAACCAAAATGCCGGGCTCTTCCTCAGCCTTTGAGGCAGAGGTCTGCACAGGAGAATATCAGGAACAGGCTGGGTAGCTTAAAGTGTTTTCTATCACAGATAAAGGAGGCAGCTTGGTACCTCCAGCACCAATATCCATGCCAAGAGACAACGGGAATCTATTTGCTTTTGTTTGATTTTGTTGCATGCTACCTTTAAGACCATTACTCAGGGTCAAATAGTCATTGAATAAGGCACAGTAAGCTGGTCAGGAGACAAAACTTGCAGTGCTCATCCCAAATGACTTTGTCAGACAAAGATTTTTCCAGCCCACAGGGCAGAAAAACAAACAAACAAACAAAACAAACAAAGAAACAGTAGCAAACAGATTAAATAGCATGTACTTCTAATTTTCCCAAGGCTGCTTAGATATTTATGTGAAGCACAAAAAATAATGAGCAGCTTTGTCCAGTCCATGGCTGGAGTATCTGCCAGGCTCCTTAATGACCAACCATGTTTTATTTAATTTTTTTCCTTATGGAACAGATTTCCACAAAACATGATTCCTTTGCCTTTTTTGCCAGAACTGTCTCTTTGTCCAAAGCTGTCTATAAAAGGCATGCCTGAATAGTCTGCTGCTAATAAAGTCATGTGGGCGTATATACACAAAAGCTGCTCCTTCAAGTATCATACCTGTTTCTCCACACATGAGAAGCGGAAAGAACAGGTTTGCTTCAAGTTTGAATCTATTACATCTTACTGGCTGCAACCATTCCTGTGAAAGAAAAAAAAAAAAAAAAAAAAACAAAACTCCACTGTAATCTTTGTATTTTTGTAATCTTTGTATTTTTGTGTTACAGGTTGTGCAAGATTTTTGCTTCCCAACAAGGTTCAGGGGAATATAGATGGATGGATGGATGGATGGATGGATGGATGGATGGATGGATGGATGGATGGATGGATAGATTAGACAGATAGATGGTAGCAGGAGAGAAGGAAGGAAGGAAGGAAGGAAGGAAGGAAGGAAGGAAGGAAGGAAGGAAGGAAGGAAGGAAGGAAGGAAGGAAGGAAGGAAGGAAGGAAGGAAGGAAGGAAGGAAGGAAGGAAGGAAGGAAGGAAGGAAGGAAGGAAGGAAGGAAGGAAGGAAGGAAGGAAGGAAGGAAGGAAGGAAGGAAGGAAGGAGGAAAAAGAAGGCTGACAGATGACCTAGAGTTTTCACATTTCCACTAGGAGTAAAGATATTTCAATGATATTTTAGGAATTTAGGAAAATGGCTCTTCCCCTACCTACCCACCCACAATCAATAAAAAGATTTTGTGTGTGTGTGTGTTTTTTTTTTCTTAAAAAAAAAAAAATAATAAATTAAAATACATATATGGAAAATAAATCTGCTCCTAGTGGACAGTCTGGATTGTAAATGTAGTATTTCAGTTGGCAGATTAGCAAGCTTTCATGGGAATTAGTAGAAATCCCCATCATTCACAGCTGACATGGACAATAAAATCTGTTTTCTGTCATTAATTTGGCACCATCAGACTGACTGGTCGCCTGCAGTGAGCTGTGAGGGATGGGAAGTGGGGAACAGTAATGTCTATTCACCAGATAGTACTGTGGAAAGCAAACAAAAAATAATCTGGGGAAAACTGTGGGCCACAGAGAAGTTCTTGTTCATTCAATACAGGGTGCAAGTTTACTAATGTGATTCCTCGGAGCTCTTCTCTTATCCACAGTTCAGGGAAGGGAACCATTTCCTTTTTACAAGAAGGAAAGAAAAACAAATATACAGAAGATTGATAAAAGTACAAGGCATAAGCACTGACAAGTCTTTGAGGAACTACTTATTCATTAATAATATTTACTTAGCAATAACAGATGTTCAAAGGTCAGCTTTTCAATGTTTCAGTACAAAATCTATTTTTAAGTAGATAGCCTTCAGAGTGGCTTAGATCAGATTTCAGGATTTAGAAATATATTACTTTGATCAGATTTCAGGATTTAGAACCATATTACTCAAGGAGCTCATTTTACTCCAGGTAGACTTCTTGAGAAGGAACCTGCTAGCTGGGGAAAGGGCTTCAAAACTTGGCTGTGTGAATTTTATTGTTGCCAAAGTACAAACAGCTTTACCAGTTTGACATTTCTGGTCCTGAATGCTGTAAGTTTGCTCAGACATAGCTAGCTCAGACAACATGCTGGCTCAGCAGCACAAGAGTCTTTGTACAAAATTCTGGGCAAATCTCAAAAGACAGAGTTTAGACAAGGTTGTTAAAGCTGGCTAAAGCAACTAACACTAACAGTGAGTTTTGGGGGCAGCAAATCAGTGCCAGATTTCACTGAAGCCTGGTGAACAGAACCCCACTTAATACCAGAAGTGTTTTTTGGGCAGAAAAGTAGAAACACATGCCAGTTGCCCCATTTTCAATTTCTGACTTGGAGTTGGAAAAAAGCTGACAAATCAGAAGAAATTAAAAGCTCTGTATCTGTGGAGTGTGGTCAGTTCTGCACCCACCTCTGTGATTACACGGTTATGGATGTTTAGACTCAGCTAAACTTTGCACAGGACTTTTCCACATCCATCCATAGTGAGAGCAACCAACTGGTTACACATCTAGCGAAAACAAAATATGCAACAGGGAGTACAATTTTATATCCTACATGTCAGGGCATTCTGCTACATTTTATATTCCACAGCAGCATTACCATGTGGAAATGTGTGGACATGTGCTCCAAGCTCAGCCAAGATGTTGTGTACTATCCCTGCAGTACAAGGTGCAACTGTGGACTGTTGTTGTGCTCAGCAGGTACTAAGAGCGCAGGGTAAATCTCCCCTGTGTGTGCAAGACATTCTCCATCTCTCCCTCTTTGCACCAAATGAGTAAATTTTGCCAAAAGTGGGGGAGAAGCACTACCCACAATGAGTCTGGCATCTGAGCCCTGAATATAAAAAGGACGGTGAGTCCAGGACACTTGTCTCTCATAGATAAAAAAATACCCCCAGCTAGCAAACAGGAGATGTTTTGCAAGCATTATCTCCTGAATTTGTCTATTCTATGGTCCTCACAGGAGCGATGGCTCATATCTAATCCCCTCATGGTTTTATATGGGGCTGGCTTCCCACACAAAAAGCCCATGGCATTGCCTTATTTCCAAGTTACAGTTCAAGGCCCTTGCCCAGAAAAGAAAAAAAAAAAAAAGAAAAACAAAAAAAAAGTGGTTTCCTGCTTAGTTTGAATGGGTTTGATGGGTATTAAACTGTGGCATTTTTGACTGATTCTGTTCACAGCACCTATAAATACTCACGATAAAGCTTCTTGCTAATGACAATATTTTTTTTCTGTCCAACTCTGAAAAGTGTTCATTATTAGCATGCACTTGAGAGGTTAATTTTTCATTTCTGTGTGATTAATTGCAGCACTCTGAAGTAAACATCCTACACAACAGCCACTCAATGTGTGTGGTGGTGGTGTGTGTTCAGTCCATTTCTTTCTAAAATATACATACACAGAGGAACATTAGCCCATTTAAATAAATAAATAAATAAATAGAAGTTAGAGTGTTCCATTCTAAGCAAATCAAAGTTGAAAACAGGATACAGTGAATGTATCACTACGGTACCAATTAACACATTTTTTTCCCCTCTGGAAAATACATTTGTTCTTTTTGAGACTGAAATTTCACTCAAACAAAATTCATTAGTGACTAAACCACCTTGTAATGTAGTCTTTTTGGCAGTTACAGACAATGATACCATAAAAGGAAATGCCAACTGAGTTAAAAATAAAAATTAAAATTAAAAAAGCAAAAAGGAATAGAACAATACAGAATATGGAATTAAAATGAGCTTTATTTATTGGCTTTGAACAAGGATTTATCAAAGGTAGGAAAAGTTGGGTTTTCAGAACTGCAATTAAGCAACAAGTATCCTTAGATTTCAAGGCTCTTTATAGTAAATGCATTTGTGTTGTTTAGGAGTTACAAAATGCACAAAGCTTGCTTATGAAACATTTACAAAAGAGCTCCTAACCCTCTCTAATCACACCATGATAAAAAGGTGACCTGTAAGGCCCAAACTGACTCTTGATAGCTTGGACACATGCAAGAGCTACCGAGATTAATCCAACTCACACAGCAAAGCTACACAACTGAATGGTCCAATCCAATTTACATATAATTTTAAAAAGACATGGAATTAAGAACTTGGTCTGAGCTCCAATAATAAGGCTCCAATGGAAAATATAAATAAATAAAAATAAAAATATTAATAATAAAAGTATTCAACTGTGAAGCTGGTGCCAGGAGCTACTGAAATATAAAGACATAGACAAGTTGACACAGAAGGTAAGCTCATCTGTACTATAGCAAATGCAAGGCTTTAAATGCACTAACCAGAAGAAAACACTTTCAAGAGGTATCACAGAAATCTAAATACTGAGAACCACTAGTTTCACTTTTTATCTTTATGTATCTGATGATCAGCCTATATTACAAAGCAGTTTCAGAGCACACATTGAATTTGCACATACTCCTTCAATACACGTGTTGTACAATGCAAAATGTAAAGATTATCTACTTCCTTTGGCTGCCATCCTTCTGACAATACTGTAAGTACAGTGAACAGTGCCTTAGTTTTCTTCAAGTCTAGATATGGTAGCGCACCACGGCCAGTAATGCATTCAAAAAGATCCAGATACACCTGCATAGTTTGGCTAACCTGGGCTGTCTCACAAACTATATTGCTTCTCAGATTAATATCTGAGCTCCAAGTCACTGATGATTTCCTATCTCAGAGATCACCCCTCTCTGGGGACAGAAAGATTTTATAATAACAAACAGGGCATCTAAGTGGAATGATAAACTGTTCCTTAACATTGTGATTGCATGTTTGTGGGAGTAATATATATAGTTAAATTTTATTAGACAGAACGTACATAAAACCATAAATAATATATGAATATTATCTTCTGCTAAAAATTGCTTGATGCCAGCTGGAATCACACTAATGTTCTCTAACTTGTCAAGCCAAAGAAATCTTCAGTTACTGATTTCTTGTGCCATTTGCTCCAAATTTTGATGTCAAATAGAAGGTAGGTTTTTGGGTGTTTTTTAAGCACCCAAAATTTGAAGTGTTTTGCTTTTAGATTAAAGCTTTTCAACACTTACATCAAAGTTTTTGAGGCTCAGAAGTTGGGTTCATAAGCTAAACAAGTTCTTGGAAGTTAATTTGTTTGGAAAGCTTTTAGTCAGGAAGACAGATCATGTCTATGAAGAGAACTGGCAAACAAACTCTACAAAACAAATGGACTTACAGGTGAAGTGTGTTTCGTGCATGATTAACTGTGCAAACAAATCTATCAATGACTTAGGAGAAGGGTGAGACCATAAACTTGAAAGTTCCTCTAATGAAAAAAAAAAAAAAGGGGGGGGGGGGGGAGGGGTAATGAGAGGAGAGGAGAGGAGAGGAGAGGAGAGGAGAGGAGAGGAGAGGAGAGGAGAGGAGAGGAGAGGAGAGGAGAGGAGAGGAGAGGAGAGGAGAGGAGAGGAGAGGAGAGGAGAGGAGAGGAGAGGAGAGGAGAGGAGAGGAGAGGAGAGGAGAGGAGAGGTTATTAATAAGTGGATCTTCCTGCTTTGGAAATAATTTCACTGATTTTTTTTTTTTTTCTTTTTTTTTTTTTTTAACAAATGAAGCTTGGGTCTGCAACCTAGAAAATTCCTTAATCATCCAAGTAACCACACTATCCATTATGTATAGTACAGTGCATATTTGATCAATAGTGGTGTTTTTGTTAATGCTATATCAACTGAATAAGTAGAAAAAAAAATCCTTCATATTTTGTGGGTATTTTCAGTTGCTGAGTCAGAAAACAAAATAAGGCCACACATCTGCATTTATTTTTGTTCAGTAAAGTTTGCATCTCGTTTCAGGGCTGAGAGCAAGCAAAATGCTGCTAACCATGATAATTACACAGTATTCAGCATGGTGGGTAGAATAACATTGTAATTGTCCAAGGGCTTGAACAATTTGGACTGATTTTGTATAGTGTATAATTTACAGTAAAGATTCAGAATGTGTTTTCTTTGCTCCAAGAACACTTTTGTCCTTTAGCTCTGGATCATTATGCATGGAGACAAGTATCTACAATCAAATTCAATCCAGATGAAGAACTTCTACAAAAACAGAATAATTTATTTTATTGACATTTACATTTACATAATTTGATATGTGTCTGATTCTGTTTGTGACAGTCAAGGTAGTATAAAATAACCAGGATCTCATGGAGTCATTCAGACAAAATAAAATACATAGGCTTTTGAAATGTTCCCACAATCATAACAAATTAGTGATAGTGACCAAACCATGGTGAAAGGACTCCAGAAAATATTAACGAGCTCTGTGCTTATGAACTTTTGGAGACTCGATTCTTAGGGGAACAGAGGGCCCTATTTGTCAGCCTGACCCTACCCGTAGGGAAGTCTGCTGTCTCCCTGGGGCCAGGGTCAGGGACGTTGCCAGGAAGCTTCCCAACGTGGTATGCCCCTCTGACTATTACCCTCTTTTGATAGTCCAGGTGGGCAGTGACAACATCGAAGAGAGAAGCCTGAAGGCTATCAAAAGAGACTTCAGGGGACTGGGTCGGTTAGTGGATGGAGCGGGAGTGCAGGTGGTGTTTTCATCCATCCCTACGGTGGCAGGGAGGGGTTCAGAGAGGACACGGAAAGCCCACCTGTTAAACACGTGGCTCCGGGGCTGGTGCCAACGCAGAAATCTTGGGTTTTTTGATCATGGGGCACTTTACTCAGCACCTGGCCTGATGGCCGCAGACGGGTCCCTATCTTTTAGGGGAAAAAGGATCCTGGGCCAGGAGCTGGCAGGGCTCATTGAGAGGGCTTTAAACTAGGTAGGAAGGGGGATGGGGCTGAAGCTAGGATTGTTGGGGCTGTGCCAGGGGGAACGATGGCAAGGCCGAAGGATAAGGCAATGGCCCAGCCGAAGTGCATCTACACCAATGCATGCAGCATGGGTAACAAACAGGAGGAGCTGGAAGCCATCGTGCGGCAGGCAGGCTACGACTTGGTTGCTATCACGGAGACGTGGTGGGACCAGTCTCATGACTGGAGTGCTGCAATGCCTGGCTATAAGCTCTTTAGAAGGGACAGGCAGCACAGAAGGGGTGGTGGTGTGGCTCTCTATATTAGAGAGTCTTTCAAGGTTGTAGAACTCGAGGCTGGGAACGACAAGGTCGAGTCCCTTTGGGTTAGGATCGGCAGGGACAACAAGGCTAGTGTCCTGGTCGGGGTCTGCTATAGACCGCCAAACCAGGATGAGGAGACGGATGAGGAATTCTACAGGCAGCTGACAGAAGTTGCAAAATCTTCAGCTCTTGTACTCGTGGGGGACTTCAACTTCCCTGACATATCCTGGAAGCACAACACAGCCCAGAGAAAGCAGTCTAGGAGGTTTCTGGAGAGCGTGGAAGATAGCTTCCTGACGCAGCTGGTTAGTGAACCTACCAGGGGTGGTGCCCCCCTAGACCTTCTCTTCACAAACAGAGAAGGACTGGTGGAGGATGTGATTGTCGGGAGCTGTCTTGGGCAGAGTGACCACGCAATGGTGGAGTTCACTATTCTTGGCGAGGCCAGGAAGGGGACCAGTAAAACCGCTGTATTGGACTTTCGGAGGGCTGACTTTGAGCTGCTCAGGACACTAGTTGGTGGAGTCCCTTGGGAGGCGGTTCCGAAGGGCAGAGGGGCCCAGGAAGGCTGGGCGCTCTTCAAGAGGGAAATCTTAATGGCGCAGGAACGGTCTGTCCCCAAGTGCCCAAAGATGAGCTGGCGGGGAAGAAGACCGGCCTGGCTCAACAGAGAATTGTGGCTTGATCTTAGGAGAAAAAAGAGGGTTTATAAGCTTTGGAAAAGTGGGCAGGCCACTAGGGAGGACTTTAAGGATGTAGCGAGGCTGTGCAGGGACAAAATTAGGAAGGCTAAAGCTCATCTGGAGCTCAATCTGGCTACTGCCGTTAAAGATAACAAAAAACGTTTCTATAAATACATCAACACAAAAAGGAGGACTAAGGAGAATCTCCATCCTTTACTGGATGCGGGGGGAAACTTAGTTACAAGAGATGAAGAAAAGGCGGCGGTGCTCAATGCCTTCTTTGCCTCAGTCTTTAGCGGCAATACCGGTTGTTCTCTGGATACTCAGTACCCTGAGCTGGTGGAAGGGGATGGGGAGCAGGATGTGGCCCTCACTATCCATGAAGAACTGGTTGGTGACCTGCTACGGCACTTAGATGTGCACAAGTCGATGGGGCTGGATGGGATCCACCCAATGGTACTGAGAGAACTGGTGGAGGAGCTGGCCAAGCCACTATCCATCATTTATCAGCAGTCCTGGCTATTGGGGGAGGTCCCAGTTGACTGGCGGCTAGCAAATGTGACGCCCATCTACAAGAAGGGCCGGAGGACTGACCCGGGAAACTACAGGCCTGTCAGTTTGACCTCAGTGCCAGGGAAGCTCATGGAGCAGATCCTCCTGAGAGTCATCACGCAGCACTTGCAGGGGAAGCAGGCGATCAGGCCCAGTCAGCACGGGTTTATGAAAGGCAGGTCCTGCTTGACGAACCTGATCTCCTTCTATGACAAAGTGACGCGCTGGGTGGATGAGGGAAAGGCTGTGGATGTGGTCTACCTTGACTTCAGCAAGGCTTTTGACACCGTCTCCCACAGCATTCTCCTCAAGAAACTGGCTGCCCTAGGCTTGGACTGGCGCACGCTTCGTTGGGTTAGAAACTGGCTGGATAGCCGGGCCCAAAAAGTCGTGGTGAATGGAGTCAAGTCCAGTTGGAGGCCAGTCACTAGTGGCGTCCCCCAGGGCTCGGTGCTGGGGCCGGTCCTCTTTAATATCTTCATCGTTGATCTGGACGAGGGCATTGAGTGCACCCTCAGTAAGTTTGCAGATGACACCAAGCTATGCGCATGTGTCGATCTGCTTGAGGGTAGGAAAGCTCTGCAGGAGGATCTGCATAGGCTGCACCGATGGGCTGAGGTCAACTGCATGAAGTTTAACAAGGCCAAGTGCCGGGTCCTGCACCTGGGGCGCAATAACCCCAAGCAGAGCTATAGGCTGGGAGAGGAATGGTTGGAGAGCTGCCAGGCAGAGAAGGACCTGGGAGTGATGGTGGATAGTCGGCTGAATATGAGCCAGCAGTGTGCTCAGGTGGCCAAGAAGGCCAATGGCATCCTGGCTTGTATCAGGAACAGTGTGACCAGCAGGGCTAGGGAGGTGATCGTCCCCCTGTACTCAGCTCTGGTGAGGCCGCACCTCGAGTACTGTGTTCAGTTTTGGGCCCCTCGCTAAAAGAAGAACATGGAGGTGCTTGAGCGGGTGCAGAGAAGGGCGACGAAGCTGGTGAGGGGCCTGGAGAACAAGTCCTACGAGGAGCGGCTGAGGGAGCTGGGCTTGTTCAGCCTGGAGAAGAGGAGGCTCAGGGGCGACCTTATTGCTCTCTACAGGTACCTTAAAGGAGGCTGTAGCGAGGTGGGGGTTGGTCTATTCTCCCACGTGCCTGGTGACAGGACGAGGGGAAATGGGCTTAAGTTGCACCAGGGGAGTTTTAGGTTGGATGTTAGGAAGAACTTCTTTACCGAAAGGGTTGTTAGACATTGGAACAGGCTGCCCAGGGAAGTGGTGGAGTCATCATCCCTGGAAGTCTTCAAAAGACGTTTAGATGTAGAGCTTAGGGAAATGGTTTAGTGGGGACTGTTAGCGTTAGGTTAGAGGTTGGACTCGATGACCTTGAGGTCTCTTCCAACCTAGAAAATTCTGTGATTCTGTGATTCTGTAAGGCTTGTCTGTGCTCCTGAAGGTGCTCATGTCATAGCAATAAACTTTTAGGAACTTGTACTTCAGTGAAGGATAAGTGGTCAGGCTTCCTGCACAGTAAGTTTAAGTGTAGTTCCTCTGCACTGCTTAGTCACTTTCTCTCACTTGGGCTCCACAAACTGTTCTTCCACTCATATTTATCTTTTCTTCCACAAAAAGAGCAATTTTAGTTTACTGAATATACACTAGTCAGGCACAACTAGAATGTAGGCCTCCCTCTCTGTCTTGGGGGGGGGGGGGTGCAATGCATAGTTCTCATAATGAAGCAACATGCCACAAACATCAGTATGAGAAAGACAAAAAAATATCTCCCTCCCACCAAATTGAGGTATTTAGTCAACACGTTTATGGGCATAACAGGAGTAGCCCTAGGCTTACTTCAATAGGCCAAGGTTTACTTTAATACAAATAAAATAACTAACATAAAATAGAGACACTTATGAATTTCATGTGCCACGACAAATGTTGAGGCAGCTGGGTTTTGAGGATTTGTGTTTCAAATACCTGAACACCGGATAGATCTTTTTATTTGAGGTTCTAATTTGAAACCTATAGTTTTTGCCCAAAAGCCATTCCAGTGAAGAGAGTAAGAATCAGAAACCTGGAAAGTAAATTTTCCATAGCTCCTCATGTTCTGTCTTCCACCCACAGATTTTCTGGTAGGAGGATATTGCTCTACATTTGCCCATCTTTTCCATGCTCTTTTATAACACTGAAGCTCATTTTGCTTGAGAAAATTTACAAGCTGAAGACAGTCCACTGGGTTAAAAATAAATAAATTAAATAAATATATAAAAGTAATTATTCTTTCATTACTGAAATTAAAGAAGGATTTGGATCTGGTCCAAAAAACTACTTGATTGCAAAGCAGTATTGTGTTTATCAGCTTTGAAGAAACCATCTTTTCAAATTCTGATAAAAAGACCTTCACAACATCTAGATTGTACATTAAACAGTCTGTTGTCTGAAAAGTCTGTCAGTTAAAGGAAAACTTTTCAAAATTGTCTTAAATCTTTTTGACCAACAGTCTTTTTTTAAGGAAGCTCAAGCTAGGGAGGGCTTATTGTGTGTACATTTTCTGAGAAAAGGGGAAGACTAGATTTTGTTTGCTTGGTTGTTTTTCCTATGTGATAAAAATGATAGATCTGTGGGGCACTTTTCTTCTTTGGAAGAGCGTTGGGGTACATGAAGCAAAATTTCTGCCCAAAAATTCTGCCCAAAAGGCAGAAAGAAATGGCTCATGGAGAGATATTTCCTGTTAACTTTTTTCCAGGATGTGATTTTTATGGTAGAGTTACAATTTTTATGGTAACTACCATCTGGTAACTCATGGTAACTCTATCCCTTTAATGTGGATACTTAGTAATGGAAAGTTAAATACTTAGCTAGATCACTGTTTCTTTGAAAGGCTATGTTGAGTCAGATCTACAGCTGCTGTTAATCAGCATAACTCCACTGAAAACATTAATTCCAATAGAACTACACTGGTTTACAGTAGCCAAATGCCTGGATACAAATCTTGTAGAAACAAAATGTCTACTTATAACAACCTTCCTGTTAATTTCTACCAAAGCTTACATTTATGGATGTTTTGAATATACAGTAGGAAGCCCTCTTTGCCTCCCTTGTTCAAGAAGCTCCACTATTTTCAAAGCAGATTTTGAGTGAACTGGCTCTGGCTTGAGGCAATTAGCTTTGAAGCCATTTGGAAAACAGTGTTTCCCTCTATCATCTTCCCACCACAGTGATCTTTGTCTGATCTTTGTCCTGTTTTATAGTGTTGGTAGCAGGCATGCCATTGTAATGTCACCTTTCCACTTCCCTAGACCCAAACTTCTTGAGATTCAGGTATATGTTTCTGCAGGGAGACTGAAAGTAACAATGACGTTAGCATCTGAAATGGCAGTAAATATACATACACATAAACGTATATATATATATTTATTTATATATATATATGTGGTGGTTTTACCGTGCTGGGCAGCTAAACCCCACAGCCGCTCTCTCACTCCCCCTCCTTTAGATGAGGAGGGGGAGAAGTAAAGCAAAGAACAACTCACGGGTTGAGATAAGGATAATTTAATTAAAGGGAAATAATTATAATAATTAAATAAAGACTACCATGAACTAAACAATTTAACTAAGGGGAAATAGAAAGGGAAAGGGGAAAAGGGAGGGGGAAAGGAAAAATAAAAAGAAGGGAGGAAAACAAACAAACAAAATAAATGAAGGCTATATGGAAGTGCAGAGGAAAGAAATTACTCTCTACTTCCCACAAATGAGTGATGATTGACCACGTCCTTGAAGCAAGGCCTCAATGCATGCAGCCGGTGTTCGAGAGGAGGACCAATGTTTCCCAACGAGAGCCCACCCCTCCCCTCTTCTTCCTGTTTCCACCTTTTATTGCTGAGTGTGACATCACATGGTATGGAATATCCCTTTGATTGGTTTAGGTCAGCTGCCCTAGTGATGTTTCTCTCCTCACTTTTTGCCCACCCCCTAGGAGGGTTAGAGAAAGGACCAATGCTGTGCCACTGCTGCTCAGCAGTAGACACAACACTGGTGTGATAACACTGCTGTTCCAGCTACAAGTACAGAGTACGGCACTGTATGGGCTGCTGCTGGGAAAGTTAACATTCCAGCCAGACCCAGTACAATATAAAAGAGTGTAGAGCAGGAGGAAACCAGCTTTGAAACACCTTTTCAATAAGCTACAAACAGGTTGTTCAAAAAGTGACCAGTTCAAATCACACAAAGTGCTACACTACAGTGAGCCCTGGAAGAGAAGAAACTCATTTGCTGTGTTAAAGCCCATTTCTTCTTATATTTTTCCCAAAACAGCAAATGAGCTATTAGAGAAAGCAGAGATCTACATGACATGAGCAAAATTTTGCACATGCTGCTCCTCAGCATCTAATTTTCTCCTCTCGGGAACATTTGATGCAGATTTGAAAGTAATCTACTTTGCTCAGTTTGAGATGGCCTTTGTTTCAAAAAAACATCTCTCATATTTTATTCACAGGCGTGTTTTCTATGCAAGACTACAATGCAATGAGAGTATTTGACATTTCCATGTAAGCAACAGAAGCTAAACTTTCAAGTTTTTGTTTCATTATTGCAAAGTTTTGGTTTGAAGTAATTTCTCAAAAATGAATCAAAGGGGGAAGGATGCTGGGCAGTAGAGCTAATATGATACAGCAAAATTAAGATTTTGATTTACTTATACTTCCTGTTGCTATCTGCCTTGTGACTCCAGATTCAAAGTGCCTAGTGTGTTTTAGAGACATGATTTTTAAAGTATAAGTTAAAATAAATATTAAAAAAAATAATAATAAAAATAAATCTTCATTACTTTTCAGTCAGACAAAACTGGTTGAAAGCAGCACTGAGCAGGAGAGGCTAAGTCAAGTTAAGTCTCCTGAGAAAGCTCTTAAGAAAGGCTCTTAAGATTGCTCCAAAGAACTCAATTCCTTTGACAGAAGTAATGCATAAAAAAGAAAGTAACAAAGTGCCCCATCCAAAGACCACCCAAAACAATGAAGTTCTAAGTAGGCTATGGATTAAGCTTTATGGATTAAGATGGATTATTACAAATCTAAGGCTATCGTTGACTCACAAATAAATGTGTAAGGTGTAAACTTTAATATATTGATTTCCTCTCTCAATACAGTTTTGGGATAAAGAAAAATATTAATTCACCCATTCATTCTCATTGTAAAACACCAAGGTTAACAACTTTCAGGGCAACGTTTTTCCATGTTGCACATTTTGATATATTCCAATGACTTCCTAGAAGTATAATTATCTCTCTGTCAAAACTGCCCTTCTTCCATAAAATAAAATACAACAAACTTGACTGCAATCAGAAGGTAGGTCCATATGCAACAGGTTGTGAGTAATTCAATATTTCTGCATTTTCATAATTTACTGGAGATGTAGTTTAATTTAGGATTTGATTTTTTTTTATTATTGATTTCTTTTTCAGTGTTGAACATAAGCACAAAACTTAATTAAGTTTAATGTTCAACACTGAAAAAGGAATCAAAGAAGGAACAAAAAATCCAAGTGAAAGGTGTTCAATTTACATGTCATGAGAAGTTTAAAATTATTTTAAAGCATATTTCAGCTTTGATCAAGCTGCTTAAGTAATTTGCATTTATATTCCTTTTCATTTTAACCACCACCATAAAGAGAATTCAGCATAATTACTGCTTCACCATAGACCTTGGGAATGGGACTATGTAATAGCAAGTTAAATTTCATGATTGGGAATATGGGCAAGAACTATGAGCTAGTCAGAGAGGATAGGAAAAAATATACTATAATGGGATCTTGGGATTTGTTTTGAAGAGTGTCTTTTTCACCAACACATCTGGGTTGTGCCACCAGTTCCTCCACACAAGATCTAATACCTGCACTTTGACGCTCATATCAAGCTCAACTCCTGCTTAAAACAGACCATTAGCTGCACAATCATACTTGAGTAGGTTTATAATAAAGTGTCAAGTACTAGGAGAAGCTCCCTGCAGCTTTCTGGAAGAAAAAAATCACAGGATAAACACACTGGATTGTATCAGGTAGCTAGGCTAGAACTTTCAGAGCTGGCTTGTGTACCTCCCCAGGTACAAAGTCACTCCATGGCAGCAGGTCCTGAATCATCTAAAGTGCACCCACAGACAGAGCTGTTGAAGCTCTATATCACCTGTGAGCTGAACTGTCTGTTTAATAAGGTTGATGTAGTAGAATGTAGGCAGGTCTCATGATCCAAACTGACAGACAGCACAAGTGCCCCAATCTTTTTTGGATCTGAATTTTCTTTAAGTCCAACCCTAAACTTCAAGAATTGCATTTCCATTATTTACAATTACTTTCAAAGTTCTATTTCTGGGTTCTTAGGGCCATTTCCATGTTGTGTTCTGGCCATTTCACGCGGCTTGGAAAAAGCAAAGAGGATAGATTATGGGTACAACATGGCCACAGTAAGTACCTTACCAGAAAGGAAAGTCATTTGGGAGGCCAGGATAATAGCGCCCCCTAACACAAAGTGTATGAGATACTTTTTATATCGGATAATGTACAGAAAATATGTGGGAAGAGAGCGGTGAACATCTTCTTAACTAACAATTGAAAGAGGAGAAAAAGAGTGTTACACCTACTGAATAAAGTATTTGATCTTCTTATAATGGAAGCTTTAATTTTAATTTGCATTGATTTTTGTATGTACAGCAATTCTTTTAACCAATTCTTACATTCTTTTAACCAACATGGAGAAAAAGTTCTCATAGTTAAAACCTTCCCAACAAAAAGAATTGAAATTTGCTACTCAAATTTTCAGTGCTTTAATCATGTTAATATTTACATGTTCTCCAAAAACTCCAGCATATCACTTTTCAACTAGAAAAAATCTGTCAACCTACAGTTAAAGAGTAACAGGGGAGATCATACGGTAATTCAAAAGCATTATTTCTAGTATTGAAATATTTCCTTTGACTTGACTTAATTTCTTCTACCTTCAGAAATACCAGGCTTAGTAGGAAAAATCTGTGTTCAGAACTTCAAAATTTCTAATGTCAACAAATCAAATACCAAAATTACAGAGTGATAGACAGGACATCTCCCATGGGTTCAATTGCTGCTGTACTTAATCCTGCAGTGACCATTGGCATTCTTAGTGTGCAGTGGAAATGTAGATTCATACCACTGATGTTACTGATGCACTCTAGATTTATACATGCAGGTGGGAACAGAATTAGACAACCAATTCTTTTCTGAAATTGTTCAACCTTAATTTATCAAAGCAGACACTTTTACTCCCTCTAATCGTCTTGTCTCACTGATGTTTATCAAGCAGGTAATTTATGTTGTTATTCACATGCTTAAGACTTTCAGCAACTCAGTAACCATCTATTCCCTCAGTGATAAATTGTGCTAAGAAAAAAACAACACAATTATATCAAAAACAATTTCCTATAACATGCTGTTTCATTAGAAAGAAATTGATTTTTTTTCTTCCAACATAATCTAAAGAATACAAAGACAGTAAACATCCTAAAGAAAGCAAAATGTGTCACTGACACAGCCTAGCATATATCGGTTAAAAAGTTTTAATGGAGATACAAACTGGAGGAGATATATTTACTGCAAGAACTTCACAGATCAGTGATTGTTCCCTAAAGACTTCTGACAGGTAGAAGGCAAAGGTAAAAGGCCATATTTACAGAAGAATACATGTGATGAAGAGGAAAAGAGAAATAAATTATCCAGGAAATAAAGCAGATCCTCTTTGTTCCACGGCTAAAATGGCAAACTTTGAAATTATGGTTAATAAAGTAGAGAAAGTATGAAATACATGAGTGTGACATACAGAATACAATAAAACATTTGCCACCCCTTATAGCATTGAGATCACAGCTTTTGGATCCACTCAAACATATTAGAAGAACATTTAAACATTTAATCCATCAAACAGAGTTCAGATAAAAAAAAAAAAAAAAAATTACTCTGTTGATCTCCCAGGCCAGTCCTCACATCATGATAAAATACTACACCAAGAAAGAAACAGCCTATCTTGGGGATCTCTGGATAAAATACAATTAAATAAAAGAATAATAAAAAGGGTGAAAAATTGGCTGATAGGTCAGGCCAGAGGGCTCTTGTAAATGAGGTTACATCAGGCTGGAAACCTGACACTAGCGGGGTTCCCCAGGGCTCCATTTTAGGACCAGTCCTCTTTCAATGTTTCCATAAACAATTCGGATGAAGGACTTGGAAGATTTTTTGAGAAAGTTTGTGGACAATAACTAATTGGGTGGAGCTGTTGACTCCGTTGAGGGTAGTAAGGCCTTGCAGAGAGATCTGGACAAATTAGAGAGCTGGGCAATCACCAACAGTATGAAGTGTAACAAGAGTAAGTGCCAGTTTCTGCACCTGTGAAGGGGCAACCCTGGTTATACATCCAGACTTGAGGACAAGATGCTGGATAGCAGCTCCTCAGAAAGTGATCTGGGGGTTTCGATCAACAGCAAGCTGAACATGAGCCAGCAGTGTGCCTTGGTGGCCAGGAGATCTTTGGGTGTATCAAGAATGGCACTGCTGACTGGTCAAGGGAAGTAATTGTCCCCCTCTACTCTGTGGTGGTGCGGTCTCTCTTCAAGCACTGTGTGAAGTTTTGGGCAGCACAGTATAAGATATAAAACCATTAGAGAGTGTCCAAAGGAGGGCAACAAAGATGGTAAAGAATCTGGAGGGGAAAACATATGAGGCCATTTGGATTGTCCAGCTTGGAGAAAAGGAGACTGAGGGGAGACCTCATCACAGTCTACAACTTCCTTATGAGGAGGAAGCAGAGGGGCAAGCACTAAAGTCTTCTGTTTGGTGACCGGCGACAGGACCCAAGGGAATGGCATGAAGCTGCAACAGGGGAGGTTCAGGCTGAGTATAAATAAGGAGAAGGTTTTTCACCAAAAGGGTGATCAGACACTGGAGCAGGCTCCCCGGGGAAGTAAGTGGTCATGGCACTGAGCCTTTTAGAGTTCAAGAAGTGTTTGGACAATGCTATCAAACACATGATCTGATTTTTTGGGGGGAGAGATGGTCCTTTGGGGACCCAGGAGTTGGACTCAATGATCCTGAAGGGTCCCTTCCCCTTAGATATGCTGTGATTCTATGATCCCAGTATCCTCCACCCTCAGGATATGAGTGCCTCCCATGGCACATGCCCACTGCAGGGAGAATAGTCTTGCTCAATTTTGCACACAGACTTAGTTGGAGTCCCCCAGTTGTCGGAGGTAAAATTTTTACAGATAGCTGTTAAGCGGAAATATTATTGAGATGGCAAAGATACATCCTAACTAAGAAAAATATCCAAAACCTAAAAGTCAGGACCACAAACACAGACAGCAAGAATATTCTTAAATTCTTGGGTTGGTTTTTGTTTGGTTGTTTTTTTTTGTTTTGTTTTCTGTCCTTTGGACATCTAAAGACCCCAAAGCTGCCCAAAGGCTGGCAGGATTGAGCTCTGAATAATGGATAAAAAGACCAGTGCTTCTGGAAAATAAATAAATAAATAAGACACAAACTTCTACATATCCTTTTCCAGGTCTGCAAGGTTTCAAAAAGCCAGCCATGAAACCATCATCAAAATAAATGTCAGATGAAAGTGCTTGTCACCTGAAAGTGTGATCAACAATCCAACGGACTGTTTCCTTTAATGTTAAGTGTACTGCTGCCCTTTGAACTCCATCCTGTTGAGAGAAGCTCAAGAAGTAGCTTCTAGTCTTTTGATGTCAAGATTGAAGAGCAAGAAGAGACTTTCATCTTTCTTATTTACTTCTGTATTCACGTTCAGGACTAAAGTGGGCCAGGAAATAGAAATAAAATCTCTGAAGAGCACATCATTTTTACAGTAAGTGTTAAGAAGAGATGTACTGGGAGATGGCAGAAGCTTACCATGTTTCAGTATAGTTTCTGTATAGACTTGTAGAGCATCTATGCTAGTCCTTGATGAGGTAAAGGAGCACTTCATCCATCCCCATAGTCTCTCTTCTTTAAGGAATTAGGATGTATGTAAAGCTTGACTACATTAAATTTGGGTCTTCCACATAAACAGAAGATAGCCAAATGCCAGACCAACTTTCTCTTCTCCTAAATCACAGAATCACAGAATTTCTAGGTTGGAAGAGACCTAAAGATCATTGAGTCCAACCTCTGACCTAACACTAACAAGTCCTCCATTAAACCATATCACTAAGTTCAACATCTAAACGTCTTTTAAAGACCTCCAGGGATAGTGACTCCACCACTTCCCTGGGCAGCCTGTTCCAATGTCTAACAACCCTTTCGGTAAAGAAGTTCTTCCTAACATCCAACCTAAAACTCCCCTGGCTCAACTTAAGCCCATTCCCCCTCGTCCTGTCACCAGGCACGTGGGAGAACAGGCCAACCCCCACCTCAGTACAGCCTCCTTTAAGGTATCTGTAGAGAGCAATAAGGTCGCCCCTGAGCCTCCTCTTCTCCAGGCTGAACAAGCCCAGCTCCCTCAGCCGCTCCTCGTAGGACTTGTTATCCAGACCCCTCACCAGCTCTGTTGCCTTTCTCTGGACTCTTTCGAGCACCTCGATGTCCTTCTTGCAGCAAGGGGCCCAAAACTGAACACAGTACTCGAGGTGTGGCCTCACCAGAGCCGAGTACAGGGGACAATCACTTCCCTAGACCTGCTGGCCACACTGCTTCTTATGCAAGCCAGGATGCTGTTGGCCTTCTTGGCCACCTGAGCACACTGCTGGCTCATATTCAGCCGACTATCCACCATCACTCCCAGGTCCTTCTCTGCCTGGCAGCTCTCCAACCATTCCTCTCCCAGTCTGTAGCTCTGCTTGGGGTTATTGCGTCCCAGGTGAAGGACCCGGCACTTGGCCTTGTTGAACTTCATGCAGTTGACCTCAGCCCATCAGTGCAGCCTATGCAGATCCTCCTGCAGAGCCTTCCTACCCTCAAGCAGATTGACACATGCGCATAGCTTGGTGTCATCTGCAAACTTACTGAGGGTGCACTCGATCTCCTCATCCAGATCATCGATGAAGATATTAAAGAGGACCGGCCCCAGCACCGAGCCCTGGGGAATGCCACTAGTAACCGGCCTCCAACTGGATTTGACTCCATTCACCACAACTCTTTGGGCCCGGCTATCCAGCCAGTTTCTAACCCAACGAATTGTACGCCAGTCCAAGCCACAAGCACCCAGTTTCTTGAGGAGAATGCTGTGGGAAACGGTGTCAAAAGCCTTGCTGAAGTCAAAGTAGACCACATCCACAGCCTTTCCCTCATCCAACAAGCACGTCACTTGGTCAAATGTGATGATACAGAGAAAAAAAATGATACAGAGCAAATGTCTAGTAGATGGAGAACTGGACTAGAGACCTGGCTTCATTGCTTTCTGTTGAAGATTTATGTGGTAGCAAGTAAACAACCCTTCTTTACTGTGCATCAGATTCTCATTTCCAAAGGTCACTTCCTCACCTTTCAGATTAAATTTTAAGACTGTGAAATGCTAAAATATGCTGTAATAGGGGAAGTAAATACAAGTAAATAATACAAGTCGACTAAACCCAGTATTTCTTAACTTTCATTTGAAATATCATATAAGTTTTCAGAAAGGAAAACACAGACCATTTTAATAAATACTGTCATCTTGCTTCTCATTTCAAATCAAAATTAGGCCCTGCTTTGAATGTTCAATTATTACTTTAACTTGTGGTCATATACAAGCCTATACATTTTCTGCGAGATTTTTTCTTGACATCATAGTCAATGATATAATGCCTTATGGACCACAACACACAGAGAATGATGCCTTAGACAAAGATAGGTAATAAATATTATGACAAACTTTATGTATAATTGCTACAGATGACAACATTCAGCATTTCTTTCTTAATAACAGTCTTAATGAACACCTATATAGATGCAATAAGTTTAGTATTTACGTAAACAGTAACAAATGGTCTTCTGTAACCTAGGTCAGGAGAAATGTATTGTTTTTCTACTTTTGATACAAAAGGAATATCAGAATGCCATCTGTACAAAATGTAGTATATGAATTATATTTTCATTATTTCTGACTGAAGCAAAAGGCTATGTATGCAACTTTATTCTCTTGATTCCTTAGGACTTTGAGGTTGCCACTGCTGCTGTGATTCAAAATAGAAATGTTATTTCAGATCTAAGATCTCAATCTCTTGTTGGAGGAAGTATTCCAGAAGTTTCCAACCCACTTACCTAGCAGAGATATTGTTAATGAAGTAAGGCTGAGAGATAAACATTGCATGGGGAATTTTAAGTTCTTACAGCACCCAGAGAACTTTACATTTCCCACTTCTGGTTCCTATATTCTAGTTCGCCAAGCTAGTGTTGCAATACACATCAGGAAGGGGAATAACACTAATTCTGAATAGAAATCTACACCCTTCGAACTTACTATTTCATGTTTCTCTCTAAAGAATGAATGGCTCATATGATTTGATTCTACAGGCAGCTGAAAGTACAGTCTGTTCTGTCATACTTCATTGTAAATGACAATGCTTATAATATCTCTGTAAGATGCAATTTTTACATGTCAATAGAAAGTTGATATTCATAACCTAAGCAATAATTATCTTTTGTAAATGCTTTTTGTTTTGGCTGCCACTCTTATTAAGACTGTTTCAATTCACCATAACCAGGCTGTAAAAAAAGAAAAAACATGCAACTATTTACTCTGATGGAAAGGAGAGAAAAATGATATTTTTTGCATGAAATAAATAAATAAACAAATAGACATGTAAAAAGCAGAGGGTGGGAATGTGGTTAATAGTGTTAGCCTAGTTCTTGAGTTTTTTTCCTCTGCATAAATTCCTTTTGTTTTGAAAAAGAAAAATGTGTTAACATCAAAGAAGGGGACATTCTATCTCCTCCATACATTATTTCATTTCTGTCTTGCTCTTTTGGCTGTTTAAGTTACAGAGGATGATCTGCATAACTGCTTCTTTGTGTGAATTCTTTACTGCAAATAATTTGCCTTCTTCAAGAAGGGCAATTAACTTTGATTTATATGCCCTAACTATAAAGAATAGCATCACATTGTTCTGTGTATGTATAAGCACCCATCCACACAGAGCACAAGGAGAGGAAAACAGTAGATGCAAAGGGAAGGAATTTATTTGTAGTTGTCATAGAGTCCTGGGGACTCTAAGCTGATATTTTTGGCATTACACATGGAGGTAGCTTTGTCTTGTGTTCTTACATTGTTACATACGGCTCCAAGGGAAAGCATACTCCTTTATTATCCAGCTACTAAGATGTATCAACAGCTACATGGTATTTAAAAGCCATCTTAAGTCTTGCTCTTCCATTTCATTTATTGCCATGAGTTGTTAGGAAGTAGACACTTACACTCACACAGAAAACCTGTGCAACCTAAAAGCCCTTTCAATCCTGCAAACAGGATTAGGTAATTGGACTTCTACTGCAAGAAATGGCCTTCTGTTGATCTACAACAAAATCAGATATACCACAATCAGATATATCTTCCACACTCCTGGCTCTCCCCAGCAGGCAGCTTACAATGATGCAGACAGGTTTGACAACCCTTCTAATCCTATATTGTTTGTCCTTTGTGAGAAGAGAATAAGCTCAAAAAGAAACACCTAATTTGTGCATTACTTACACAGAAGCATAAATAAGTAAATAAATAAAATCCTTTATTTCATCCATCATACAGATTACTGTGAAAGGGTTCACTTAGAATAAACAAAGCATACAAGACAAAATATCTTGATTGTTCATCTCTCTAGGATTAACTGCAAGTATATCTCCTGCTGTTTCTCTGATACTAAACTACTGTAAATATTCATCTTTTCCTTTTAGGGTATCTCAACTGTAAGATTAGAGGAAAACTTAGCAGAAACATAAGAAAGACAGCATTCTGAATATCATTCTTCTCTGGTAGGCTATATTTGTAGCTTCTCACAAAATGGCAGCTACCTCTTCTAAAAGTGCCCATTTGTGCTTAATTGGGTCCCACTCCAGAGCAGAGCTAACCATCTCTAAATGTGAAGAAATTGTACTCATTAGTAAAACAGTACTTTAGGAAAGTGACAAGATCAGAATTGAACCAAAACTTCAGTGCAGATATGCACTTTCCATTTCTTCTTATAATTAACATCAAAATATAATACATGAAATTTAATCCAATTTTTGGATATTTATTCTCATTACCTTTAGCTGAAGCACGAAAAAGTACTTTTATGTGTTTCAAAAAAGGTGAGGTTTTCTTCACACCCCAGTCTGGTAGGATGAAGGGAAGCAGAGATGTCTGAAGCACTCAGTTAAAAAATCTGCAGATTATTTTCTTCCCCCAACACGATACTAACCCCATAAAGAGACTCAGGATCAGCCTCTGAATTTTATTTACTTTTCCCACACAAATAAATTTCTCTGATCACAGTAACGATTCCAGCATCTGCCACAAAATCCTTACTTTCTCAGCTTTTTCTCTTAGCTGAGCCACATGTCAAGAGTCGTTTTGAAGGACTAACTAGGTTGTGAGAAAGGCCAGAGCATGGGAGATTTGCCCAGCAATATGGTTGTTCGTACCCCATAACTCTTCTCCTGCCTCATCTGATTCTGTTTTGCAACCAATCCTCCTACTGCTGTTTGTTGATTAACTCTTTTTTTTTTTTTTTCCATATGCAGTCACTTGTTGTTCATTATCATAACTATATTGTTCAACCTCCTGAGGGAAGATAACCTGACAGCATGGTGCCATGCATCATGATTTGTCCACATGGAACACTTGGGAAGATTCATCTGGATTATTCTTTCAAGTGAATTAGTTGAACCATATTAAAAGACCAGAACAAATGTGACCTGAATTTGCTTTAGTTTAATTTGCTGCAGAAATGAATTACAAAAAATTAAATCAGGCCCTTTTTATTTTAAATATGTGATGTTGCAGAGCGGTAATATGGTTTATCTAATGTACTCTAAGTTTATACCTCTGTTATCCTGCACAGGCAAAACTTTACAATCCAAGAATATATACTCAATACAATTTTGATATAAATGCAAGTTCAGGAATACGGTGGGTTGCTTGATGGTGGGTTGCATACCAGAGCAGTCAAAGTACCACTTCCCATTTTCCATCCACAAGCTGCTTCCCTGGATCTCTGTACAACTAAACCAGGGACTGAAGTCCCAAATTCTAAATGCCCAAATTCTATGACCTCCACCTTCTGAGACCCTCTTCTCCTGGAAAATAAATAAATAAATAAATAAATAAAAACAAACTTCAAAAATGAGAGAAAGCTAACACAAATTAAAGGAATGGAATTCAGCTGAAAGTACTCAGAGGCAAAAGAAACACCCTATCATTTCAACAGCAAAGCAAAAACAGGGGGATCCTCTCTGTGCTATTTAAGTTAGCATGCAGACACTTAAAAATCAATGGATGGCCATAGAATACAATGTGGTAAAGGAAGACAGGGGATAGGGGAGAAACATAAGTTATTTTTATACGTATTTTTCAAATTAACAAATATAATCCTCTATGAAAAACATGAGGTGGTCTGGGAAGGGCTCCAATAAGCAGTAGGCGGAGAGCCATCTTTGGCTTGAGACACTTAACGAAATGAAGAAAAAAAGAAAAGAAGATTCCAATGCTTCCAGAAGTAAAGATTCCGGGCTGCAGAGGGAGTTGTACATTCACCCTTTTGGCGAAGCAGTTGATGAGGAAAGATGTCCAAATTACAATGAAATCTCAGAGGTCCATTCTTTTCTACAGTGGCAGCACAGACTCTGTAGGGCTCAGAGGAACATTCCATATTGCTGGCTATGTTTCTACCTGTATTTAATCTGTAGGTTTTCTAACAGCTCTCTTCTTGCTACGTTGAAAATGTTCTGCCTGACATTTTTGTCTCGTGTGCAGGTACTGTTTAATCAGAACTGATGCAGTACTTCCATTCTCATTTAGTACAAAACCTGTCCTTCTTCCAAGGTGAAGAGCTGAACAATAAAACAGTAACGTGATTTTAAAATCTTGTTAACTAATGACTACACCTTCTTACAAATTGCAATAAATTGATCTATCTGCACAAAGAATGCCCAAATGGGTATCTGCTTAATTTACCATCAGTACCAAGGAGATAAAAAGTTTAACTGAATACATTATGTTCAAACTCTTCAAAATAAGTTTGATTTTATAGCAATCATATAGTCATACTATACATACTGATAAGTAATGTTACCACTGCAGTGCATTAATATTACGTATATTTGGAATCTGAAAAGTTTTCACAGTGACCTGTGAGTCTGTAGAATGTGCAGTGTGCCTGATAATTTCATTAATCTAAATTGATGCTTGATTTAAACAAAAATGTAACAGAAGAGCCAGCTTACAAAAGGCAGTGTGTTTTCCATTTAATAGATAATTAAGCAGACTGAGTGTATTTGATTCAACAAATTCTGGTGCAGATATGCCCTTCCTGCACAACACAATCTGAAGAGGAAAGAGTTAGAAATTCAGTGTGCATATGTTAAACACCTGTCAATGCACCAAAATCTGGGAGTCTCACTCCTGCATTATAAACAGAATAATACCTAGGAGGATTATAATTTAGGAATAGGAAGTGGCAACTACCTTTATGGTCATTCCAATTTAAATTAATGGTGATTTGTGATTTAGATATTTTCATCCAAAGTAAAAACCTGGCTTGATAACAGAGGAGGCAATTTCAGGTCATTAGTACTATAAAAGCAATCCTAACATGCGAGTACTTGGATATGGTCCTGAAGTAGCCCCTATAAAAACCTGGTTGCAATGACATTCATCAAACTGAGCAGTCCTGACAAGACCTCTGAAATACTGTGCTTCAGCTGAGAACAACTCTTGAGCTTTCCTGGGCTATGCTAAAACACAAACAACACATATTTTCAACCAAACTTTGCTGGATGTGAAAGGTAATTATTTAGCCATTTTTTGGCAATCTGTTTTGAACCAGGCCTAATAAGAGGCTGAAAGCAATTGTGTGATTATGTCAGGAAAAACACTCAAGCAAATACTCTAGAAAAATTATTAATGAAGTAGAAGAGACATTGCAGATGGACTATCTCTGAAAGCTTATTTCTCAAGGTTCCTGCCTTGCCCAGTTATTTAAAGTCACTCAGCAAGACTCTGTTTTGACCAGAGATCATAGAAGACTGATTTACAGTTCATATTTTCCCTTTCATCTCAAAATAAATTTTCCAGGTTACCTTAGTCCCAGTAGTGTTTAAGATCATTCAGAGAATAGACAATGTAAAATATATAAAGAAACTTTGACTACTAAGCCTAAATATAGATCATCATGAGAAAAACAATAAATTAAAAAAAAAAAAAAAAAAAGAATTAGAAATGCAAACATTTTACATACTCTTTTAAATATCAGAACAATGTGATGAGTTTTTATCCTGGCTTACATGTGTGTGGTGAAGGGAATAAACACAGACAAAAATAAACACTTCTTTGCTTTGGTCAAACATAATACCTTCTAGAGGCTGGTAAGTAAAAGTCTCTGAGGGCATCTGAATCCTAAATTTGGTTTATCTGGGGAACTGTCATCTCCATGGTTTGTACATTTATAAGCATGGCAGATGCTTATGAACCTTTGGAAACCACAGGTTATTTCTAGTTCAGAGAAACGTGGAGGAGCAACTTTGGTTTCTTATCTATTAGCCTTCAAAACACCATCTTGGGGTTCTTCATCATGCCTTGAGTTTGAGAAAGAAGAAAAAAATGCAGCTCAAAATTAAAATTCAGGTTTTGTATGTTCCAATTAACTGAAAGCAATAGTAACACAAGTTGGTGCTGTACTGTGTTGTTTCAAGAGAATTTCTCTGTTGTTATCAGAAATAGCATATGCAGCATGTGTATGCTAGATGTTGATCAGTGCTGCTCTGATGAGCAGCAAAGGCCATATTTTTGTGTGACTCTACTAGAAAATGCCAGAAATAATGAACAGAATAGTATAACATTACCTTAGTATATAAGAGAATTCAATGGCTGTTCCTACTTTCTAGTTATTTCAAGAGCTACAGAAGAATAAATCTCTAATAGATTTCTAAGAGAATAAAAATGATTCAGTTGTTCAGCAAGAGAAACAAGAGAAGACTTTTTTTTTTTTTTTTTAAATCTGTGGATCATATATTTCTACTAAAAATGCTAGGTATTTTCAGGGCTAGTTATTGGCTCAAGGGCACAGAAGAAATACACTGGAAAGTATTTTAAGGTTGAGCCCCTATTTGAGGCTGGGAGAAGTAATATCTCAGTTTGCCTGTGTCATAATCTCAGTTTGCCTATCAACTTCTGTCTAGACACATGTATTGCACTTATCACCAGTGTATCTTGGCAGTTAAATAGCCATCTGTCCATGATGTTCTCACAATTTTGCATGCAAATGCTGTAATTCTAACAATTTCTGAACTCACATTTAAGACCGTCAGTTAGCAATGTTCTCTATATTAAGGTGGGACAGAAACACAGCCACTGCTTTTACTTGTGCATGCATGTGCATATCCTGTCACCATAATACATACCCAGGCTGTGAGGATCTCTGGGTAGAAGGTGCTTGTCCACAACTGTACCATCTTTCAGACAGAAAAATCCCTGGTTGCAAGGTACTCCTGCTCTGTCTTTGAGCATTTACACACTGGGAGCAGTAGAGAAGGGGGGCAGATGGAGATCAAGCTGATGGAAGAGAGTTTCTTCCATTTCTCTTCTTAATGTGCTATCTCCACTGATGGCAGATACATGCTGTCTGAGTACCCATCCATTACTTCTCCACACCCCATCTCTTTCTACACTAACCATAGTCTTTAAAGCTAAAGTAACTCCTGCTGTCTCTCTGGCCCAACAATCCCAACAATCCACCCTTTGTACAGTAGGAATTTGTGTTAGTTACCTCAAAAAATTACATTCTGCCAATGAAAATGTCTAGTCTTCTGCCAGGCCTCCTTGCACCAGCAACAGTGGCTCCTGATCTTAGTTGTCATTACTAAGCTTTCCTAGGCTGGAGACTTTTACTTTTTTTTTGCCTGAAAGTTACAAAACCAAAACAAACCAACCAAACAAACAAAACCAGACACAAAACCACTTACATAACTGTGCCAGCCTGGTGAGCAGTCCCTCGCTTTGGGGCTTCCTTACAGGAACATCTCTATCATGAGTCTTACTGCTGCTGTAGCAGGGGAAATCAGGGCAGGTTACAGTGACACACTCTCTGCACACCTGGTAAGTGACAAATCAGGGAATTGGGCTCAAAATCCATTGGCTAATTTACTGCCAAGGAGATTGAAGTGGAGTCCAGAGACTGCTCTTTTATTATTATTCCAGATCTTGCCACTTTGCTCTGTACTGTGGCTGGGCAGGTGCTCTGCAGCTGCTGCCGCTCCACATGAGGAAGCAAATATTCTGTCTTCTGTGTCCCAGAAGAAGAAAATGTAGCCTATGAGACATAAAAAGAGATTCCCTGTGGCCTCTGTAGAAACTGGGAATAACTTAATGGTACACTGGTTAATAAGCTGGGGGAGAGAAAGAGTGGTGGAGCACTGAAAAAAAAAATTAATAATAATTAAAAAAACCAACAACAACAAAAAAAAAACACAATCCCATGCATCTAATGTATTTCTGGAAAATGATCACTTTCCCACAAGACATATGATAACTACTGCCTTAACTGACTGTATAATGCCCCTTCACAGAGACAAGACCAATCTATGTGATGGATGACACTGTGCCCAGAAATGCATGATTGTTCTCCTTGGGCCATGAAGCAATAATGTCTCTGTGCCAGAGTTACTGCCACTATTAAGAGTAGGTGCAATGTATTAATTATATTCATAGCAGAAACAGAAGTAAAAGCTGAGGCACAGAAACATAATAGTATTGAGACTGTCATCTCCCAGTCCGAACTCCTCTAATTAATTCCCAGCTGATATGTCCTGTTCAGGTCTTTAGTCTTGATTTCAGAGGGGTGGTGGGGGCTAGGATTGAAAATGAAAGCAACAAAAAATCAGTTTAAGTCCTATCCAAGTAAGAAAGGCCAGACATTTAGGAGGATTTGGAGGGATTTTCATTTTGATCTAAAGGGGTTGGTTGGTTGATTTTTTATCTGGGAATTTTCTGCTGCCCTATTTTGAAATTGACTGACAGCATTCACACTCTAGAATGCAACTGACCCTGAAGCTAGACAGGACTTGCTGCCTTTTAGGCTCACTTCACACATTATAACCCAAGACTTGCAGAAGAACAAGAGCACAGGAAAAATCATGCCATGGAAGTAATGTTTAAAAAATAAATAAATAAATAAAAATAAAAAAGCGTCTGTTTCTCTGTCTCCCCCCTGCTACTCTCCCTTTTTCTTTTGGTTTGTTGCTGATGTTTTCTTTGGTGGTAGTGGTTGTGTTGGTGGTGTTTTTTTGTTTTGTTTTTGTTCAATAGTTTTTTGTTTTGTTTGATTTGGTTTAATGGTACAAATGATCTATAAGTTCCTTCTGCATGACATTTCAGATGAAATATTATTCATTGTAAGCAAGTAAAAAGAAGGCTCCAAAGGCAAAACTGGTAAAATTTTAAATCTACCTTTTAAGTCTACATTCTGAATTAAAGTTCAGATCTGTTTTTTGTTTGTTTGTTTTGTTGTTTGTTTTGTTGTTTGTTTGTTTGTTTTTGTTTTTGTTTTTTTCCAAACTAAAATCTTCAACCTGCTACTGATTGCTTTGCTTCAAGAGGAAGAAATTAGAAATTCCAGTCCTCCTTATTCTTCCTTTTGCTGACAGACTACTTGGGGGAAAGGAAAGGAAAGGAAAGGAAAGGAAAGGAAAGGAAAGGAAAGGAAAGGAAAGGAAAGGAAAGGAAAGGAAAGGAAAGGAAAGGAAAGGAAAGGAAAGGAAAGGAAAGGAAAGGAAAGGAAAGGAAAGGAAAGGAAAGGAAAGGAAAGGAAAGGAAAGGAAAGGAAAGGAAAGGAAAGGAAAGGAAGAAGTTGAAAATAGTAAAATTACAAAGGCAGACATACTTGAAAAGAAGAAATCACAGTACTTGGAGAGATACTTTTTTAAAAAAATATTTTAATTTCACTTTTTTTTTGCCTGAGTATATATTTCATCCATCTACCTTACTGTTTGCTTCCTTTTAAAAAAAATAAATTAGTTTTCTTGTAGATTTATATATTTAATTCTCTGGGCAGGGGTGGGGAGTAGGGAGCACTGTTGAAGAAATCATTAGTCAATGGTTTATACAATTGTGATTTCATTTTCCTGGGTTATTAAAAACTAGTAATATGTCATTTAATTAGACTAGATGATGAGAATCTACTAAAAAATTGGAAATAGACTTAAAACTGCCTATCTTCTTCCTCACTATCAAGCAAGACTGTATAACAAATAATTATTCCTTATAACTGAATTTAATAATTACAAAGGACCTAATTCTTCATTATATTCACCATAGCTATACCTGTTTCCACAAGTTCTCATTTATTTGTACCAAGAGTACTATTAAATATAGTATTAATTTATCTGAGCAGAGTATGGAAAGAAGTCCTTAGAGGGTATTATAGGTAATAGTCTGAAACAAAGCTTTTTGCTTATCAAGCGAATGAGTCTCTATGAGAGCCCACAGTATTAACTCTAACAATACCCCATCACAGCACTTTAAAGCCCTGAGCAAGGGTACAGAGTGTGAGGTGAAAGAGCCATTCAGTGACCATGTCCATTCAAAACACAGATCTTGTGCTGAGTCTTGAACTTAGATGACAATTACTGTCATATGGAACATGGACCTCTCTCCCTAAGGAAATGAACTGAGACCTCCATTTTATTTCACATAGCCTATTTAAAAGTCACTAGATAATAACGGCCTTCAGTCACTGCCAACCCACGGTGAATTTAAAATAGTGACTTAGACGGGAAAGGTTCTATGTCATAACCCTCTAGGCATATGGTTCCTCTATCATGCCATTTATTAGGCAGCTTGGCCCTGGCATTACATTTATTTGTACCATAATATTTCATGCTATATTGTCCAAGGTTAATAAAGCCTCATTAACAGTTGCTGGTAGACCCCATAAAGATCTCCAAGATTTAATTTTACAATAATGGCAAAGAACCTCACAATTTATTTTCCCCCGTCCAATCTCAAATGCCCTACAGCAAAAGCTTAAATGTAGAAGAGAAGGGAAAAAAAAAAAAAAAAAAAAAAAAGCATCTATCAGTTGAGGAAAAGTCAAAAGTAGCACTGGTCTCCAGGTCACCATTAGTTATGGAACCATTTGTCATGCAAAGATATTGGCTAAAAGTGCCCTTCTTCTCTTAATCTTTTAGAGATCTCAGGAGAGACTGTGTAATCCTCCCAGAAACGTAAGAGGAAAAAAAGATACTTGTATGTCTTAACTCTTCACATTTTTCTTTAAAAGCATTGAGAAAACACTGTCCTGCAGAAATAGACATGCAGGTTTTACAATGAGGAGAGGACAGAGAAAAAAGACACTCTAATAGGTAAATGTTTTCTTCAAGCACCAGATGACTAATTCTGTGAGTATGTCTAATATTGTTTCTAGAAAAAAATCTGACTCGTAAAGACAATGATGTTGATTTGTTGCAAATGTTGTTGCAGAATTCCCATTAGCTTGCCTTGAACCAGAATTTCATCTTTCACCCCAGTCAGCTTTCTGTAGTCCTCTGAACTTCTGAAAACTGAAAACCTTTCTCTCAAGATCTTCTTTTATACAGTCACAAAGACCTCTGTGCCTTGGTGCTTTTATGTTTGAATTCTAAATGTCATTAAAAATTGCTGAAAGAAGTATGTTCTTCCAAAAGAATAAGGTTCTCTAAGCACCAGGAGTTGGCATGTTTTCTTCTGTTAAAAAAAAATAAAAAATCTTCTTATAAGGCTCTTCAGTATTGGGAATACAGTAGAAGTTCATCACTCCTTTCTTAACTTGTTTAATGGCAGAACAGCTCTGGAACATTCAGCTAAGAAAATAAGGTAATATATCAGATGAAGGGAGTTCTTAAATTCTGGTATTAAAGAAACACATTAGGGCTTTCAAAAGGAATAAAACAGACATAGCTGAAGGAGTCTGCCAACAGACCATGGCAGGAATAAGATGCTAGTATTTTCTTTTTATGCATATAAAACAGGGGAGCAGTATACCCAGTGTCCACCTTTAACACAAGGCAAAATTTTCTTCTGTATGCATACAAAATTTTGGAAAAAAACAAATGTAGCATATCTTCACCAGAGAATTTGAAATCCAAATAAATGAAATACACAAAGGAGAGGAAGACAGGAGAAAGGTAGAGCAGCAAAATGATTTGTCCAAGATCACAACCCTGGAAGACACAGAAGGAACTTGAAACCTCCTATTTTATGCTAAATCTAGAGGAGAAAGGGTCAGGTCTAGTTTGGTTTTCTTCTGTATAGTCATTCCTCTTCACCTCTCCCCTGCTCCTGTCCTACTCCTCAAAATTTATGCAAAGATGGAATTTGGAAATTATAAAGCAGAACAGGTAAGCATTATACTGTTTAGAACAGCAGTGACAGCAGTGTATATCAGTGTGTATCTTATTTCTGTACTACAGGATTGTGATTAAAGAATCATAAAACATTTATCCCCTCATTTTTATACTTAAAAATGGCCAAGCACAATTTCAGCTTTATATCCTAAAAATGAGTGGAAAGACTGGAGGTTTTCATATTACTGCCTGTTTGAATTTAGGCAGCACAATTAATATTACATGTGTTCCATGCATTCCTTTCTTGTTTATTCATAATTTACCAGTATGTGAATTTCAAGGGTGGCAAGGCAGGAAATCTGCTTCAAAGAGAAGAATTTAAGGAATTGATCAGGTTATTATTAGTCTTTCATATTCATAATTTTCTCCCTTCTGAAGTAACTATAGTCAGCTTCCCCTGTAAACCATGAGTTGAAAATACTTGATTTTGAGCTACAAGGAAAAAAAAAATACACATCCATCAGTCACATCAACCAGTTTAAACAAGAGAAGAGGTGGGATGTACTTCATGCTGAAGCCAAGGGAGAAATGAAGCATCGAGGGTAGACCTTTCTAATGTCTACTCATTTATCTGCAGTTCTAAAATGATGCTGAAATCTCAAGGATCTGCAAATATGTCATGAAGAGATATCAGTATGAAATCACACACATAAAAGGGAAGATTTCCAATTATACCTAGGTTACTGCCACTCCTCTATCATATGAGATACATACCTAAAATCCAAGTGAGGTAAGGGAGAAGTTGCAAGTGCACATGTAAGCCTGTAAGATCCTGGGATACATGAACATGTCTGTCTGGATGTCCCACACAGATCTACTTTCAGGCAGTGACCTGAGGAAGACCTGGACACTAACAGAGCTGTCTAACACTCAAAAAATTTGTATTTTTTATGTATTTATATTTTAATTTGGCCTTGTGGGGAATGAAGGTTTCCTTTGGGAATTAAAAAAAGGGGAAAAAAAATAGTGAATGAATTTTCAATGTTCAGCATTCCAATAGGCAACAACAAGAAAAATACTGTTTTGAATTGACTTTTCTTTCAGACTCCAAATGGTGGGGAAGACACATGTTCTCAGTACAAGTACAATGCATGCTCCTCTCCTCCTACCTTCACTCTGCCCTCTCAGCACAAAATTTCTCCAAATTCCCACTGAAGAAAAAAGAAAGTGGGTTTCCTATCCTCCAGTAAAGAAAAGCAGGAAAAGGGAGGAAGAATTAAAAGTTATGTGTATGCTGTTAAGTGAAGACATATGTGATCTACTCTGCCCACACTCTGATGTGGTTAGCAGCAAGGTAACTCAAATTTGGAAACTGCAGCGGCACATCAGCTTGGGTTCAGAGCTGTGATCATATGTGCTGCCTTTCAACATGTTCACATTTCTCTTGCACTGCTTATTCTTGCTCCATCCCTTTGAAAAGATTATCCAAGGTAGTTACTTGCAATAGCAGGGGTTTAGACTCAGTGACCCAGAAGGTCCTTTAGTCTGAAGATCCTCTAATTCCCTCTTGCCATTCTCCATAAGCTGTGGTTTTCCAAGTAATAGCACAATCGACCTTTCCTTACAACGTCTTTTATTGAAAGCAGAAATATTTGTCTGTATCCTAGCACTAAGTTGTACTACAGTGACTAAGCAAATTGGCATACTGTTTATGCACAAGGACACTACAGAAAAAAAGGGAACTGGCACCCAACAAAAGAGTTTTATCTATAAAATATTTTATTTTAGACTATTAGGTCTGGCTTTAAGTTACGTTTTAACCATAAACATGGGAGAAGCTGCCCCAGATGGTGAATGTAAAACGTGCTGTAAATTTTAATGAAGCAAATAAGTCACTAATAACCATAATGCCAACACTGCTGTGTTTTTGGTAGATGTTAATAAAGCAAAATTTAAAAGGAGCATGCAGTATTTAAATAAGTGCCTAAGAAGACTAATACAATTTGCTAATTCAGCTATTCACACTTTGATTGCACAGCCCCTGGTCATCTGCTCAAGTACAGCTGCTTCATGTAAAAATAAATAATAATAAAAAAAAAAGTTTTATTGTCCACCAGATGTCCCAGCTTGTAATACTTGCTGCTATATTTCAGGTCACCCAAAGTTCAGGCACATTTAGAAATCAATTGTTCTTGGATGACCAACCTTGTGACAGTGGTTGGCACACTTGGGCCCTGAGTTTCAGCCCACCAGGAGGCGGAGAAGCTCTTTTGTAGTGAAAAGAATGTGCTTTCGTGTTATGAATATCATAGGCACCCAAAACAGGTAATTACTAAAATAGCTCCAGGGAAGATCTGGAAAGAGCTGCCATGGGAAGAATTATGACAGCGTATACCCAGCCCCATAAGACCATTGATGGAGCCCTACAGGATTTGCTTTGTTTCCTTAAAATGTATTTTTTATTATTATTTAAGAAAAGTCATCAAAGCATCCACTGCTGTTCTGTACCATCACTCTCACTGCTCTGGATATAACCCATATATGTAGGGCAGCCTGTGCCTTTCCCCAAATCCTATGTAAAAATCAATGGAGCAGAGTTAATCAGCTGTAGCTTAAACATCTTGTATCATGAGGATCTGATGGTCTTCAGAGTATTACAGGTTTGAAATCAGCAGGCAACATTTTCTTTATGGATTTTACAATGCTGATGAGTAGGTAAAGGATGGATGGAAGGGAAGGAGGGCTTGTTTCTACAAACACCTACTCCTCCTCCAGAGGGCAACAGTGAAGGGAAGGAATGTGAGCAGAGCCAGGAACCCTTGCCAGAGCAATGTCAAAAGCACAGCTGTAGCACAGACCCCATCACCAGATTTCAATTAGGATGAATTGAGAAAGCTGATGATTTTAAGCAAGGGTGCACAATACCCAAAATACTATGCCTTTACCACACAAAGTACAAAGCAATCTGAAAGTTCCCAAATGTGTCAAGATGTTTCAGAGCAACTTTTTCTTCGGTGGGACCTGAGCAGCCTGTCTTAGCAACAAAAGCATCTGTTTCTCACCTTCTACAATGATTTACAAGGAGCAATATCTTGACAGGAATATCTTGCCAGGAATAACATTGTGCTACTATACATAATTTACACAGTGCTGCAGAAGACAGAAAAAAGTTACACATTTTTTCAGACATCCACCTCTCAGTGTAAGGTTCTAAGCACACTGAATTTTTGTAACTGCATGAAGCCAGCCTTACCTCATGAGGCTTAAACTTGCATTGCAGTTAATAGACTGGTCACTTGATCAAAATATTTTCCTCTTGAGCTTCACTACTATTAGTCCTAAAACAGAAGGAAAACAACAAACAATCAAACAACAACAACAAAAAAGATTAGTCAGCTACTTATCAACTTCAGATGAAAAAAAAATTCCCTAATGTCCCAGAGAACACTGAGTTTTTGAAGGGTTGTTAATGTCTACGTAGGGACCTTACGTCCAACCTTGTACAACTTTATTCCATCAACCTATTTTGTTCTCCCAGACCTGCATTTTTCACATTTCTTTTCAGTTTGCCAGTTCCTCCTTGCCCATTTTTCCCCTCTCAACATCTATTAGCTCCTCATCTCCAAGCTGGCTGTTCATGACACCCACACAAGGCAGTTTATCAGTCCCCTTTACTCAACTTCTCATTTTATTGATAACTCTTGACAGACAACCACCATGTCCCTGTGTGTCATTCAGAAAAACTCAGTCCTCCTCACTCTTGTGCCCAGTTTCTGACATTGATAAATAAATGTAAGTACGTCTTTCATCTTTCTCCATCTGGGTTTTAAAATTTAACTCCCAACTCTCTCAGTAGCCAGCCCATATTTCTGCCTCTCATTAGGGCACTAAAAATCTAACAATAGTCTGAAGGAGATTGAGTAGCAGTTGTTTCAGTTGACTAGCCTACACTAAAGCCAAGGAGCACTGCTGCATTTGTACAGATACAATTGTAGTGTTGCTGCTCTGCAGTATATCCTTGCTGTGACTTTGTGTCACTTTATCAGCCTTAATGGTCTCTTTCTGACATGTAAAAGAAATAGAAGTATTGATCAGAAATGTGGTGATAATCTGAAATAGTCTGGGAGAGACTCAGATACTGTGGAGATGGGCACATAAAGACAGAAGAGAGAAACACAGTGGCTTCAGGCATGTAAAGAGATAAAGTGTGAAGAATTTAGATTAAATTTGAATTACATCATGAGAAATCTAGCTACATGTACAGGGAGCTTAAGATCTGGCTCAGGACATATGACCAGATTATTTTATGATTGAAAAAAGCACATGTGACATGGTGGGTATGTGCATGCACACACATTTCACAGCCACCTGCCCAGTGCCCATGCAGTGGTTTCTGTTTAATACAGCCTGTTGTTCTGTTTGTATGTGCTGCTTTCTGCTTTAGCTGGAAAGCAATCCTTCCTTTTATCAGAAGATTCCAAAAGCCAGGATAGATGTTAGATGGATTAAATCTTAAAAAATAAATAAATTTAAATTTAAATTTAAAAAAAAAAAAAAAAAAGGGCAGAAGAACAGAAGAAGAGGGCAAACGTGCAAGGAAAGTGAGGGACAAGAGGAGACAGGAGACAGCAGTTCTCAGCAGAGTTAGGGTGTAAGAAAAGGGAGCAAGTGAGGAGACTTTATGGTGCCCCATAACCACCAAGTCTGCCATATTCTATGGAGGTCCAAGCATCAGGTTTTTCAACCTAGAGTAATGCTTGCATTGTGCAGCCTCTGTAAGGACAAAGATGAGCCCAAGCTATTTGATGCCAGGATGGCACCAGGGCTGCCGTGGAAACCAGCCTTGGTTGCAGTCATTCCGCCTTTGTTGACTGGCAGCAACATGAAACCAAAAGCCACTTCTGGCCTTTGTACAGGCTCACCTCTCAGGGGTCATCCTAATGAATTAGTAGTTACTGGATTAGGCAGGAGAGAGACTGCAGCTGAAAGCTGACCAAGACTCCTCTTATATCTGTGTTTCTAGGCATCTGTTTTAGTTTCAGCTATCAAAGGATTTTTTTTTTTCCTTTTTAATCATCTGCTTCACCGATGTCCTATTGGTTTGAATAACAGCTTTTTTGAATAAATATAAAATTGGATTCTATCTTTCTAGTGACTCAGTGATTCAGTGTCAATTTTAGGTTATTGCCAGCTCCTACAGTTGCATTGTGAGGCAGACAATAACAGGTATTTTTCAAACTGCAAGGACTAGAGTCCTGGGATTATATAACTGAAAACAGTATTTGATCCAAATCTAATGGCTCAGAAGGCAAGTGTAAGGGTACCAAGATTATTTGTCAAGTCCCATTTTTAGGCCAATTTCAGGAGTTTTTGAACATCAAGGGTTGAATGTATTGCCAATATCATTGCCAATTCCTTAAAACCAAATTTGTCCCCTCTGGAGTTTCAATTATACAAACAGCATTGTATTCACAGACAGACAGTGTTTACACTTTCAGTAACAGATCTTGTTATTTAAGCTGACATACATGCAACTGTTAGCTCATTGTAGTTTCTTTGAGCATTTATCATAAAAAATATTATTTTATGGGGACCGTATGATTAAAATTCACCCTTTAATGTCTACTGTCATGGTTTGAATTATCCATTATACAGATTATTACTAAACTCCTATTCTAATTTCATTTGCAGTTTCAGTAAAGGCTTAATTCTCCTATCTTAGTGGAGTTAGGTTTTGCTTGCACCAATACAAAGTAAGAATTAGGACCTCCACTTTCTAGCCTATTTCAGCAGGTCCAGGTCTGATCTTCGCCAAAGTCCACAGAACTTAGAGTCACACATGGGTACCTTCAGGAAAAGGCAGCCTAACTGTCAGGCATCTGAAGAAAGCAGTAAATCAAAACTGAGAGTTTCAGTTAGGTTCCACCTGAGCATCTCACCCATATGGGTATGAGTGAGCAGCAGAGCAGGGAGAGTATGACAACCTTAAGAAGTCAACAGAATATATGGGCAGGATGATGTGACTTTTTCCTGAAGCCCCACCTCCCCCTCTTTTGTTCCTTTCTGCTATTTCTACTAAGGTTTTTCCTCTAGATTTAAAAATTCTCACCAGCCTACATAACAGTAGATAATATTTTTTCTTCAACTAACAATAATCCCCAAGCCACAGTATTGGTTTAAGACTCTCAGCCCAAGTACAGAAATATGGCTTGCTATTCAAATTAGTGCAAATGTATTGGCATATGTTTTGAACTCTTGGGAGTTTTGTTCTGAAGATGTTTTTGGCATCTGAAGCTAAATATAAGTTTGAATTCTGGGAACACCTTTGCTGACTCTGATCTGACTGGAAGACTTCCAGGTTGGATTTGTTTTGGAGATCTAGACCTACTCCTTTCTTGTTAATATATAAGTGAGAAAAAGATAAAACTAATATTCAGATTTGAGAAGTAGATAAATAAATCTAGAAACAGAAAACCCAACCAGAAGAAAAATGGACAAATTAATATATGGGAGGACTGCTGATGAATAAGTCTGAAGTGCACTTTCAGATTTCCCTTAAATCTTAAGTGCAGGGAAACTTCTGATGACGTTTCATCATCAGAAATGTCTAAGTACCTTTGTCTTTTTACAGTCAGTGCTCTGTCTATGATACAAACATGTATATATCTGTAACGTAGTGTAATGATTCTCTTCCTTCCCCTGATTTTCACCCTTTACACATACCTAGCAATATGTACCAGGTTGGACATATATGGAAGTCCAATATTTTGGACTTCCAAAAATTGACTGTGCAGGGTCTGTGGAACAACACACACACACACACACACACAAAAAAAAAAAAAAAAAAAAAAGACATAGGCAATGGTTTGGAAAATTAGTGCAACACAGGCGAAATTTGCTCTTGCAGTTACTACAGATACACTTACAGTAGAGGTTGCTGTATATGGACATTGCCATCCAGAAGTCCACATGTCTGTTGCTATATACCATGATACAACGTGTATCCAATTATGTGCTGTCTGGCTTCTGTACAGATCATACATTCCAGTTCATTCATCTACTGAGCGCCTTCGGAAGATACAGATCTATCATCATTTTCTCAGAGAGATGGGAACTGTAGCAAACATAATTTAAGGCCTCCATCAGACTGTATTTCATAAAAATAAATAAGTAAATAAAAAATACTCATAAATATTAAAAAAGTAAAAAGCAAAAACAAAAACATACTGGAAGTGCAAACAGTAGGATCACTGAGATGCAGACTATTTAAATGAATTCACATGCGATTGAAGACCCAGGTTTATTCACTTTGATGCCACTTATAGCAGCTTCTATGATCATTTGATTTTTATATTTAGTTTTTAATTCCAACAAGACATACTACTAAACATAGTAGTATGTAAACATACATATTTTTGTACGTGAACATACATACTTTAAATTAAAAGATTATCTATCATCCCAACCTTTCAAAAAAGTGTATGCATCTAAATCTAGAGTGATTCTGAAAACTTTACATTAAGTATGAATCCGTAGCAGAAAAAGCTAGAAGGACCAGTAGAAAAACAAGCTTATAAATGCTACATATAATTTAAGTTTATCCATAACTAGTGTGTTTAAAGGTTGACTAATGAAACCCATTTCATTTAAGATGGTCTCCTTTTGCATTATATGTCTGCTTACTATTCATGGCCTGCTTGAGCAATATTCTGTTAAAATTCCATTTTAAAAACCATGCTTGTTAGATGATATTTTCATGTAGTCAGTTTTCATCTCCAGAGTTTTTCCTATGAAAGTACTGTGTCTGTTCTGCAAAGATAAAGCAAGTACACACAAAGATTCAAAACCTCTCATGGGAGGGGTGCGGGAGAGGGGGGATGGGCGCAGAGGTTCAATGCTGACATTTCTGTTCTCTGTGCTTCTTCATTAAGCAGTCTGTTAATTAAAGGCCCTTTTTTGGGGGGTTGTTTGACAGAAGCAAAGCATTTGATCTGCTAAACCCTTTATACCTGGTCAGATGATCATCCCTCTCATCCTCCATCACCAAGAGACCACCTGGAATCCTCCTCAAACGCCAGTTCTGCTTTGGAGCCCACAGGGATATTTGCACAGCATGAATTTATATTAGCTAATACAGCATATTTACCTCACCTCCCACCTTCGCTTTGTCAAAAGATGTCTTTTCACCTCCAGTAGCATATTAACAGCCACAGGGAAACTTTTTTCTGGCCTTGTCTGTGCAAGGTGGTGCAAGTCACAATCTAAGCACAGCTGGGCAACTGCTGCCCAAACATTAATACCTGTGATAGATGAGTTTATTTAAAGGTTCTATTAGATATTAATACTGGCTCAAAACACCTGCTCCACCACTGCCACAAGAAGGTCATCAGACTGGTGAAACACCAACCATCACTCATCAGCCAAGCATTTATAATTGGCTAATTGTTAACTTTTAGACCTACTACTCTGCTCTTTCTGTTTATGTACCAAGCCGTAAGAGATGTGGGGCAGAGGGGCACACATTTAAGTCACCTGATGGCGAACATATGCCAATATTTACTTGTATTTTTCAATGCTGTTCCTGTTCCCCCCAAATGCAAGCAGTTGCAAGTAGAATAAAAGAAAATCAAATGAAACTGTCCAGCTGACTTTGCTATGTACTTCTACAGACGCAGCCTTCTTCACAAGTATCTCTAAAGGCAGGAATCATTCTGCATAACTAAATTCATTAGAAGCTAAACACCTGGTATCACTTGTCAAGGCTGACTGTACATCAAGTTGGCATGCTAAAAGGTGATTCATTTCTCTTATCTTAGCACAAGACTATAAGTGCATGTCTGTTTCTGAACTTAACATAGAAACACCAGACTCAGCTAATCTGCGGATGGCTAAATATAGCAAGGTTGAATCCCTTCCTCAGCTGTATTTTGTAGACCAGCTGTGATCCAAACCAGCTGCATCAAAACCAATCTCAGCCACCAGGGAATACAGGTGACCTTGGCTCTCATTCAAAATCATCTTGTTCTCTCATTTTATTAACTGAAAGTCAAGACAACAATTAGAGAAGCAATATTACCAAATACTACAGCAATTCCAAAAGAAACCACATATACAGTCTGGGAACAGGCAGGCTTCTCTTGGGTTGAATGACCAGCAAAACTCAGAAGGCCACCTACATCCTAGGCTGCGTCAACAGAGGAGAGGTCAGCAGGTCAAGGGAGGTGATTGTCCCCCTCTACTCTGCCCTTGTGAGGCTCCACCTGGAGTGCTGCATCATGGTCTAGGGCTCCAAGCAGAAGAAGGATGTGAAGATGTGAAGAACAGGTCCAGAGAAGGGTCACAAAGATGATCAAGGGGCTGGAGCATCTCTCCTATGAAGAAAGGCTGAGAAAGGTGGGACTGTTCAGCCTGACGAAGAGAAGGTTACAGGGTAATCTTATTGCAGCTTTTCAGTACTTAAGGGGGACTTATAAAAACATGGAGAACAACTTTTTGCTTGGTCAGACAATAACAGAACAAGTAGGAATGTTTTTAAACTAAAAGAAGGGAGATTTAAATTAGATATTAGGAGGAAATTCATTACTATGAGGGTGGTGAGGCCCTGGCACAAGTTGCCCAGAGCAGCTGTGGATGCCCCATCCCTGGAGGTGTTCAAGGTCTGGTTGGATAAGCCCCTGAGCAGCCTGATCTGGTGAGAGGTGTCCCTGCCCATGGCAGGGGGGTTGGAATTAGATGATCTTTAAGGCCCTTTCAACCCAAATCACTCTATGGTGCCTTGAAACCTCCCCCAGAATGGGCTGGGTGGAAAATGTTCCTTTCTCATTTTCCTATTCATTAGAGAGATGATGGACATTTCTCACTTGCAGGATTCAATTCTGTCACTTCAAAACTATGTCCCAGACACACAAAATGACTTAGAAGTAGGTCATGTTGCAAGACGTCAGGATATTCTCTAGAAGTGTGTTATTTTTCATAAGTTTCTGCTACTATCTGCTTGCTTCAATTTTCTAGAAATCTCAAGCAATCTCTAAAAATGATGCCTCCCACTCTCAGAGAAGAAAGATTTCCAGCAACTTTAAAGACAACAAAAAAAAAAAAAAAAAAAAAAAAAAGTTGAGTTTTTCCTCTCAAATAAAAGTAATAGTAGTAAATTATTAAAATGAATTATTGATTAAAATAAATCATAAGATGTACAGATTCATTAGCGTGTAGTAGGTATGTTTTGAATATGAACATTTTTTAAAATTATTTTTAACTGAGAAATATGCAAGAAATTGTGATGCTACTACTAATTTAAAAACTTTGCAGATTTCAAAAATTAATTAGAGGTGAGGTGAAGAGACAACTTGCTTGGCAAATGTTTTACTTTTAGATCCAATGCCTTCCAAAACTGTCAAATATATATGTATATCTCAGAGAACATGGGTCATATATGATGTGGAGAAGTCACATTAGTAGCTGGTAAGCTCACTGACTCGAGCGTTAGTCCATTCCCATGGACAGGTCAGCCAACTCAAAGCAAAAGTACCCCCTAGAAACAGGATAAGAGATGACTTATGCATGGGACAATATAGAAAGGACTTACATGTATGCAGAAAGGATTGATAGATGGGCAGCAAGAGTTAAGGCAGACTTCAGTTACACTGTAGCTACTGTTGCCAAGGTGGTTGGGTGCTTTGAAGTTATCCTAGATTACTTTGTTCACTGAAGGCCAACCTGTTTCTTTTTGGTTTTGTTGTTGTTGTTATTCTATTTGTTTTTAAACAAGCACCTATCTCTCCATCTTCCAGACAGATCTGGACAAAAATCCCATGCCCTTTCTCCAGGCTTCACCCTTCCAAATTTTCTTGTGCAGAAAGCAAGAGTACATCTCACCTACAGCATGATGAACAGGTGCCCTGCAGCCTGGCATGGACTTAAGGAGTGTCTCTGTGATTGCTACTTAAGATGCAGTCCAAGTGATGTAAAGAAGAAGCAGTCTGAGTTTAACAGCAGTGTCTAACCAAGACAGGAGCTTCAAGTTTGGCAACTTAAGAGCAGAGACCAAGTACAGTGGGAGTTTTTTCCTCCTCCAACCAGTGCAGGCAACTGAATGTCAGCAGCATGTGTGATAGTTGCCTGCAGCTCTTGCATTCAACTCCAGTGTGTTAAAATGTCAAACAAAATCTTTGCCATTGGCATAAACATTTTAGAAATGTTTCAGGGAATACACTTCAGTGTGCATATAGTTTTGCTACTTCTTGTCTTACAACACAGGAAAGATCCCTCAGAAACAAACACAGAATATGACTTATAGTATAGACTAAAGCTTCAGCTGTGAACAAATGAGGTTTTGGAAGGGAAAGGAGGAAAGGAGACAAGAATTGAGAACCTAGAGAAAGGTCAGACCTTTCCATTAAACATGCAGATCTTTGAAAATAAAGCACATGTCGCACAGCACTCTTAAAAATATTTATAACATTGTTCCTTCAGAATTTGTAATTTCCTACCCAAAGTTACCAAGCAGCAGCAGAATGCAGTTGTACAGATCCCCAAAACATATGGGAGACTTCAAGGTACAACTTAGTGTAAAGAAAGAAACATTTCCTTTTGGTTCTCTCCATATCTACCAGGGTGGTGATATCATTAAATAGAAGACAGCAATGGGCCACTCCAAGCATGTCAAGCTTTGTAGTTGCATGGCCTATGTGACATTGTATTATTCAAAAAAGCATTATCTAAAGAATCAGTATTCCTCCTCTCGTTAAACCTAGCAGGCTCTAAGACATTGCATTATGCCCTGTGTTCCCATGAGTGTAAACAGCTGATATTGGAAAGGCTCGAAGTAATAAATGAACATCCAAAGTTCATAACCAACTGAGAATTTGACAAAAGAAAAATACCATGGCAATGGTCTCTATTTTTCCCCACATGGTTAAGTAGTCTTTGATTTAAAAAGACAGATACACAGCTTTACATGGTGACTCTATTCCCATTCCAGCTCTTTTCTTAGAGTTTCTTCTCCTTACCTAGAGAACAACAAATTACACACATATACGGGTGTGATGTCCTGAAAAGACAGCAAGCTTTTTGTATTATTTTTAAAGTACCTTGTACAGAATCTGTATTGCTACAGCAGGGTTACTGAGAGTTTTGAGTTACAGGGGGCTATATATAAATTTAATAAAAGTTGTCTTCTCACAATCTGAAGGAAGTAGAGCAAAGTGCACAATGAGGTTAATTTATATATTCTTCCCTTTATGCTCACACAAGATTTCCTTTCATGTTTAGAGATGTTTTGAAGTAATGAAGAGACTATGCTTTTTCTCTATTTTGTTACCACCTATTTTATGAACTGCTCTCTCAGACTACATGTTACTGCCATCAAGAACCATAAAACTTTACAGAATAATTCCTCTGATTTTTCATTTATTTATTTTTTGCTGTTGTGACAGTTATGAAAAATGTTAAAATAGACAAACATTGGTAATCTATTTATGGCTTCATACAACTGTTGAAAGATACCTAAATGAAGTCCCTTTTTCCCTTAATTCTCATAGATATAATAGATTGACACATTGCTAGACAACTACTAGACTGAAACAATTAAAGAGTGTAATGTGCAAAGAGCATTTTAGAGGCAGCAATTAGATCACTCAAATTAGATGTTTTATTTGCCCAAACATGTCTTTAAATCTGAGAGAACAAAAGGCTGCATTTACAAACAACGCAGCATCAGATTTTCAAAGCGCTTTGCTAGAATACTGTGGACTGCTGCCTGTAGATGGTGGCCATCATACCCACTTGCTTTTTCCTATCTGCAGCCCCGAAGGTACAAACCATGACACACTTCTGAACACAGCACTGATGACTGACAGGTTGTGGTTCTCTATATGTGCAGTGGTCAGTCAAATGACATGTATCTCTGACTGGATTTCTGAATGCAGGAAGATGTAATCACTCAGCAGCACAGGACAATCTGATCAAATGTGTTTATTCATCTTTTGAAATTTTAACATTTATTTTTTTCTTAGGTTATGTTTGAATTTCAATTTCATTTAGTGTTTAGTGTTCCCAAAACATTCCAGTTCACAGCCTTGAAAACTGAAGTCTTTGAGCCCAGACACAGTAAGGGAAAAAAAAATAATAATAAAAAATTGCCACATGAGAGACTGAGACCATATCATTCATTATTTAATGTTGAAAAATCCACACAATTATTTCATCTACACTGTGTCACAGGAGACATCTCTTTTACTTCACCTGTCTTAAAAGACCAATGACCTTTGTTTCTTATTCTCTCCCCTCACATTACTTCTTAAGGGATATATTTTCATTGTAGAAACAAGCTTTTTAAATCAGTACTTAATCTGTGGACAAGAGTCCACTTTCAAAAGAGTCAAAAAATGAACTCATAGATAACACATGGTCTTCTGAGTCACTCTTTGACAACATGATATACACCCCATATCTTAAGCAAAAATAAAATAAAATGAAATAAAATAAAATAAAATAAAATAAAATAAAATAAAATAAAATAAAATAAAATAAAATAAAATAATAAAATAAAATAAAATGTTCTTAAAATCCACTCAAAAATGTCAAATATAATTTACACTAACAGTTAATTTTAACCTCCCAGGATGCTGTCCCTGTAAAACAAGCTGAATGTATCTACAGGTTAAAACATATATACCTGTCCAAGCAAATGTGTGCAACCCATTCAGGCACAGAATACTGCAGTCAAACAGAAAAACGGAATAAGTAAATTCCATGTTGGTCACAAATTTCTTACAAAACACCATCAGAGAATTGTGAAGTCATGGTTATAATATTCTGCTATTTACAAATCAACTCCACTCTCTACTGAAGCTTCAGAACTGAAAATGTTCCACATGACCATAATTTTATATACCCGAGACAAATGCTGGGTACCTAAATCATGTGCATTATCAGCTAGGTGAGATCAGTGTGCGCAAAGTCCAGTTTAATTCCAATTCAAATCATTAGCATCTTTTACACTGATTTCAGTGGGGTTTGAATGCTTCTAGGTACCACAGGAATAAGTACAATAGCAGTAATCAATATTTATAAATAGTATTGCTGGGATTGTGTCTAGGAAGAAGACTTTTCTTCTTTCTTTCCTCCTACAAGTGAATAGCTCTCGCTAAACCTGCAAAGAACATCCTGGAGTACAGCAAGATATACCTCTCAAAGGGTTAGCAGTTTTCTGAGCAGGTGCCTCAGCTGGCTTCAACACATTTCAGTCCTCAATACCCTTTTATACAAATGTAAAGTTTACAGGGGGAGAAAAAGGATTTCCCCTTAGTTTCCACCTCTCTAAACTGCCGTTTGTCATTTTCAGCCACGAACTGGGGTGCAAATATGGAATACAGTTTTTGCCAGCATTTGTTCACTACTTTTCATCAACGTAGGTAAAATGTAAATTTTGTGACTGCTGCAAAAATAAAGAGCTGAGGTCTGCCTCCTCCTATCACAAAAAAAAAAAAAAAAAAAAAAAAAAAAAAGTGGAGAAGGAAAAGGAAGGAGCAGGGGCAGTACTTGTTGCTCCAAGTAGGGGCCATCCCTATCTGAGAAATAATGAAATGCCTGGGAAAATCAACCCACTCAATGGAATAATCAGAGAACTTGCAAAAGGGACTGAAAGGACAAATGAAACAAAAGCAGTGGAGAAGACTGGGACCTGCCTGGGTCCCAGGAGATGTCTGGAGCCCCAGCAGAATCTGCATTCCCTCTGAGATGAAGGGTACTTCACCTCTTTCTGTGATAGACAGATTTGAAAATTATTCTGGCACCAAAACCAACCTGACCTTAGCTGGTGTTTACCTCTCCTACTGCAGTGTTTGTTCCTGGTTTGTTCCAGTGTTTGACCTGGTTTGCATTCTGGAAATGCACTGGTGGTGAGTACAGCTGGCCTCTCCAGGATGGGAATCAAGAAAAGAATGCTCCAAAAAACACAACATATGCTCCCAGTAACCACCTTCTCAGGGCAAGTGCAAGAATGTCAGTTTAGTCTCAGTGACATGGAAGGTCAGACTGTAAAGACTATGGGCATCACCTTGCAGTCTTTAAATCTATAGGCTCCAGTCTCATTCCTTAAGTATATACACAGAGCCCAGCATGTACCATTTCAGCAATGTGAAAACTCAGCAAAATATAAAGTCCCTTCTTTTTTTTTGTATGCATGTGCTCTTTGATTACATTTGCTCTCATGTGAATGTCAGACATTAATATTCATTATAGTACTGGGGGTGAAAGGTGGGGAAAAAGGAGAATGAATACATCATTATATATTATTATCACTTACTATATTACCTTGTTACTGAAGCTTCCATTCCTGATTTAAGTAAAGAAAACCAAAAGGATTAGGAGAAAAAAAAAAAAAAAAAAAAAAAAAAAAAAAAGCTACTGCAGTGTGATGAAAGCAAAGGAAGATTATTAATGTGCTGCAGGTACTGAAGAGAGATGCAATTATAAGATTCAAGGGAAATAAGGCAGCGAAAAAAAACAACAAACATCTGTACTGAAAGTCTATTTCTTTGAAATTATTTAATTTACTAAAAACTTCTATCATTTCAAGTTTAAAAGATTCACAGCAAATATCATTGCTTGTGAGAAAAGCTTTGACAGAGCACACTTTGAAATACTCATCATCCAACTCCAATGGTACAGTAAGAATTAGAAATAACACATTTTCATTTTTCTTATTTTTTCAAGGCAACTATGTACACTGAGACCACTATTATCATTTCTGGCACTGCATTTCAAGGCAATTAAAAAGAAATGTGAGGTTACTTTATTCTGTTTTTTTCCTTTTTCTCCCCTTTAGAGATGGAGTTCTCTAATCTTGATCTCTGTACAGTATGTACACAGAGTTGCTCCCACTGTATAAAAGATGGATGCTAGGGTTTGTTCTACTTTGATCATAAACAGATCAGATGCCCCTGCAAGAGACTGAAAAAAAAAAAAAATCAACATTTGCAAGAAATACTAACATGGAAAATTTCATAGGTATGCCAAAAGACAGAAGGTAAAACTGGAAGGACCTGATGATAAACTCCTTTCTAACATATGGAATCCCCATCACTGGAGAGTTTTATGAACTGGTTAGCAAGGGATGGACTAGGTGAGTACCTGAAACATTTCAACTCTGCTTTGTTGGTGATTAATATCTTGCTTGCGTTACAGCAAATTGTACTGCAATGCAAACAAGAGCCAGGAACCTTTGGTTTAGCAATTGCACAAACAAGCCTTCATGTCTACAAGTCTGAATGGCTGAAGACCACTTGTGCAACTTGCAACATATACTTTAAACGTTACGATTCCTCAAATAACCACAGAAAGGCTTAACGAACATTCAACAGGTTTATAGGACTTTCCTTCTGTGCATCTTAGAACCAGTCCAATTCAACCCAATTTAGAAAAAGACAGATATTTTTTCCCCCCAGTATTTAAGAGTAACAACAGATCTTGGTCTGACTGGAACTCAGAGGTGGAAGACCAGGACTGGGGGAGCAGTAACAGGGAGGTCCCTGCTCACTGGAAGCTCGCCAACGTAATACCCATCTACAAAAAGGGCATGAGAGAAGACACAGGAAACTGACAGTCCTGTCAGTCTAACCTTGGTCCCTGGAAAAGTTGTGGAGATTGTCCTGGGAGATATTGAAAGGCATGTAAAGAACAAAGTTATTATCTGGCATAGTCAACATGGGTTCTTTAAGGTAAAGTCCTGCCTCCTTGATCTCCTTCTATGATAAAGTCACCCATTTGGTTGATGAAGGGAAGGTGGTGGATGCAATTTTTTATTTTTTTTTTATTTTTTTCCTCCTGTGGCCTTTGATTCTGGCCCTCACACATCCTTCTGGACAAATTGTCTGACTGTGAGATAGACAGATTCATACTACGCTGTGTGGCGAACAAGCTGAATGGTAGTGCTCAAAGAATCATAGTGAATGGAGCTGCATCTGGCTGGTGGATGGTTACTAGCAATGTTCTTCAGGGCTCAGCTTCAGGGCCAGTTCTGTTCAACATTTTTATCAGTGATCTGGATGCAGGAGTGAAATGCATCTTCAACAAGTTTGCCAATGACACTAAACTGGTTGTTGTTGACTCCCTGGAGGGACAAGAGGACTTGCAGAGGTATCTAGATAGATTGGTGCGCTGGGCCATCAGCTGTGGCATGAAATTCAACAAAGGTAAATTTGACCCCAAGGTTCTGCACCTGGGATGGAGTAATGTCAGACACAGGTACAGACTGGGAGGTGAATGGCTAGAGAACAGCCCTGTAGAAAGGGATCTGGGGGCTCTATGGACAATCAGCTCAACAAAGCCAGCAGTGTGCCCTGACAGACAAGGGGCAAACTGCATTTTGGGGTGCATTAAACATGGTATAGCCAGCCAATCAAAGGAGGTGATTCTCCTTTAATGCATTTAGCATTGGTGCAGCCTCACCTTGAATATTGTGTGCATTTCTGGGCTCCACAAAATAAAAAGGATGTTAAAGTCCCTGAAAGCATCCAAAGGAGGGTAATAAAGCTGTTAAAATGTCTGGAAGGCATGTCCTGGGAGGAGAGGCTGAGGACATCTGGGCTGACTGGTCTGAAGAAAAGGAGGCTGAGCGATGACCTCATTACTCTCGACACCTTCCTGAGGAGGAGAAATGGAGAGGAAGGTGCTGATCTCTTCTTTCTGGTCACCAGTGATAAGACATGTGGGAGTGGCAAAAAGCTGTACCAGTAGAAGATTTAGAGTGGACATTGGGAAAAATTTCTTTACTGTGTGGGTGGTCAAACCCTGAAACAGGCTTCCTAGCGAGGTGGTTGATGCCCCATATCATACACTGTTCAAGAGGTGCTTGGACAATGCCCTCATTAATATGCTTTAACTTTTGGTTAGCCCTGAATTGGTCAGTCAGTTGGACCAAATGATCTTTGGAGGTCTCTTCCAACTGTTCTGTTCCGTTCCATTCTGGTCTGGTCTCTTCTATTCTAACCCCAATGGCCAGGAAACAGGAGGGTAGCAAGTGAGAGATGTGTCATTTTGTAATCAGCCTGAAGCATTACTGAAATACTGGTGACAGCAGCCAGCCCCAGCTGCCATGGGATGTGGGGAGAAGCAGCTGCTTGGCCTACCCCAGCACAAACTTTTCTAAGGGTCTGCAGCTCTTGACCATGAATTTAAAAGCTGTTTCTATAGCAGCAGCAGCAGCAGCAGGGATAATCCCTGCATGAAAAAAGATTGGCCTGTTTGCTCTATAATCCACTGTACCAGGTGTCACGCCTCAGACTTCACACAAGGTTTTATCTACATTTTAGCAGGAGCAGCAAGACTGAAGTCTGAACAGAAATGTTTCCCTCCTTGCCTGCCCAAAACAAATCCCCAGAACTCCCTGGGACATGGTGCCATTAGAGATATCTTTTCTCTTAAAATCACAGAGAATTTCAGTGGGAAAGATTTCTACAGACAAAGCTTATGAAACTAGACTCCAAATAACTATTGTAATGTTGATATTTGCAAATGATTGTACCTAGGTGTCAAAAAAAAAAAAGATACATTAACAAGCAAGGCCCTAGCATTTTGATTCAGAAACAAGCTGCTATGCAAGAGGCAAAGGCACTGCACACGCATGCCCCTATGATACAATTCACTAAGACACAGTTCACATATATGCACCCCTCTGTACACATCTCACTCCCTGAAATGGGCTAAAACAAATCAAAGGAGCCTATCAGAAAAGCAAGGACCTGCAAAGACTTCTTGTCAGACAGGTAAGGAGGACAAAATGGTGAGATGCATACCAGCTGGCAATTCACTCTTCTCACTGGGCTGCAGCACACAGCCCAGATTAAAACACTTGCAGGAAATGCTTCCTAGCACTGTTGCCTTCTGGCTTCTGTGTTACCCCACTCATCACGCAATGTGCTGCTCTGGCAAAGTATGGAGATGACAAAGTTATTTGCATTAGCTTGTGATATGGGTACCACTGGATCACCCACAAGAGAACCTGTTCCCACTTCTACCTACTTTCAGTTTAATTGGAGGATACTGCAGCATCACAGGCTCCAGAGCTTGAGACATAGGTGGAGCCTCCCAGGCTTGGAGGTGGCACAAAAAGCAAATCACCAAGGGTCTGATCCTACTGGTTTCATACTTTCCAAACCCCTCTTTGTTCTGTATATATTTACTTTAAAGGTCAGGGGAGCCATCACTGTATGTAAGGTATACACCAGCATAAGTAAAAGGAGAGAAAAACAGGTCCCATTCATAGTCTGGAAACTAGGACTACAAACCTTACATCTCATCTTAAAGATGTAGCAGTGATCTCTAAACAATTTAAATCTACCTTTTGAGATTCAGCTTGGCAAAATTCACACCTAGAGACTTAATAAATTCAAGCTTATCTACTCAAAAATCTAACTATTAGTACAGTATTATAAAACACTTTTACTACAAATCCAAAGGAAATATTTCTATTTGTGAAAGGAATAGATACATATAAAAAACATATAGAAGTATACATTATAAGTTAATTTTAAGGGCAAGTAGCTGGTACAAGACATGTTAGGTTTATTTAGAAAGAAATTAAAAATACAGTAAAATGTAAAAGAAATTTCACCAAGCAAAGAACACAGGCACCTAGAATCACAGAATCACAGAATTGTCTAGGTTGGAAGAGACCTCAAGGTCATTGAGTCCAACCTCTGACCTAACACTAACAAGTCCTCCACTAAACCATATCACTAAGTTCAACATCTAAACGTCTTTTAAAGACCTCCAGGGATGGTGACTCCACCACTTCCCTGGGCAGCCCATTCCAATGCCTCACAACCCTTTCGGTAAAGAAGTTCTTCCTAACATCCAACCTAAAACTCCCCTGGTGCAACTTTAGCCCGTTCCCCTTCGTTCTGTCACCAGGCACGTGGGAGAATAGACCAACCCCCACCTCGCTACAGCCTCCTTTAATGTACTTATAAAGAGTGATAAGGATGCCCCAAGCCTCCTTTTCTCCAGGCTGAACAAATCCAGCTCCCTCAGCCGCTCCTCGGACTTGTTCTCCAGACCAACCAGCTTCATCGCCCTTCTCTGGACTCTTTCGAGCACCTCGATGTCCTTTTTGTAGCGAGGGGCCCAAAACTGAACACAGTACTCGAGGTGTGGCCTCACCAGAGCCAAGTACAGGCAGACAATCACTTCCGAATGAATCAAGGTAGTGAATAGTATATGGCAAGTCTCAAGAGATCTTTAGTTTGCAAATTATTTTACATTACAATAAAAAAAGTTTTGTAGCCATTAACAGTAAATAATTATTGGCTGCAATATTCAATCAGGAAAGTTATACATATATCAAGTGCTTAGTTATACATATATCATGTGCTTACTGTTGCAGCAGAACTCAAACAGGTACTTTAAAAAAAAAAAAAAAAAAAAAGTAAAAAACTTGCAGTGAAGCTTCCCCCCACCCTTTTGTCACAAATAATTAACCATTTCTTTTATTAAGGCATCATTGCACTCATATAAACTTCTCTTTTAAAATACTGGGCAAAAGAGGAAGTGTACCAGCCCTCTGGATCACTCAACTATATCTCTGATATACAAACCCAGTCCAGCAAGGCTACTCTGCATTTGGATATGTGGATTGGAAAAATTAGATCTATTATATCTTTCTTCCCCCATTTTATCTGCCTGGACAAATCGTGATGTATTACACAACAGCAGAATTTGTTCAGGACCCAGGTGATTACACACATCAAAAGACCAAGCCCAATTCTATTCTCCTAGCTTTATCAGATTAAATACAGTGACTCTATAGATTTCAGTGGAGTTTCTGCTACTATAAACATCAAAAAGCAAAAGAAGAGACAATCTTGGAATAAGAATTTTCATTGAAAACAGCTTAATTTATAGGAAAAGTGGTTGGTGATAACAGTACTTGGAAAACCTAGCTGATTGCTTAACCAACACTTTTATTTACAGGATATAAATGCATTCAGCTAGCTATCAAATAATGGCACTTTTTGATGGGCTTTAAGCTGTCTTTATAAAATCCTTCATTTCACTACTAGGAAGATCTTTCCAATTATCTCCAACTAGAAGAGCAGTAATAAATCGGGTCATTGTCCCTGACCCTGCTCTGAGTCCTGACAAACAAAAATCTCATATGCAGTCTATTCTTAAGTTAATAGTGGTTAAAGGATAGATTTTTTCATTCATGAAACTATCACACAGAGCATTAAGCTAATTTGGATGAGGACATTCTCTTACTAAATTTTTAGAGCACATGAAATAAATACAAACTACAGGATAATCTGAATTTACCTCCATATATAGAAACTGCATAGTTCTATTTACATCCTAATTTAAATAAATCAGTACAAGGGGGACACACTTATTTCATTTTAATAATATCACATGCTAGTACCATTACAGTATATTTTTGACAGACTTCACTAAGATGTATGTGTTTTGCTGAAAACAGATAGAGACTTTCTGCACAACTTTCATAGAACTTCCCCTGTATTTGGCTTTCTGGATTATTTCAGATAAGTACATTTATTCCTACAGTCCTTTGCAGACTGTGTATGTAGACTCAGCTTACTCTATATCAGTTATGCATTAGCTCCAACACAAAAGCCACATTTCTGTGCTAGTGCAGTACTGTTCCCCAACTACCTTCTACCAGTTCTCAGCACAATCTTAATCTTATACGAAGTCTGTTTTCTGAATCTTGCATTCCAATTTTCTGCAGTCTCACTTCTCTCTTGTAGAGTCGCTGAAATGGATGGCTTTCTGCTGGCTTTCTTCTTCTCTACAGAGAAGAAGAAATAATGTTAGACCCATGGGTACCTTCTCCCTCGTTCATCATGTTGGACAGAACATATGTTCTTCTTTTTTTATTTTTTTTTCCTACGGTCTCTAGAACACCCTCAGTAACTTTCCAATTGAGTTAGTGTCCTCCCTGACAGTATTAATGCCTTCAATTTCTGAACAGTCAGATAAAGTACCCTTCTATCAAAATGGTCAGAGATAATTACCTTGGGATATTTATGCATTTTAGTATTTTCCCTGTACTGCTCTCTACTTTTCCCTGTACTGTGCCTTAGATGTAGGAAGTTTCTTTTTCTTGCTTTCATTTAAAAGAACCTTTAAATAATATCATTTTTGTTCAGCATCCTCCTCAGCATGTTGTAGCTAGTTACCCTGTTTTTGCTTGATTGTTCTTAACAAATCCCTGACTCCTCTTTCAGCTTACTGTCATGTATTATTTGATTTTCAATCTTCAGATCCTTTTTTCTGTGATATCATCCCTTCTCCCAGATGGCCAAAAATATGTTCATTTCAAATTACTTAATTGTTTTCTTCTTTCTTTTCTTACCTTCACAAACTTTCTAACACTGCTCGCCATGATGAGGACAAAAAAAAATAAATAAAAAAATTGTTCTTCCACCTTTTAACTAAATTCATTTTGTTGATGGTTGTGATGGTTTTGATTGATGGTTGTGTTATTTTTCTCCTTTACTCCTAGATACTCATAGATTGATTCTCCTAACTTCCAACTAAATGAAGACCTAACTTCCAAAGTCTTGTTAAGATTTTCTTTAACACAAAGTTTATAAATTTTCTCAATCCAGTTAAATATAACCATTTAACTTTTCTAGAATGTGCCACAATCAGATTTTCCTATCTTCCTCCTCCTTTACAGAGGTTTTATTTTTGCCTGTCTTCTTTGCTATTTATAAGCCAATATTAAAGATACAGCTCTGCAGGAGCCACCAAGAACTACTTGCAGTATGCAAAGGGAATTTTGAAGGACATTTGAGAAGGTGTCTGTGTCAGCCTTTGCTATAATGCAAAGCTAACCAGTATCTCAGAATGTTAAAAGAGGTCATGGGATACAAGAATAAAGGAGATGTGATATTCATTCAGAGTGTAGCAACTGAAAACTGGGGATTATGATATTGTAAAGGGGAATAGATCTAAACGAAGAAAGCATTGTCTTCATTTACTGGATGGAATTCCATGGTGGTGTCTTAGTAATTATTTGCTGTACATGCTAATATGAAAAGTTAAAACAAATAAAATTTCAAAAGTAGACTCCTAAAAGGCAGACCTAGATAAGAAAAAGGAAATGCTTCCAGAACTAATGTGCATAGAATTTAGGTGAGCACATATAAATCACTCAAGAAGAGCCTCCAGGAAGTGGTCCACTGGGAGATGAAGGAACTTGCAATAAATCAAGAGGCAACACCTTACCTCACTTGTTTCAGATCTTGCCACAAGGTATTGTGCAAGTATCAGATGTAGTTATCTGTAGTGTCTCTTAATCCTTTGCTAATTCTTAATTAAAATTCTTTTGTTCAACTTTGGAAGAACAGTTATCAAAACATTTTATCAAAAAAAAAATAAAAATGCTATCAAGGACCCTACAGACTGAGTACTGGCCAGCTTGCAGTATACCAGGCAGTTCCCAGATACATGGTGCAGGGTAGTATATAGCAAGGGGTGCACCAGTGGACAGGTGGATGAGACAGTCCTAGTTGTTTGCAGAGATACATTACCTGTACAGATAAGAAATGTACCCCACTTATTTCAAGACAACGGCAGAGAGTAACTTGCCTTACCTACTAGCATAACATACCCTCTAATAATACTGTTGACAAGAAAGCAATTACTTCCTCGCTGTCTTCTAAAATCAGTGATTTTTGTTGTCCAAGTTGCCTTACAATGAGAGACTTGGAGTCTTGGCTGAAAACCAACTACACAGCATTTCCTCCATGCAGCTGAACAATTTACTTTCTTCTTGCTGTTCATGTCATAAAGCCTTATTCCAAAAATGCTCTACCATTTGCTGTGGGCAATTTTTTAAGCCCTCATCTAGCAGAAGAGAAGACAGCAGGACAAATAGTGGAAAATAAACCATTCCATAAATTCAGCTCCTCATTTTTATTATGTTTTGTTTGATTGTTTGTTCATTTTTCCACATCCATTCACATGTATGAGTTTGTATTTGCATAGAGGGAGGGAACAAGGTTGGACAAATACTTATTCATATGCAAACAAGGGTATTCACTCTTGTTCGAAAAGTGCTTACCTTCTGTTTACAAGGCTTCAGTAGTTGAATCGCAAAGCAGAAAAATATCGTGAATTCAGCTGGTCAATGATACCCTATCAATAATATTAACTAGTCCAAATATAAAGCCAAAGCAAAGAGACAGAAATTCACTGATGTTCATGGTGTCTTGATACAACTAGGTAATGAGAATACACATACACAAATAAGACTGAACACAGTGTTTCAGAAAATGCTGCATTTGCTGATAAGCTAGCTGTCTGATAAAGAGAGTCATGTTTTCTGCAGTGGAGAATGCCTTAACACCTAGTTCTGCTTTTTGCTGCCACATGGGCAGGCAGATTTCTCCTTCAGGGTTTTGTCATTTGATTCTGATGCACAGGAGCAAAACAATACCACAAAAAGAAAGGAAAAATTCTCTAGGGGATGTTTGGGATGTTTACTTGGGAATGTAAGAAGCAGCATTCAAGTCGTTGGCACTGACTTTTATAAAACAAGTACTTGAACTCACTTTTCTATATCCCTGGTAAATTAGACCACCGGTCTCTTCTACAGCTGATAACTTTCTCCCACAATTATCTACAAAATCTGTTGTAAGTCTACACTTTTTTTTTCTTGCTTCATCATTGTCCAGCAAGCATATGGTGAGGTGTGGTGAAACTGGCCACGTAGCCATCAGCTGCAGCAAGACCAGTGAAGTCAACTGCTAACACTGTGACAAGTCAGGGCGCCTTGCATGGGAATACACAATTGAAGCTACAACCTAACTATTTTCCTTTTTACCCCTCTTTGTTCTGATTGATGGTTGTGTTATTTTTCTCCTTTACTCCTAGATACTCCTAGATTCTCCTAGTCTGTCTACCGACATGTCTTTCCAACATGTGTTGAGTCATCATTTCTGAAGTGAGGATGTACAAACACAGGGCTAAGTGATACATGGGGAGGATTGTGCATATGTGTTCAGTAAACAGGATCATTGTTCTGAAACTCCCTTCCTGAGATGTATTGGTTTGAGATGTATTTTTTTTTTTTGTATTTCTGTATTTTCGGACAAATTTTGATTTGGGAAAAAAAATCAAGAGCAAAAGAACAAGTCTGAAGAAGTGTGAAAGGTTCATCTCCTGGTAATGAAATATGAAGTTCTATATACAAAATACACTAGTTAAGAATTTTATGCAAAGAGGTGAAGACTTTGAGTAAAACATTGTTCTGATATTTTTTCCTAGCTAATGCTTTGCTAGGAATATTCTATCACTAATTTCAGATACACACCTTCTGCTCTTTCTGTCATCTTCAAGAAATTTTATCAGAAGAGAAATATCATGTTATTAGACAACAGGTAATTTTTGAACCATCTTAACTCCTTTTCAAAGAAACTAAGAAAGGCTGGATCACATCTTGGCATCAGTTATGACAGTACAATCATACTGACACAGATTTCACAACAAAAATCTTCTGCATCTGTTGTCTAAATAGAAAAAAAAAATTAAAAAAAAAAAAAAGACATTGCAGTATGATAAATATTCATTTGGTATGCAGAATGAAACCTTCCAAAATCTAAATTACAGTTAAGATTTTGAAAATCCCATCACAAGCAACAGTCTCCACTACTTAAGAACCAAAAGCATACATCTCAAACACCATGACCTGTCCCTTCCCAGGAGCCCAGCCCGAGGACACTAAACTGCATGGCCAAATCAAGAACCTTCTTCTCCACCTGTGGTCAGAGGATGAGAAGTGGTCTGTCAGGCTGAAAATATACCAGGAAACAACCCCAATTTAAAACAAAAATTAAAAAATATACCCCATGTGCTCTCAAATACACAACCATCCAATAAATCAAACAGAGCACAAGAGAACTAAAGTACCAAGCATCCAGGACATGTTTGCAAAGGAAAATCATTTTGCTAGCATTTCAAAACGTACTATGGATTTTCTTCTTAAGTTGTGGCCATTTTATTTCATCAGTAACCTTCAACTTTTTAAAATTAACTATTTTTTCCTCCCTTCCCTACAATATTTTCCAGTTACTGGAATTATCTTTGGTTGAGGTGCACCATTTTCTCCCATGTTGTTTTCTCATTTTCAACAGATTTCCATGAGGCTAGGCTGTAGCAATAAGGAAGTGATATGGAAGTATTCTACTCTGCAGTATATTTTGATAGAGTTTTATTTTGCACTCCCTTAACTTATAGGTTGTATTTTTACTGAGTATAAGCTCTGTGAGAATAGCAATGCATTTAGAAAACAGAGTTCATGCAATACACACAAACTGACTCCTCTCACCATATAGGAAAGTCTTTCTCAATGCAACAGCTTGGTGTAGAAGAGCATGCTGAGCTGAAAAGCAAATACAGCTATCTGATTAATTGATTCTGACCTCATAAATATTATACTTTGGGGGCTCTAATGGAACTTCCTGAGGGTAAATTGCATGGTTCACCTCATCCATTTATATCTCTGGCTGACAGATGTACATTATGAAATGTCACTGAATATGCTGGCAATAAATGAGGTATAACATTAGCATCTTGGTTCTGTTTTCCTGAAGGAACACTTTTGTTAAATGAATCCCACACCAGTAAAAACATTATTCTCTACCATGTATACTTCTTTCTATTTTAATCAGTCTCCCAGAAATACATACTGGCCTTCCAAAACCACGGAGCCTTAGTAAATTAATAAAACAAGCTGCTCTTTTGTTGTGCATGTTTCTATTGTGAAGCTATATTGTTGGAGCATATTAGGCTGTGACAAGCATTTGATAGCATAGTAGTTGCACTAATGTTGTGGTTATTATCTTTACTACCATGCAGTGAAACACAGTTAATTAAAATACAGTGAAGAAACTGCTCCCTTCCCCCACTCACACATAAATGAGACAATAAATTCGTTGTTGCAGGCAGCATATAGTCTCTCTTGACCCTCTGCATGTATATTGACATCATTTTATTTTATTTTATTTATTTTATTTTATTGGCATTTGAGACTATTAAAACTGCATATAGAGGTCTGGGGAATAACAGCAAATAACCATGGCATGTGCAGTTTAATGAAATGATATACTGTGGTGCATTGCAATGAAACTCGTAAGAATATATGCCTCACTCCCGTAAGGTGCACAGATTCCAATAACCCATTAATCCTTGCCATGAGCAGGCCATGACTGTGAAGGTAACTTTGCCAAAGGATGGGGTGAGGGGAAAGTGAGGAAGGGAGGGAAGAAGGCTGAGGGAAGACCAGAGCTACTGGCAAATGCTGTAATCAGAGGAAATTGACCATCTTTTTTGGATTAAACCTACTTTTAACTATTCCCTTTCCTCCTGCTGTTAAAGCATAATTGTTATAGAGGACAGCACTGGATAAACATGTAATTTATCTCTCACTAGTCACCGACAGCTATTGCAGCTTTATGAGTCTAAATGAGGCTTAAAGATCATATAAGCTAAGACAGCCTCTGGAGAACTGCATGGTAGCTGGTTGCCACATCTCTGCACAAAGGCAGTGGTACATGGAGTAGCCTACATTAGTAGCTGCTTCCCAGAACCTGGCCACAGCCACAGTTCCCTCAAAAAATATATATATATATATTTTTTTTTTTCAGGAAGTTCCAACCCCCACTCTTCACAGTTCACAAGAGGAGTAAGACAGCTAGGAAAAATCACTATTACAGGGTTTTGCCAAGGCTGCAAACAGGTTACAAGTCGGTCACAAAATTGGTGCCTGTTACTACATCTGGGTGTTTGCTGATTTATTCTCAGGCACAGACTACAGCTGTGCTGTAAAGGAACTGCATAGACCTCTGCTTTTGCACACAAGTGCACAGGCCAGCTGTCACTTCACCCCTTATACTCCTAGTTCATGCTTTCAAAAAGGCTAGAAAGCATATGCTAAATGCAAAGAGAGAACCACCTAGCAATAAGAACAGAAAAAGAAAAAAAAAAAAAAGGCATTGCTTTTATAGCATCTCCTTCCTGCACACTGTGAATGCTTCTGGGAGCTGCCCGGCAGTGGAGCTGGGCTCAAGGTGGCTGCAAGGCAAAAGCAGCAAGTGTCCTTGGCAGACAAGTATGCCCGGACACCAGGGACGTGAGAAAAGCTTCTCCCCACTCCATTGTCATTTACTTTGCTAGGTCAAAGTCACAGGTCACACCCCATAAAAAACATTTATTTTAAGGCAGTGGAGGTGAGAGGAAGCAAGTTGTAAACCCTGTGACATTGCCTTCCTGTTCAGGCTTTCTATTTCTTGTCTTGATTCTGTTAACAGTGATGCAACTTGTGATTGTGGTGTCTTTATGTTAGGAAGTCTGCTAGTATAACTATCTATTGAAACAAGCGTGGAGATATGTCCAAGACCAATAAATAGGATCTCTGGTCTAGAAAGCTTTATAAGGTGTATATGCTTAGGCTTAGACAAATAAACATGTACATGCAAAAAGCAAAGTCAAGTGAGCAGTGTAATCATGATAGTACTTGGTACATTTTTCCCGTTACTTGCTACTTCTGCCTCCATCTTGCACACAATTAAGAAAAACAAAACACAGAGATCAGTGCAAGTGATCTAGCAAAGGTCCATGTGCCACAGACAAGCAAAGGAAGCAGTCCCCTCCATTCATAACATTCAAAGAGCCTACAACACCTCTGCTAGCAGTCTTTGCCTACATATCTTCACACCCATACCTTGGTTGATAATTCATTTGGAAGAAGCAAGGGAGTTAGCCCACACTGCCTTATAACAGGGAATTTCATCACGTGCATGATTACCTGGCTAATAAACCAGGGTCACAATTATACAGAGCCCAGCACCATAAATCTAACCCTGCCCAGGCTTTACCAGTGAGAGTACTCAGACCACTCAGGACTTCTCACTTGCTTTGGGTGTTAACCCAGTTTTCTCCTGCTCCAGACACCTATAAACCAGTAATTAAAGGTGAATTCATTAGTTGCTGTCTATGAATATGATGCTAGGCAGGACAATTCTAATCCTAACAAGCAGAGAGCAGTCTGATGAGACTGAGCAATCTGATGATGTCCATCCCTCACATGCCAGGGTCACTGTCTAAATAACTGGGTGGAAAGAAGGTCACTCAAACAGCAGAAGAGTCCACTTCAAAAATGCTAATCATATCACACTTCCACTTAATGTACAATGTCTAGACAGTATTGACTGTATGTTCTGACTGTTCTTTCAGGGTGAAGGCATTAGCTATCTCAGAGATCTGAAGTTACTATAATCAAAGCTTGTTTGTTTGCTTTTCTGGAGGTGGCTTGCTTTCAAGCTTAAAATTTCTCTGCATGGCATTGCAAGCAATGAGGAGGAGAGAGGTAGGAGTCTAACCAACCATGTGCATGTTTACCTGCTTTATAAGGTATTGTCGTTGATTGGAATGATGAGCTATTCATCTATATAAGGTATAATTTAATTTTCTTTAAAATTTTCCTGTATGCTAGTTTTTAATTTTGATTACTAAATACTAACAGCAATCTTTTTAAACAGAGAAAAATGCATTAATATATTTTTACTTTTTTTCCTGCATAGAATGACCTCCACTACACAGACAACAGGTGCTTTTAACTTCACAGTTTTACATTTCTTACAGCTACTTCGGTGTTTTCACAAACCACAGTTATATAAATGGACCAGCCATAACACCATTAATTTTCACTCTACCAGCCCACTATGTTCTAAGAGTAAAACAGCTGAGGATGTGAGCTAAATTAATGGCCAAGATTTGGCAGATTTCCTCTTTCTTTCCTCAGAAATCAGCTCCTTGATATCTAGGAAGGAAAGTCAAACCCTGCAATTGCCAGTGCCTATGGTGGCATACAAGAACCCTTCTACATAGCATTTATTTGGCTAGCAGTGCTTAAAGAATTGATGGCAACTGACAATGCCACACAGCTCTTTATATTGCTGTTGAACAACAAAACAGACACATCATTCAAAGGCTTCTTTTTTTTGCAAGTGACATTAAAAAAAAATTAAAAAAAAAAAAATCTGGGCTGCTCTTTACCTTTAAAAACCCAAAATGCATTGCAGACTCCTTCTTTGTAAAGCAAGTACCTGCACCGTTATATTGCTCAATTATTTTTCCAGCCTAATGATCAACTAAGAGGCACCTTGTTGCAGACACTTGCAGCCCTCTCTGTTATTTGTGATTCCCAGCTAAGTTCAGGAGGGGAACAACTTTGGGTCTGTTCAACATAAGTATCTTTGGAGGGAAGGCAAAGGAGAGAAAAAAAAGAAATGAAACCGAACATATGTCAGAGGATGAAAGGATAAGAATGAAAGGAGCTTGAGACATGTAATTTTAAAGTCTTGAATGCTTAGCAATAATGCTACCAATGTTCTCCACACCAGACATGATAGTATAATCTGGAAACCAGCAGTATGTGCAGAACTCGCCTAAAAATCAGGGGAGGGGTTCATGAAATAGTATTTCTGAGAGGAAGGAGTGAATGTTAGGCAGACACCTATCAGCTGTGTACACTTGTTGTATCATGCCTTTGTGATTAAGCAAATCTAGCTTGTAGGAAGAGAGAAAAAAATATTAAAAAAAAAAAAAGTTACAAGGAGGTAAATTTTATCTCCCCTCTCCAATCCTTGAAGAACTAAACAGCGCTGTTGCTCTAAACCACTAACCTTTTTCAAATCAACCTACATTGCCTAACAGCAAATATTTTCAAGCGTCAGAAGGCCATGGTAAGGCCTGTGAGAGAGGGGAGACAAAATAAGAAAAACAAACAAACAAACAAACAAACAAAAAACAAACAACAACAATTAAAAGACTATAAGTTTTGTTTTTGTTTTTTTTTCTGTAATACCAAAACAGATCATAAGCTCCAGCACTCTAAAGGGAAGCAAGAGAGTTTTGCTCTCATTAAAAAGTTAGTTTAAGTCTAAGCTAGAGAAGATCACATTCTGAAATATATATCCCTGATTATTCACAGCCATTTCCACCTCATGTTTCAGCCAGCAGAGCTGATCTGACTGAATGTTGCCCCCTTCCCACCCCTGCTGGGCTAGACCAAATTAAATTACATTTTCCTAACTACAGAAAGCTGCAGAGAAAATAATAATGATAAAAGTAACACCTCCAAAACGTAAGACTTTGCTAACTCCTCCTGAATCTCCGTCTAGGTCAGCATAGATAATCCATAGTTTTTTAGTTATGCATTTATATATATATAATTGGTTCTTATCTAATACATACATCTTATCTAATCAGTTCAAATCATTAACTGACAACAGTAGGTTACATATATTTTTCTCCATAAATCTTCAGTGAAATATCACACTGCATAATTTATGAGAACCTATTTTTGCCAATGTTTTGCTAAGATTGATACCTGCAATATATCTGAGGGAACACTGAAAACTGAAAATGTTGGAAGTGTTTGTTTCCAAAATGCAGAGAAAATAATAATAATAAAAAAAAAAAGATAATAAAAAATAAAAATAATAAAAAATAAAATAATAATAATAAAAAAAGGTCCTTTGTATTTGCCAAGAGTGGAAAAGACGACATGTCATCCACAAAGTAATCCCAATAAGCTGTTGGAACTGAGTAATATTGCTTGCATTAAAGTTTATGCATGTGAGTGCATAAGCAAATCTCAAGGCAAGTAAGTCAATAGTTGTTAGGTGCTTTCTGAGGCAGGTGCCAAAAGGACTGAAAAAATATGTGTTATAGTGGTAGTTATAGTGGTGAAAAAAGAGAATGGAGAAAACCCACAAACACTGCACATCTTCTTAAAGACACAAGACTGCTCCCAACTTTGGAACAGATCCCCTAATCAGAAAAGCAATGGAAAAAAAAAAAAAAAAGTCAGACCCTGCTTTTGATTTCCCCATTTCAATATACATATCCTACCTGCAAGGGATTTACGAGCTGCAATACTACAAAGATTTGCATAAGTTACACTGAAGTGAAGATACATGCTGGTCTTCAAACTGGTAACCTCCAAAATGGTTTCTTCTTTCCTCCCCACTCATTTTTTTTAACCATTTTTTCCCTTAATGATCATCTCCCCTGCCTCTGCAGAGTTGCACGGGAAAATGCTGCCATCCAGTGGCATTCCCAATGCCAGCGGGACTGTGAGTTGTGGGGGCCCGAATATCAGGGCCTTTCTCCTAACCTAGAGCAGACGGGGCAGCAAAGGGAACTCGGGAAGCTGGATTTTAAAGAGCTGCTGGCATCCTGCCCTTCAGTGTCAGTCACGGCTTTCTCAGATCAAGGATATGGTGACTCCAAGCATCCTGAAAAGCACATTATTTAGCACAAATTCATTAGCTGAATGTAATTCATGCATAGGTAAATGGACTCTCTGTAACTTCCACGTTTGAAAAGTCCTGTTTTGTTTTGTGTGTATGTGTGTGCCATCTAAACAGAGCTGTATAAAAATGGCTAAAACAAATAGCTAATTTTAAAATGCGGTCAGAAATCTGAAAGTCTGAGAACATTTTAATTTGAATGCAAAATTTTTCCTTGTCAAGTTTTTCTTTGTTTTCCTTGGTTTTCCAAATTTTTTGTTTAAAGTTTTTCCCCATTGCCCAGAAATTCTCAGTTTCTCACAAGAAATCTAGTCTCCCTCTATATTAAGGCAGATTCTTTTTTTTTTTTGCCAAGAGCATTTAATGTTATTCAGTAATCTGTCCAGGAACAAATGATCAAAATCTAAGTGACAGTTTGAAGTCACTCATCTGAGTTTCCTGAATCCATTAAGGCACTAGGGAACTTCTCATCATTTTTGTAAAAGATCAAAAAACATGTTTCAGGTCAAGAAACTGCATTTAAACTAGCAGTTACATAGCAAACATTGCTGTTTCTGAAGAGAGAAGGACTAGAGTAAACATAATCCTCTTGAATAAGCATGTATATCCAGATAAGGTCAGCAACAGTCAAAATTAAGGAAAAGTTTGTTGTTTATTTATACCATGGTAAAGGAATCTTTTTCACATAATGGCATGGCTTTTTTTTTTTATTGTTATCATTTTTTTAGGAAGGAAGGAAGGAAGGAAGGAAGGAAGGAAAGGGTCAGGGAATAGGAATAGGGGAAAAATGAAAATGAGAAAGAAAACAAACAAAAAAAAAAAAAAGGAAAAAAGAGAAAGGGAAAACAAACAAGCAAACAACAATAAAAAGTGCAAAACCTATCCACCAAATTAAGAAAAATCAGCATGAGTTTGTGGCCTTTTGCTTTTAAAGGCCTATGCATTTAGCGGTATGTGTTAATAAATCTCAGCTAAGTTGTGCCTGCTCTAAATCTCATCTAAATTGTGCCTGCTGCTTTACTTTATGCTGTCTTCACTATGGATTTCCTGGATCAGAAATCCCTAGCACAGCATGAACTTGACTCTGTTATTCAGCCATTAGAGTTTTAAACCTCAGTATCTGCTTCTGGAGATAGGCACACAGCTTCCACCCTGCCCTTTGTGCAGAGGGGCTGAATCTCAAACACTCACTTACGGGCGCAGGCTGCAAAGGTCAGCGCACCCTGAGGTCAGCCCACTACTTTCATCCTCCCCTGGCTCATCTCCCCATGGAGGTCACCCACCCTCCTCGCTGCTCCTTGTCCTGTGTCCACTTAAATGGCTTAATGGCTCTTCTCACAGGCTCCACGAGGACCCCCATCACAGCTGGTCCCAACAGACCTGTGCAGGTGACCCCAGCAGTCACCCAGACAGGGGTTACCCGTGCCTGACATGGCTGAAGCTGGCAGCCATCCACAAGTTTATGAGTTTTTCACCCAAGAGGACAAGATTGCACACAGTTCTGACTTCATGAATACATGTTCAAGAGACGTACAGTCTCCAGGACTGGATTTCCTCATAGGAACATTCACCTAAAGTCTGGATGTTGCAACAACTCAGCATTACCTGGCAGTACAAGCTGTTTCACTGCAGGGTGGGGGAGAAATGTCCACTAGCCTTTTCTAAAGCAATCACTGAGCTGTGAAAATCAGCCACAAATCTATGATTAAAATGTATCTAAGAAGCTAAGAACTTGAAATACTCTAGAGAGGTAAGTGGGCCTAAGCCATCAGGGCAGGTAGAATATTCAAAACCCTCATTATTCTACCTATTTATTTAGCATTCATTTTTTGATATTTCTGAATCCACCCAAGACAGTGAGGCTGGAAATGGATACATAATACAGTGTCCCACCTTTACAGGGTCACGAAATGTTTCCAGCTTTTACTGGCCATGACAATTTTCAGGTATTAAATATCAGTCTCTATCTAACAAAACTAGGAATATGGGTATTTTCAGCACGTTTATGTCAGACATTCACTGAGGTTGTTGTACTCTGTAGAACATGTTTTTGTCTATCAGTCATTAAATGAAGATAACAGAGAGAAAACAGAGGTATGGGTGAACCACATCGTCACCAGCATGCCCCATGAACAAACTGTAACTTTCTGTATCCACCACCATCTGTCTCACACAAAACTCAAACTTCTTACCGGACAATTCCTTATTTTATCAACTTATTTATGAATCATACAATCTACTTGTTTAAGTTCTCTCCAACACTTAGTAGAGTCCACAAGTGTTACATTGTGTTATAAGGAAAATAGAAACCTGAAGTCTTGCTGTCCTTCAGGACACAACAATCCACCAGGAAAAAAGCCAGTCCTTTGGTTTGGATACAATCAATTTTCCCCAATTTACAAAATCTATCTACACTTTCCACTTTTCAGTCACTTTGCAGACACAACACATCATCAACTATCACACAGCCTTAATCTTGCACTAATAGTCCTCACCACAGGAAGCAAAAGAGCTGCCTAGGGATTGTCTATAAAATTCTCCAGTGTGAGTGGATAGAGTTTGGCTGGGAGTTGGCTGGATGTCTCTCAGACTGTAACTTGTGGGACAAAACACCAGGTTTGTAGATTTCCTGAAATAAAAGACCAAAAAAGAAAATCCTCCTACTTCTAAGATGCTGCACAAGTCCTATATATGTCAAGATTTCACCTTTCATATCATACCAAAATCCAGTGCAGGAACTAGAACATAAGGAAAACATCTACCTCTGTATGCACTCATGAAAGAAAGTTAATGGATCAGAGAACTTGACACAGTGTAAATATGGAACTTGGTCTCAGTTTCATGTTCTTCATTCCCAAAATAAACCATTTTCAGTAACAAAATCCCACTAACTTATGGCAATCTTTTTAAGTACATGTATGTTGAACTAATCGCTCTCTGAAGCCATACTCACAGACCTGAAGCCAACTCCAGGTCTGTTTGTGAATTCAAGAAAACCTATTTCCATTCGGAAGGTTAAGTGTTAGAGCTGAGCAAAGCCTATATATAGACAGTTCAATTTTAAATCAACTGACTCATCAATCAAAAGACTCAACATTAGAGACAAGGTCAATAGATCTCTATACAGGACCTACAAATGCATGTCCACAATATGTGAGGTAATGGAAGTTATATTCCTTTTCTATTCCTGAATTTATATTCACATGACTACACTAATGAGAACCTTCTCAGTTAAATCTACCACTGCCCATCTCCTAAAGTCATCCTCACTAAAAGTTTTCCCTCCACGTTAATAACTGTCTCCACTGGCTAGAATCCTTTATCATATTTACTGTGTATCTAACTCTATGAATAAACAGGACTTCACACTTTTCACAGGTATTGTCACAGTATGTTTTAAAATGATGAATAATCATCAAAATATGAGCAGAATCTCCTTTGTACCTGTTCAAAGTCATTAAATTCCACAAAGTTCAAGAAAAGACAAATTCACATTCCACAGAGAACCATTTTCCCCCTATTTCTTGCACAACCTTTTTATTACCGATAGTTGCATGTGTCTTTCTGCCAATTTTGCAAGAGTTAAAAGACTCAGACAGTTAAACCACTCTGTCTGGCCCAGAAAGGGTCATCTCTTTTGATGATTGTCATTAAGCTCATTACTGCAACAATGTAATCACAGATGCTTAGACAAAACACTCAAAGCAAAACTCTAACAATCAACATGTCTAAGTGTATTACATAATAGATTAGTAGAATGGAAACTTCCAAATTCCCATCAATAAGAATGAGTAAATTATTTTCTTGAGTAGCTCAATTACTATGAAATATCTCAACCAAAACCTCTTCTAAGTTTCATCTATCTGTCATTTACTACATGCGTCTGTGTCAGAAGTAATATCTATTTATCTACTCCATTTAGAATAATGAGACTAATGAGTTTATAATTGTTATTTACCAAAATCCTTTCTGAAAAGTAATAAGGGAAAGGCAACTGTTGCATCAGGTAAGTAAAAAAAACACTACCGTGGTGATACATTTCAACAGCTGTATTACTGCCTTCAAAACTTTTGGTGTAGATATCAATGTGAACAAGGAAGAAAAAAAGTAACAGTTTCTAATTCAAAAGATCAAAAACTTTTCCACTTTTGCATGCATTGTCTGTTGCAAGTAAATAAGGAACAAAGAATAGATTCATCTTACCTTCTCTTACTTATGGAAAAGGGAAGGGGAGGGGAGAGGAGGAGAGGGGAGGGGAGGGAAAAAACAATGAATCAAGAAAGAAAAATAAGGAACCTCAAACACATTAGTCATGATGAGGGCAAGAAATGAACTAGTGCCAAATTAAACCTGAAGTCAGCTTCAGACATGGAGAAGAAGGAAATGTATTGAAGTCAAGCTCCTCTTTTTGAACTACTGGAGAACTTGCCCCTCCATGTCTGCACTTCGTGAAGTACTACAGCAACCAAGGGCTGCTTCTACAGAGGAAGATGCTTCCACTGACCCCTGTTAGAGCAAGGACCATAAAAGAGCAAGTCTATGCTGCCACTGGCTGTCCTAGGGCCAACATTTACAAATCCCATGCACAAAAGGTTATTTCATTCACATTATCTGTTTGAGCTGCTTGTTTCAGTCAAGTAAGTCATGTTTATGAGACTGTTTCAAACTGTAAGTTTCTGCTAACCTGGTTTATACGAATTGCAGGGGGGTTAGGCAGGACTAAGTATAACTACCAAGCTGACAAATCAGAGGGAGAGGTGGTACATGGAAAACAAGCATGGGGAATACATGGCAGCAACAGCCTCTACAGTCAATATAATTAGAAGATTCAGATTACCATGTAAAATTTAGCTTTATGTGGTAATCAATGTGTTTTGCTAGACAACATGTAAAGCTAAAACACAAAGCACATATTCAAAGCACATATTCCAGTCTTTCCAGCTGACATCAAAACCCAACAAACCACATAAAGTTACCAGCAACAACAAAGTATGCACATCCCCTCCCCTGGAATATCTTATCTGTAGACAAAGCCCCAAAACAGATGGTTCAGCATAATCTGATAGGTAAATGTTCTTAAGGTTTATGAGTATGAAATATGTTTCCCTATCTTCAACAAATTTCATCCTAGATAAGATGTGACTTACGGCCACCCTTTAGGCCTTCTATAATTCTTGGGGTATAATGGCACATTGTGTTGAAAGCAGCAGGACTGAGGTTGTTTTAGGGAAACAGGATGTTCTGAAATAACCAATTGTTTGGACTTGCCAACTTTAAAGTTCAGGAGTTAGCAAACTTACCCTTTTCTGAAAGATTGTTCAGCATCAGTCTTTCACTGATGGACTTAAAAAGGTTTGGGCTCCCAACATCACAGGATTAAAAAACATGGAAAGGTAATTTGATATTTAATGATTAAACTAATACTGACATCACTAAGCCATACTATTGGACAGTTAAGTAGGATTCCTGTCACCTGAGCCAGTGCTCAGCATATACACACCTTCAACAGCACTTCTTGCCTCTCAGCTTTCAGTTCATAGCACTTCACTCAGCATTTGTCATCTTCCAAACACTTTGCAAACATTAATGATTTTAAAATGAATAAATAAATAACTAGGACTGGTATAATATAATGAATATGAAGTCTGGGGGAATGTTTTGCCCCAGGCTGCAGACAATAAGTGAATGCATTATAAGGTTAACATACAGTCGTACTAGAGACTCAATACACATTTCAGCATCTAAGATGGTACCATACAGGGAACACTGTGAATCCATCAACAACCACTGTTATATTTAAGGGCACATTTATCTTGAATTCTTTGTTTTAAAGTATGATCTATCACAAATCACCTAAAAGTTCTCCTCTGAGCCTTCATCAGACTGCAGAGCTATCCCACTCATGACCATCCTCCTTATTAACTTCAAGAGTAAGCATGAGAAATAAGCGTCTTGTTTCACTCATTCTCTTCAGGCCTTCCATCTTATTTCCTACATGACCTCTCTCAAATACCAAGACAAATCGCAACGTTTCTCACTTTTATACACACAATCTCATACTCATTGACTGCCTATTCCTAATGAGTATCTCAGTAAGAAAGACATTTGAGATCATATAATAAGGAAGACTATACTAAAAGCGTAAAACGAGTCACACTATTTCACACAAAACACATCTCCGGGGACAGTAAAGTATTTATAAGACAAATTCTTAGGGAGTAAAGAAAACAAATATACTTGAAAACAGATTAGCAGAAAAATTAACTTAAACTGAAAGAAAAAGAAATATTGAGCTTCAGGTCCCAGTGGACTATGGCAAACAGCATTAGCGGGCTTGGAGATATATTTCTTCTCCAGATATCAGAGCAGAGCTAGTAGAGTACCTAAAGAATAGAAATAAGTCTGCAACTTGAGCCACGTCAAGGCTGGGAGAATACACCAATGAGTTATTATTATATACTGGTGTGGTTCATGGCAACCAACATTAATTCCTACTGGAAAGAGGACACTGGCCTAGGGGCCTAGACAGACATTTGGTCTAACCAGCAATCCCCTTTTTTCCATGCTGAAGTCCTTTTTGCCCTCCTATTTATAAGCAATTTGCAAACAGCTTAAAGAAAAAAAAAAAAAAAAAAAAAAGGAAGAGTTTTGAGATTCCACTTTACAGGGATATAAAAGATTTTTGAAGAGGCGTAACTGTATGCAAAAATTACAGCATTTATCTTTCTTTGTCCTTGCCTTTTATACAGTTAGACAATTCTACTGAATGCTGATAATTTTATACTACAGGATGCAAATCTCTGAGGAATTATACAAAAAAAAAAAAAAAATCAACAAAAATCCTGCATTTGAAAAGTTGTAAGTAATGTATCCCATATGAAAAAATAGCTTGACAAATTTGTTCATCTTTGAGCCAGTGCCTGCTGTCGTGGTTCCGCTCGAGTGGGCAGCCAAGCTCCACCACAGCCGCTCTCTCACTCCCCCTCCTCAAAGAGGAATGGGGAGAAAATATGTGAAAAGGGCTCAAGGGTTGAGATAAGGACGAGAAAATCACGCAATAATTATTGTAACGGGCAAAACAGACTCGGCATAAGGAGATAGTAAGATTTATTGCCTACAACTAACAAGCGAGAGAAGTAAGAAAACAAAGGAAAAAAAAACAAAAGCACCTTCCCCCCCCATCCACCCTCTTCCACCTCCTCCCCCTGAGCGGCGCAGGGGAACGGGGAATGGGGGTTATGGTCAGTCTACAGCACTTCTTCTCTGCCGCTCCTTCTCGGTCACTCTCGTCCCCTGTGCTGTGGGGTCCCACCCACGGGATGCAGTCCTTGATGAACTGATCCGGCGTGGGCTTCCCACAGGCAGCAGCTCTTCCAGAACTGCTCCAGATATGGGTCCGTACCACGGGGTCCATCCCTCAGGAGAAAACTGCTCCAACCTGGCTCCCCTACGGGCAGCAGCTCCTGCCAGATCACCTGCTCCTGCGTGGGCTCCTCTCCACGGGCTACAGGTCCGGCCCGGAATCTGCTCCGGCAGGGGTCTTCCACAGGCGGCAGCCTCCGTCGGTGCAGGGCCACCTGCTCCACCGTGGTCTCCTCCACGGGCTGCAGCGTGGAACCCTGCTCCACCGTGGTACTCCATGGGCTGCAGGGGGACATCCTGCTTCACCATGGTCCTCACCACAGGCCGCAGGGGACTTCTGCTCCGGCGCCTGGAGCACCTCTCCCCCTCCTTCTACACTGACCTTGGTGCAAGGCTGTTCTCTCACTCCCTTGACTCTCCCGGCTGCTGTGTGGCGCAGCGTTTTTTCCCTGTCTTAAATATGCTCTCACAGAGGCGCAAAACAACATCGCTTATTGGCTCGGATCTGGAAAACAATGGGGCCCTTCCGAAACATGGGGCAGCTTCTAGATCTTTCTCACAGAAACCACCCCTATGGCTCCCTGCTACCAAAACCTTGCCACGTAAACCCACTACACCTGCCTAGTCTGAAGACTGAAAAATGTGTGAAGAATGAGTAATACTACCAATACATCATTCAGCAGAACTGGTCAGAGAAAGGAAACCCCTTCCAGTGAAAAAGTTAGTGCTTGCAGTAGGTTTTTCATCCCAACCTCAGAATGAAAGAATGCCAAGAACAGATGTTGTTGGTGTTTCTGTGTTCTTTGGTAAGATAACATTTTTGAAAGATAAGAAAGGATTTTACGTGTGTGTGTGTGTGTGTGTGTGTCTTGGATAGCTACAAACATTGATGTAGCTACAACACTAATATTTCTTGTGAAATATTTTATTTCTGTGATGGCAATATTTTCCTCTCAAAAAATTCTTCTGTTTGAAAACAAGCATGTCCCTTTGTTAACAACACATCTACCAAACAAATTCAAAAATGAAACAACATATCCATTTCTTACAGAAAATTCTCTACAATGCTGTTTGGTTTGTGATATTTTGATTCAGTCTCTCCCAAATTCAAAAGTTAGATTCTTCATATTAAGGAGAAAAACTACCTAATAGAACTATGTGTGTAGTTAAGCTGAAACCGTAAGCAGTGATTTGTTATTGTATAAAAACAAAAACAAACAAAAAATGGTACAATATCCCTACACATTCTACATTCTATTGCACATCTGTTTTACAGTTGCTGCACAGGAATGCTGTAAGTCTGTCTACAAACATTTCACATAGAAAAACATTCTAAAAATACCTTAATCTGTTTGCAATTTATTTCAATTGCCTTTATTACCAAGAGTCTGGTTAATGGAATGGGACAAGTATACAATTTGGAGACGAGTATTATTATCTGAATGGTACTGAAAGTGTCTCAATAAATGATTATTTGAAGGAAAGACTAAGAAGTAGGCTTTACAGTCTCCAGACAAACCTTGCACTTACCATCTGCTCCTACAGAGAGTCCTTGCCCACTCTAGATGAAGACACTATAGGCTGGAGGAGTTTATAGCTTTGAAAAATTAAAACATTATCTAAGACTTTTCCGAAAGTCTCTCCTCCTTTCCCTATGAATTCACATCAGGTTAGTAAAAGCAGAAAACATAAAGGTCCCTTTTTTTGCTGCAAGAACAGTGAATCTCACCGGAAGAGTAGCAGTGTGGGATTGTAAGTGCTCCAGACTTTCATTATCTAAAACTTGGATGACTAACTTCCTACGTTGTTGCTTATCATAACTTTGCCAAGCTCTAATGTAATGACTAATTCTGTCATGTTTAGAACTATTAGAAATAATTAATGTTTAGAAGCTAAAATTTTAAATGGCATTATCTGGGACAGATACAAACCAGATTTAAACCAGATTTAAATAAGAACATACACAAAACAGCACCCACTTCAATGCAATACTTTTAGTTAAAATTATTTGTCTGTCTTTTTGTGATTCCCTGAGAATAAAAGGAAGAGATACAAGATATTAGAAGTGGGCAGGGATGAATATAGTAATTGAAATATATATATATATATTATTGCACTATATGACTGCTTTCTAAAATCAGTAAAATCCATAACTTAGAATATAGATTCAAAATTCATTGGAGATATGGGAATTCTACTTTTATCTCTAATCAGTCATATCTATCTTCTCAATGGCAAACAACAACTCAGTTCACCAAGTATATGCATATCTTGCATGCTTTTCCCTAAGCAACAGGTATATCTGAATACTAATGTATTTGTACTAACAAGCAGCAAAAATTATGGCTCCATTTAGTTGCGAGTACTTCTCTTGCCTGAGTCTGTATCTACAGATGTTCAACACTGCTACTTATTTACTTAGTCCCTGGAGTTTAAAATAGTTCACTACTACTTGGAAGCTTAGGAAAAGCAAGTTATTTTCTCTGTTAAGATATTTCAGAGCAACCTCTCTGTAACTCTGTAACCTGAACTAATAGTACCCTTCAAGACTTCAAGACAAAGATGAGGGGAAAAAAAAAAAAAAAAAAAAAAAAACTGTACATCTGTGGTTTTGATCTGAAGTTGAGAAATTTAAGGAGACTCAAAAATAAACTGTTGCTCAGAAATTCACAGAGTGCTTGTTAAAAAAAAAAAAAAAAGTGATAAAGAATAAAATAAAAAATAAAATAAACATTTAGTTTACTACTAGGATCTTGACAAAGAGTTACCTACACATGGGGAATTAAATCTGTCAAAGGGACTGGTTGATCACTGTACAGATGATGATGGGAGTCTGTTGCAAGGGTCCATGCAGTGATGTCCTCAACTGGATCAGGTGAGGACTACAAACTGCTGTTCTGCAGATTCCTTCTACCCAGCTGGCTCATGTTCCTATGTGACTTCTCCAGTGCACACATGATCCATTGCTATTGGTTATCTTAAACTTTGTAAAAAACATCCTCCAACCAACTAAACTACAAACAAAAGATTGTACTCCACAACAGTTTCTACTAATCATTTACAATAATCTATCTATGTATATGTGTAATTTGGTCAGTTTTGCAGCATGAACCACCTGGATGTCCCTGGAACAGTCAGCTTCTCCAGTCTGCATGTTAATCACACATAGTACCTAAGCAAAAGAACTTGTCTAAGCACAGGAAAAGCTGCATAGGGTCAATCTTTAGGGCAGTCTGAAGTTTCCACATGGAAACTCCCCACACCAAATACTAGTCAAATATTTGGCTGTGAACATGTCTAGGAGTTCAATCAATCTTTGACTTTCAAATCAATTCATGGTCTCAAAACAGTCATTATGTCATCTATACAGAGGACAAGGTCCAGGTAATTCCTGGACCACCCAGGGTGTTACTAACTTAAGCGCAGCTGTGCACACAGGCATTGCCCTGATACCTAGCTACAATTATAGGGACAGAACAAACTCAAGTTTTCTCTTTTTAACTTGAATTGCATACCTTTTTTCGAAAAAAATAAAAAAAAACAGATTTTGGCACCTATAATTAAATTTGTTTCCTACAGGGCTGCCCTTAGAGATCCCTACTTTCCAGAGAATTCATCCATTGCATCAGAGACCGTGGAAGGGCTCATCCAGAGATTCAGCATCTCTAATGTTTGTGACACCGTTTTACAGAAGAGAAAGCAGGACCTGGTGTTGCAAAGTAGAAAATGTATACTCACAGCTTGACTGGTTGTGGTTAAATTACCACAAGAGATTCTTTATGGCCTATAGCTCCCCTAGATACAAAGTAGTACTACACAGAGCACAGAACACTGAAAAAAAATAATAGTCACTATCCTGCCCTAGTAAGTAAAATTAACCCTTTTGCAATATGCTCTTGTGCTACAAATTTTTTTCTAAGATAAAGACAACAGTTCTCTAGATATCGCTAGATATGAACATCATCTCAGCCAGCACTGGATTTTGTGGGCAATAAGGTGAGAAAAATATGCCTCACATTTATGAATGGTTGGTATTTAAAGGAGAGACAACATATGACAATTCTTATTTCAGGATTAGATCATTAAGACAGGTTACAACAGTACCTACATACTCCCATGACTGCTAAATTGACTCAGGACAGCCATGTGACTAAGCAAAAGAGTTGTACCAGTCCCGATTCATTAGTATACATTCATCATTTGTTTGTTTGCTCATTTGTTTTCCAGCACTAAATGTATATGTACTGAAAAGGCCAAGATATATTTGTATTTCACTTATCCTGCTATTTCAGTTTCAGCTCTTGAACTAGAGTGAAGGAAATTTGTGAAAGGCCAGACATTTAAAGCATATGATAAACACGGCAAGGGATTCAGCCACTGGCATCCTGGATAATTTAAAATTAGTTCTCTCAGAGCTGACAGACCCCTATATCAGCCACTGAGAAGCAAGTATATGCATCTCATCTGCACCTGTATAAAATAAAGTGATTGCTACTTCACTGATGGTTTACCATATTAATACTGGAGTGGCTTCAAAACTCTGAAAATCCATTCAGCCTTTGAAAACCAGGTGTTTTTTACCCACTAATGCCAAGATACTATTCTCCTAGTAAAAGAGAAGTTTAAATTCTTAATGTTTGTCCCAGGCAGTACTTTTAAAAACGTGGAGTGTGAGCAAAAGAAAAGTGACTGCACCAAAAATAATATCTAACCTGAGATTTGTAGGTCTATGGATGGCTAAAAGACTAAAATACTCCATTTTGCCATAAATTAATGGAGAAGTAATTTAATACAATCCTCCCACACTAATTGTCACATTTGTTTTTATTCAGTTCTAACTACTGCATCCACTACAAAAAAAAAAAAAAAAAAAAAATATCCCCAAGCTGCTGTCTTCAAAATAAGTGGGTCTGAGAAGAGACTGAAGTATGTGAGTATAGGGTGAGAAGAAGTCTAGCAAGCCTTCCCTTTGATTGGCAGACACAAACTGATATCCAATAGAAGGCATTATATCTACATTATTTCAGATTCCTTTCATTCTCTACAAACAATGTTACAGAGTAATCAGATTTTCTAGACAGAGATTTATTTGCCAAACATTTGAACTTGTACATAATGCTTTCAGAAACAACTTGGCAGTCTGTACCCCTCCATTTATTCTTGCTCCATTTTCTTGAAGTCATATGATTTCTAGTCTTTTAACTTCAACTTGCAATCCATTGCATTTGATCCTCACCTTGGATTTGACCTGCCATCTATTATCTGTTGGTATTCCCAGAAAAGAAAATTATTTCATCTCAATATTGCTAGCAACTGAAGTTCTTGTTTGACGGATATTTACATTTGGGATGTATGATGGATATATACATTTGGATACTTAAAGGGGTAGTAAGCTAAACGCTTTTCCAGAGCAATGGAATTAAACTATCTTCCTGCACCTGTGCAAGACCTGCTCCCACCACTGTTCTCTTGACAGGTTAGGTTGGTTGGTTAGTTTTTGTTGCTTTTTTTTGTTGTTGTTGTTGGGTTTTGGTTTTTTGGTGGTGATCGTGGTGGTTGTTTTTGTACTGATACGAATCTCAGGGCTTGTTTGTTCAGATCAAACGCTGCAACTGGACATGTCTGTCATTCAGTCTACCTGCATCCTGTCTGGGTGAAAATGTGTTTCAGGCTGAACATTTGTTTAGCTTCCCTCAAAAATACAGTTGACACCTTTTTGGCTCCACCAATTTTTTTCCAACACCTTTTTGTAATGACAGAACTCCAGATTTTTCTTCTACCTTGACTGCAGTGAAAAGTAGAGTGGTCCATGATCTTTTTCAGGTATGTATGATCATAGCAAAGAGACTCCTATTTTTCTGCAGGATGTTTTATGAGTCCCTTTGCTTTTGATAACAAACCTGTGGAAACCCTTACTTCAGTCAAAATCTTTTCCCAGATACTTATGCTAAATGATACTCACTGCCTTAAATTACTGTATTTTATGTTAACAGACCAAGCACTGTGTGCTGCTCTAAATGTTCACATGTTTAAGATCAACCTGTCAGGACACAGGCATTTTGAATCAAGGCATAAGTTACTTTCTCTTGCTGTTATAATCAATACTCTGGACAAAAGTTATTTTTCTTTTCCTGAATAAATACTGCCTTATTGCTATCCTCATATGAAACTCTTATGTTTTTAACATATATGGAGGCTACATAGCCTCCATACCACCAAACATTTGCTTATGTTTTGCTCCCCTTAACCAGACTGACTGCAAAAGCAGCATGCTCCTCTCACTGGTACGGTGCTTACACAGTTAGGACTGGCATGAATTGTGCCTTATGGTTAATCATACCTTGTGCATGTTTTACATCTCTTTTTGTTAGTTCTAGGCATATTTATCTCAGCTTGCAATTTACTCACATCAGGCTGTAACCCAGCAGCAGATAGCCTGTCTCTTTGAAATGTTATTTTGCTTCTAGAGAGCTGGCAAATTTCCCTGTTTAGTTTTTATCCAAACACTGCTGAGTTATCTGAAGGTTTTATATGGATCTGCTTGCCTCATTCCCCTCTGTACCTCTTCTTCTGCTGTTAGCAGTACACATACCAACATTTGCTCCCAGACACCCAAATTCATGCTCCAGAGTTCTGTGTAAGTGCTGAGCACCTGATACAAAGCGGTAATCTTTGCAAGCAAACCTTGCCAAAGGCACATTAGATGCAACTCAATATCAAGCTTTAGCTGCTGGGAATGCACAAAGCACTCACCTTTTAAAATTAACAGTCAACTGACATTTTTCACATTACTTTCTCTTCTTCATGAGAGCTCAGAGAGTGTCCTCTCTCATCTTTTTACTCAGTTTTTAATGGATGAGTTTAAGCATACAATCTACCTCTTTTTCACCATCTGGGAAAAAAAAATCAGATAACCCAATTAGTTAGTTACAGAGATAGGCCCTAGCAATGAAGACAACAACCCAAATTTCAGCTGAATTTTGGTGGAGGGAAAAAAAAAATACAATGCAGAACTTGTTTTTTTACTTGACTTAGGGAGGAAAATATCATCAGAAAACAAGGTTTGCCCTGGTAGTAGTGTACTACCAAATGGCAGTTCAGATGGAGAAGTTCGAACTTGAACCTCTGGTTGGTTATTCAGGTTTTATGGTTTGAATTCATTTAATCATATGTCTTTTTTTAAAAAGACTTCCTACACAGCTCTTTCCACCTTCAAGAAAGTGTTATGGAAGGTAAAAGCCAAAGCTTCCAAGTACAACATAGCTGATTCAACTAGTACAGAAAATAGCAAATAAAGTCTCAGAGAAATGGAAAAGCCCTCATGCATCACCCAAGACACCCCTTGCTCTCAGGATGCATCCTATTCCCACAGAAAATCTTTCTCACCTGAATTTTTTGTAGTGAAGCATCCTCCAGACGCTCCCCAAGTATCTTTTTCCAGTGTCTCACTATATTAACAGATAGATTTTTACCTACTATCAGAACTAAATTAAAATGTACAATTTTCTATTAGCAAAATAAAAACTAAGCTAATTTCTCCCTGCCCCAGTCTCTTGTAGGTGGAGAAAAAGTTTAAGCATTGCATCTTAATGTACTTCTTTGTATGTTGGACAGACTATAATAGAAACAACTAAGGAACTGTTAGCTATCAAGCTAACAAACCCCACATCTTTATAATTTTCATTATGCCATGATTTCTAAATGTTGTACTATTCTTGTTAGCTTTTTTCTTGGTTCTCGCATCAGAACAAAAGGTTTTATTTTTGAATGATTTCAAAGGTTTGCATTCACAGCATGTTATCACATTGTGATTAATCTTTGCAATAGAGCACTTGAAGATGTTTATGGTAGAAAGAGTGTGGGTTCAGACTTCAGAAGTCCCTCTTAAAAGTCATCTTGCCCAAGGAATCGATATTAAGCAATGCTTCAATGCTCAATAACATCCTTCATTTCAAGTGTTATTTCTCAGTGCAGAACATGCTAATTTGTAGATTCACAAAAGAAACATGCCCACAATCTTCAATAGTTATTGCAACACATGATCCAGTAATTCTGCTATCTGTTCTTCCTTTAGCTTCTTCACTTGCTGGTGCTAATGGCCCAAAATAAATGTCATTTTAAGCACATCTCTTTCTCTCCCCTGTTCCCACTGTGTACCACACACACAGTTTGTTAATGGCCAGAAGAATGTAAAGAAATGCTCATGAAGGATCCTTTCCAATACATTAGGATAGAAGAAGAGCAGGGAGAAGAAATTAATGCCTGGCTTCCACAAGGAAATGCCCCATTTCTCCTCCTTCTGTATATTCATATTAATATCTTGCTGTTACTGTCCTCCAGTTGCCATTACCTTGACCTCCTGCTCAATCACAATTCCCATTCCCTGTTTTCTCTGTCTGGTCCTAGCACAAATTTTCTCCACCATTGCACACTTGACAGCCTATCTGTATTTCTGGGATAAAGAGGTATTTTGATTTTGCATCATAGGCTCTCTCACACTCACTGACTTCAATCAAGTCAAATCTTCATCATTCAACTGATTAAAAATCAGACAGCAGGGAGGTACCAGATCCAGTGGATCACACCATCAGTGTCAGTGAATCAGTCATCAGTAGTCAGTGGATTCATACCATCATCATCCATCTCTGTCACAACCCAGAATAATACTACCTTCTGCAATAAGAATTGACACTTTTGCAAGGTGTTTTTAATTCAGCAGTGCTACCATGGAGCCACTGAGATTCAACCAGCCCTTCAGATCATTTCTTCCCTTCAGTCCCACTTGTTTTTCCTCAGTAAATGCTGTTTTCCAAAGGCACGCTACTATATGAAAGGCCATTCAGTTCAACCAAAGGCTTAACATTTGTTAACTGAAGTTACTTATTACTTCTGTGTGCCACATGAAGCAACAAGATACCACTGTTCTGGGAGTTTCCAAAGCACAGCTGTCTTCCCTGAATACACCTGCTTTCACTTCATCATCAAAGGTTCCCCATCTCAAGGACACCACAAATGGGAATATGGCTCACACCGAAGATGTCAGACTGATCAGAACCTACATTGGTTCTGGGAACCATCTTGCAGTATGGGAAAAGCATACTGCAACAAAATGTACTGCAGTGTCTTGCCAGGTTGACACAATATGTCAAGGTGAGCCAGTCTTTCACTTCCCATGCACATTCTCAGATTTCCTTTCTGTGTCATGAAAAACTAAATTCAGACCATTAATGATATGTTTAATGTGTGAGTAAGCCAACGATGCATCAGCTAAATTATTTTCACATTGCATCCAATGACTCTGTATACAGACTGGAAATAAAATATCTATATTTCAAGGTAGCCAAAGCACCATCAATAGGACCAGTTTATCTGCCTACCCAGGCCTGTCAGCTCTTTCTTATTTATGACCCAAGCAGGTATCTGACGGGTCAGTTTCCCAGTTTGGCCAAGAGTGAGCTATCCTTTCCTGAGACAGAGAAGATATGCAGAACATATTTCTTTGATATCATCCAGTGCATCATATCTTAATACCACGAGTGTGAAATAGAGTTACTAATGTCCTCTCCCTCCAACTCTCCCAACACCTCAAGGAGAAATCCTTAAAGGTTTATCAAGGAAGGAACTAACCACATCCTATAGAAAAGAAAGAAATTTCTGAAGACATCCCTATTTTTGCAATATAAATGTGGATAACTCCACTGAAGACAATAAAGTTCTACTGGGTTAAAAGGCTTAAATTTTATGCAAAATGAGTTCCGTTTACAAGATCTTTGGAGCCATTCCACAAAAGAAAAAATCCTCTGTTCAGTTAAAAGGATGGTTACAAATAACCTTTCATAAAGGTTTCCCATTTTATTTTTAAGAACTTCTCCATTAGTACAGAATGATAATATTGTCTTCAGAATGTGCTCTGTTCATACAGTGGTACAGCATCTATACAATAGCTCTTCATCTGAGCTATTACAGCACATAAAGGTAGTTAGAGTGGGAAATCATTTCATAAAGGATATGCACCACTTCAAAAGAATAAAGGTAATAAATTCTGTAACTATCAGCATTTCTTCCAAATGAAACAGGATACTCATTTACTTAAAAATGGAAATTTAAAATACATCAGCAACCATACAATTTGTTGATTTTCCTATTAGCTGACTGGCAAAGACAGACAAATGCTCACCCTAGTAGATAGAATCATCTTTGGAATTCAGGCCATCTATGCAGAAGATGGGCAGTAGAATTCCTCAACTTCAGGTCATTAAGTCATTTGAGTCTTTGGTTAAAATCGTGCTGAAGAAAAAAGATTTGTTATTGACAATGGATTTTGAGAGAAGAATCATTTCATAAGTGGTGATTTTGACCTCAAGTATGACTTTTCTATTCTACAGTTCAAATGAAATACACCATTCCTATCAATGCAGTAGCTCTGACTGGTAAAACAAAGTGTATTGTAGACTGAGAAGTATCTAAGGAACCAACTGTCTGTCAAAACAAATGAAATGAAAATTCCACTCCATTTAGTGTGCTCCCACAGGAGTAATGCACACAGCAAAGTTTCAACCAAATGGAAAATGCAATAGCAGCACTTAACTTCATTTTCTTGTATCTGTTCTCAATTTTACAAGGCATATACTTTAAACATCTGTAATAATTATACCCAAATTGTTTTAAAATTAAATGTCATAGAACATAGCTGAGAAAAAACAGTCTTCAGTATGGGAATTACATACATGTATTGTTTTAAAACAATACATAACAGTGATTAAGTAACTGCAAGTACGTTTAAGGGAAGGACAGTGAAAGAAAGTCAGTGGGATGGCTTCTTCCCCTTTCCCAAAACAGTTGCACATGATTGCCTTGGAATCAGTAAAAGATCCCCCATCTACCTCAGCCCCAGCTTCCTCTAAAAGCATGGGTCCATTGAAGAAGTTGCGTATTATTGGGAATGTTGGCATATCCTAAGACTTTCTTTACTTTCCATTTGACAATGTGATTATATACTATGAAATACACACATATTTCTAATCTTCCTATTTGAAATTGTTGGAAAAAAAATGGTTTATTTTTAAAAGAGAGAAATAAATTTATGTATGTTTTTTAAAATAATATAGAGAAGTGAATGTGTATAAAGGTATATGCAGGTTTCCAGATGCAATATTAGCACCCTTTCAGGATAGGACCATCATAAAGGCACCAATTTCTTCTCTTCTATTGGACAAACATTCTGGAAGCTGACTTTCCACTCTTCTCAGAAATCCTTGAACAGCTGAAATGACATGGAGGGATGCAATGAAAGGTACAGTTGAAGTTTCTATCTGTCCAAATGAATGAATGAAGTGAAATTAAGACTGATGAAAGAGTTCTGTAAGTTTCAACCAAATTCCACATTTTTTGTTTACAGGACTTCTACTAACTTGTGTTTAAATATGACTATTTTTGCTTCTACAGTAGGTTCCATGGAAGAATCAAACAGCTGTTTGTGTTTATGCTGGCTCATGTAACAGTGCAGCACTCCAAAAAATTAATTAATGGGTGATGTGGAACAAGATGTATCACTGTCTCTTAATAAGGCACAAGTGGTACAATCATGAACAAAGCAGGCAGGTCACACAAAGTAACTGTCATCATGTCCTTCTCACCATGCCACACAGGAATGCATTTTATGTATTACAAGTTACAGAAAGTCTGTTTTCAAAAGGTTACAGATACTTTGGTAAATAAATGTTACTGACATTACATTGTGTACCTCTCTAGCTCTAAAGTATGTTTGACACAAGTACACAGATGGCATTCCTAGCTATGGAACAGTTAACCTGGGCAGTCCATCAAAAAATCAGTGTATCTACAAAGTAAAGGTATTTTTTTAAGCCAGGAAAATTAAGCATTTTTTATACTACTTAAATATTGAAAAGCTGATTTATTGCACATACAGACATTATTATTATTGTAGTTTCATTCACTGATGAAAGGTTGATGTCATACATCTTTTCAAGAGACATTCCCAAACTCATAACTTCCTAGGCATTGAGAGGACCTCAAAATAGGACCATGTTAGTGACCTCTCCTGTAGTGAGAGGATTCTCCTCTGGCCTTCTTAATATCCTTCACTTTTTTTTTTTTATTTTCCCCTAGCAGTCTCACAGTCTCATTTTTCCTTCTTACCTCACTTTGATTCTTTCCATGTATTCTAAGATGGCAGTTATTAGTGGTCTTCATACAGGGAATACTAACAACATTTGTTGTTGTTTTCTCTGTTTTATACACAGTCACAGGAGGACTTAATGCTTGCTCCAAAGCACCACTAAACCACTTTCACTTTGACTTCACTTTCTTCCTTCACAGAAGCAAGTGAGCAGACAATATGTTTTAACAGAACAACTTGAACAGCTCAAACATGTCATTCAATCCTCTGTACAAAAGAAGTACAAAAATATTAAAGTAGTCAAAAATGTGTTTCTTCACATCAAACAGCTTACCTTTTTTTTTTTTTTTTTTTAAAGTGTACAGAAGGAAACAAAAATCTATGAATTCATGCAAGCTCAGAAGCATTGATTGACCTGGAAAAAAAAATCAGTAAGATTAAAATGTTCGTTTTTGAAATGCTTTTTCTGTGTTTGTTTTTTTTTTTTTCAGAACCACCAACAAACTGAAAAACGATCTATTCTTTACAATTTATTGTGCTCTTAAATACGGTTATATTAGCACATTAAAATGTAAGTGGGTAGTATTAATCAAATGTTACTTCTCTAGGATCTATTTTTCTTATGATAATCCTATCGACAAGATATGGCTAAATATTTTAATATTTAATTTACATTTGATAAAGCTATTACACAAAACTTTGTTTCACTTTTCCTCTGTAGTTGAATTTATTTAAAATAGGGCTGACTCTAGCTTATTGCTTTTGCATAAAACAGCATTAGGAAGAATCATATGTGTAATCAGGACTAAATACCAAATATTTACTACAGAAGCTATGTAGCCATCCTTCAGTGGTTCAATTCTTTTATTTATTCCTCCCCAAGACCACTATGTTTAGATGACTTTTCTAGATATCCCCTTGTCACAGGTTTGTAGCTGACAATCCTAAAAGACCTTTTTCTTTCTATTTCCAATAAATTAGAACAAAAGTTCTCCTACAATGTGTAAAAAAAGCAACAAGCCTGCCCAGGTGCTACAGTTAAAACATTTTCCCCATGAACTTATCATAGGCAGATCTTCTTTCCTTGGTCTGTCAAGGCTCACACACTTTTTAAGGTTTTACCAAGCGTTTCTCCCCTTGAGGATAAATACTAGTCTCAGAACATGAGGATCAACTTGCTCTTGTTGCAAGTCCATTGCAACCTTTTTGCAGTCCATTGGAAACTTTTGAATGAAAGTATCATCCTAAGGGTTCTGTTTGTTCATTTTTATGTTGCTTTAAATATTACAGAGCTCTGTGCTTCCTAGAAAAGAAGGTAATTCCAAGTTTTGTTCTGAAAATTTCACAGCTATGTTGAAGGCATTTTTTTAATTCAGTTAGTAATATCAGTAGCACTTTGCCAATTACAAATTGGTGTTAAGTAAAATTAAATTATGACCTCATAAGAAAAATATACATATATTTAGAAAAAAAAAAAAAAAAAGAAAGAAAGAAAAAAAAGCTGATAGTATCAAAGTAGTAAAAATATCAAAATAAAGCAGATCTCTATGGAGGTGCAATGGAGCTGTGGGATTATCCTGAATAAATTCACTTGGGCTTAGCTTTTAATGGTAGCATTGCTAATGTTTCTTGTACACTGGGAGCTCCTTTAGAAAGAGCTCATATATATTGATGTTGTGCTGGGATGTCTCACTTCTCAAAACATGCAAGTGTGATTGCACTGCTCCACTTATCCCAATGAGAAGTTAAAGACAAGGACCCTCTGTATCAGGGGCCACGCCAGAAATGACACCAGTGGTGGTGTGACACTGGTGTGGAGGTGTGACACTAATGGAGGTGAGAAGACTTGTCAGGAAGCCAAGGGTGTCCTCGACACAGCCTGCCACTAACCAGGAAGGACTGCCCCAGGTCATGCTGCTTGCCATTCCTCCTCATACCTGCCATGCCAGAACCATTTCACTTGCTTCTGTTCAGATGAGCAAGATTAGTCATAAAGAATTTTCATCCCAGCAGAAGTAAAGAAGGGAATAGCAACACACATGGCTGGTGATAAACCTCACAGTGATTGTCTTTAACTGGGGATGCAGACAAGCACTGCAGGCACACGTGGATGTTTTCTTCAGCTGGAAGAGCTGCAACTGAGGGAGGATGTATGAACACATCCTAACGTGAACTATAACATCATGGTTAAGCAAAATACCAGAGGGGATCCTCTCCACCTAGAAGCAGGATGTCTGGAACTGGCTTCCAGCTAAGTCTTTGCTGTGAAGACCAGCAATGAAAGAAGTTCTCATGCCAATCTGGGTGAACATGAAAGGAGATCCTAAGAAAGGGCAGAATGTGAATAGAAAAGATAATCTGAGATTTTTGTGATTGTTTTAGTGCTTAAGCAGCACCTTTTTGGTAAAATAGTATATAATATGTGCTCAGCTGCTACCATCTTCACAGAGTAATGCATGCTAATCTCTTTCATCCAAGCACAGGCACATCAATCCACAGAACGTGATTTTGCCCTTATTAGGGACAGCAAACGTGACTGATACATATTCACACCTGCCACCCACAAACACCGTTTCTCATATTACTGATAGCATGGGATGACATAAGCTGGAATACTAAATCATACATAAACATAGGCCTGAGAAAGCCCCACTGTCCATACAGAAATGAAGCTGCCTCTCCAGGCTTGCAAGAGCAAGGCTACCTTTACAGCATGCTGATTAAAAAGCATGGGTGTGAAAGCCACATGCCACAAAGCAGACACAGAGCAAATGTACCATGATGGAGTTGCTAAACCCAAAGAAAACAAAAGAACACATGCTCATACACCACAGCTGTATACCTCTGTACAATAAAACAGATCATGCAGGGCTGACATGGATCTTGATAGCCATATACAGCACAGCAGCCATCCTCTGGGAACATCTGGGGATGCGAGCATTCCCACTGCTTTGTACAGGGTTGGCAGCATCCCTCCTGAGGAGATGGAGAGGAAGTCCTCCTGCATTTTCAGGGCAGAATCTCCCACGCACATTAAATGATACTGCAACTACCTTGAGCAGCCTGTAATCTCACTACTTGGCTGTCCCAGTTACAAGAATGCCTGTTGTTCTGTCTTTTCAATGCAAAATCAGCAAAAATTAGAAAAGAAAAGAAAAGAAAAGAAAAGAAAAGAAAAGAAAAGAAAAGAAAAGAAAAGAAAAGAAAAGAAAAGAAAAGAAAAGAAAAGAAAAGAAAAGAAAAGAAAAGAAAAGAAAAGAAAAGAAAAGAAAAGAAAAGAAAAGAAAAGAAAAGGAAAAGAAAAGAAAAGGAAAGAAACAGAAATACAGGAAAAAAAAAAAAAAAGAGGAATGAACAACATTTTGTTTGTAGGTCTTACTTTACTGTTCAATACATTAATCATTTTTACCAGGTAGCATATAAATGTATAATTTGTAACTGAATATACATATTGTGCTAACTACAACAAAGACTTCCCAGAAGTATCCTTGAGTGGATGGGGAGGGAGGTATTTTTTAGTTTGCTTTGAGTTTCTCACTAGTGATAGGTAATAAATTATGTTAATCTCTCTGTACAGTCTGTTTTACCCATGATAATAATTGTTGAGTGATCTCCCCATCCTCATCTCAACCCTTGAGCCCTTTCCATCGTGTTTTCTTCCCCTTTTCCTTTGAGGAGGGGGAGTGAGAGAGCAGTTGTGGTAGAGTTCAGCTGCCCAGTTGGGTAAAAACACCACAATAACAACAGCCCAAGATAAAAAAAAAAAAAAGCCAGTTCTTCACTCCCTCCTGCAGAAGGTTTCACACTCTGGATAGCACTCTGCATACTGGAGGAGCTTTCTCAGGGTCACCTCTCCACAGCTTGTATCTGTAGTAATAGATCTCCATCCAAGCAGCATCTCACAACCTGTGCAATGCAAATGTCAGGAGGGAAGCTGAGGATCAATGTTTTCACTTACCTGCTAAGGACTACAGGTGTATACATACTCATCAGCTGAAGAGCATGGCTGGTGGAAAAAAAAAAAAAAAAATCCTATTGTCCATGTCCTCACTAATCAGATGCCAATTTTTGTTCACTTTCTGTTCACACTCGCTCTCTGAAGCCTGCTAAAGAAAAGCCACCCAGGGCATGATGGAGCAAGACAGGAGGTATGGTTCTTGCCATCTTTCCTACACCTTGACATCTACTATTTTATAAAGAAAGAAAGAAATACTGAGGCACATCCAGGTATATAGCCATAAATCCAGAGGGACTATCATAATGCCTTTTTATTTTTTATTTTCTCTGGGTGTGACAGATTACATCTGGGTCCAAAAGGTTTTTAACTTCATTGATACTCTTGTCTGGACATATGTTTATGTCAAGTAATCACTACGTATTCCTGAAATTTACAATATGGCCAGTTATGTTCTAGGACTTTACAAATCATTCATGCACACAATTTGCTGTTCAAACTTCACCACTATCATCATGACAAAGCTCTAAAAACTCATACTGGAAGTAGATGAGAAAACACATCACTGCAACAGGAGGAAACCCTACACAATCCCCTGCTCGAAGCCCAAACAACAAGTGCTTCAGGTTCCTCATTTTGCCATCACATAACACACAGAGGATGATTACTTTGGTAAAAACAATGGAAAAAAATCATAGAATTTCATCTCATCAGATATACTCATTCTTGTCCTTCTCAGGGCTCCTTTTACCCCATCATAAGGGTCTGAAAATGTCAATCAGTAAAACATATACAAACCTGCAATAAACCATACAGGACCTCTTTCCTGTCTTCCTTGTTTTTAAGTCAAAGTGCTCAGAGATGTTTTGTCACTTTTCATTAGAGTAAGACCAGAAAAGCTTCCTTGATATTTTGAGGGACATCTTAGTCTCAGTTTAATTTAGCAGAGTATTAGAAACAAAGCAAAGACTGAGAACTTTTGTAAGATTGTGCCAATTACAATGGATCTTGAGAAAAAGTAAATATCACTTAAAGTTATTACTTTTTTGTTTTAAAATCTTGACCAAGTAGGTTTGAGTTCTTTTCAAAGACAGAAAGGGATGAATCCTTCATCTGAATATCACTGGTGTTTTGGTATTCAAAACCAGAGCAATCTCAGAACCTCTAATGTGGATTATTGGAGGGCTTGATTTAATTCTGCATTATGCTCTTGAGGCCTGCAAGGCTGTCAAGTCCAGACTTCCTTCACACAAGGGGAACGTTATACTTACACAGGACAAAGGAAATGTCAGTTCCTGTCATTTTCCACCCTTCTCCTCCAGCTCTCCAGATATTTATTTTTTATTTCCATGGAGTTAAATCAACTACTAATCAGAGGTAATTTCCTGTGGAAGATGATGTTAGAAAGACATCAATTCATGCAAAGCCTAAAATCCCAGTCAAAGATGATCACTAGCAATTAAAGAAGTTCCAGAGGAGTGCTGGCAAATATGCCACCATAAGCATACACAGCATCTGACTCAGTAAGATAAATACACACACCAGCTATAACAACAGGACAGGAATCACCACATTTAAATATAATAAAACACTCCTTTAATCAACATCTCAACATCCTACACATAGGAAGTATTTCCTCATTTCTATGGTGATGAACTTATACCGTGAAACTGGAAATCTAATTACACTTGCTTGTAACTGTAACCACAGAATACAATTATAGCTACAACCAGCTAAAATAATTGGACAGCTGTTTAAAAAAAAAAAAAAAAAAAAAAAAAAGCCTGCCTACTTGACTGGAGATACTCTGATAAGAAGGAATTCAGAAATGTAACCATCATCCTAAACAGAAAGGAGGAAGATAAGGAGAGGATGCATCTGCTTAGGACATCAGAAGAACATTTCAGAAATATGCATTAAAAGGGGAGTGAAAATATCAGAATAATTAATTTAATTAACATCAGCTTTGATACTGTTATTCAAAAATTATTTCAGATGGAAAGCAACATTATAAGGAAGCCTTTTCCAATTGCATTATTTTGTCTGGAGGGATAGATCTTAGGAGAACATAAATTTGGCTGGTGACAGTGTGAGACAGTCTAGTGGCAATAAAAACAGCCAGAGGAGACATATGGGGGGGAAAACAACAACAACAACAACAGTAAAAGACAGACAAGAGGAGAAGGCTACTACCAGCCTTCATGCTTTTCAGTCAGCTCCAAAACACTGTAAGCTCTCCACCCCCAAAAATATGTTCAATGATTTGCTAGCAAAGCACAGGATTCTGCTGTACAAGCAGCAGGAACAAGGCAATAAGAGAGACAGTAATGGCAGTAACATATGAAGGACAAGAGCCCCCAAGGCAGCAGTAGCGGCTGTAGCACCTGCTGCATCTTCTTTCCTTACCAGCCACGAAACGGTAGGAGAAAAAATAAGTAAATAAATAAATAAATAAATAAAAATAAAACACAGCTTTTTCTTCTTGGTAGCTTAATCCTTTAATTCACCACCTGCTGCCCAATTCTAATGGCAGCATGCAACATCCATGGATGCATTGCAAGAGACAGGCAAGGAGCCCACGGAGTCTCTGGCACCAAGAGCTTCTGCTTAGTAAAAGCAAGCAATAAACCCTGCAGTGCTTCCCCATGGTTTTGAATTAGCAACTGATGATTTTTTACATGCCATTTCTGACTCAATTAAAACAGCAGATTGTGGCATTGATGGTGTTCCAGGCACAATGACAGCACTTTGTTGGGAGGCTGGGGAGAGGAAAGCACAGATGCGCTTGTGGGAGCTCCAGGCCTGTCCTAGTCCTTTTCATCTTCTGCTGCCTGGCATATAGGAAGGACAGGGCCAACAGCAGCCCAGCGTTGACTGGGAAACACCAGCAACTCAGAATTAGGAAGGAAGTGAGGCCCTGTCTCTCATCTGTCTTCTCAACCCAGGGGACTTTTTAACCTCAATTTTAAAGGTCCACCGCAGCAGAACCAACAGCTACTCTAGGCACCAATGTAACATACAGCCTAATGCAGGTCTAGAAACATCCACAGAAAATAGAGGATTACCAGACCCTCAGAGGAGAGAGCCGGGGCAGACAGATGTGAAGGGATCTCTCTGGGTTATACAGTCACTGCCAGCTGCCAGCAAAAGGGCCTACGGGAGCAGGGTGAAAGGAACTAAAACAGAAATATTGCATTGTGTCATATTTTCTGAAGGCAGACACCTAAAGGCCAAAAAAAAAAAAAAAGAATAGCTGAAAAACAAAGCCAGAAACACACCACACCACCACTAATAGATTCACTCATTGTTGAAGTTGAAATATTACATGAAAAACAACAGCAGAGGCATCTGAACTCTGACTCATTAATTTTGAAATATTTACATGTATCAATTTCATATCAGAATGCTCTTAAGGAGAAGAAGTAATATAATATGTCTGTAAAATGTCTTTATCACTTGACAGTCAAGACTGTTTTTGATTATTTCCAACACACAATTAATTTATTGATGCATAGGATACATGGAAGTAAGGAGAATGAGTAACATTTTCCATGTGTCCCCACTTGCACTGAATATACCTTCAGTCTGTTCAAATATAACATACATTTTGACCATACAAGTTTTGTATTGGGTTTACAGTTGAGAATTCTCTAGATGTGTTTATTATACAATACAAGAAAAATATTTTTTCCTTTAAGAAGGACTCTTCTCTCTATTAAGCATAGTATGTTGTAATGAGCAGTCAGTAAAAACAATGCCCTTAGCAGCTTTTGTTTGGTAAATGACATGATAAAGGTAAGCATGCTTTTCCAGCAGACTTAGCCAGCAAGCAGTCAACATGAGGGGAGAGGTCTAAACAGACTATGTATGTGTGTTCTCAGTGACAGCCTTCATTTTGGGATACAGGCACTGTACAGGATAGCTCTCTCGTCTAGTCTATCCCACGCACTGAATGAGACAGAAGACCTACAAAATACATAATATGTGACCAGGCCTACAAAATACATAATATGTGACCAAGTATCTTATCTCTGCATATGTATAAAGAGATATGATACATATGCATTTAAAAAATAATAATAGATTAACCTACCTTAAGTGCCCTAAAACTTAGAAAATTGGCTTCATAACATAAATAACTAAGCTTTCCTTTGCTATGCTACTCTACATACATTCTTCTATTGTGTTTAACTTCTAAAAAAAAAAAAAAATCACATTCTGTAGGTGCCAAAGATACAGTGAAACAGAATTGCCCATCTTCTCCCCTCTTCCCAATAAAAAGATTGTTTTAATAAAAGAGACCTTGGAGGAAGAGGAAAAGAGGGGTATTTTTCTGCTATTTCAGTGAAATTAAATAGCTCAGCAAGTTTCCAGTGAGCATCAGAGCTGCTGCAGAAAGGATAAGAGTAAATTTCATACCTGGAAAAATTGAGGCCTCCTTTTCAGCATCAGCAAGTTGCTGCATGCTCTCAACCTTATACAAAACTATAATAAGGTCTAACAAAATAAAACAAACTCTAATCATTAGTCATCAACAGGGTTGGCACACTGCACGTGCAGTGCCACACAACAGCATGTGATTCAAAATTTGTCCTCATTAACTAGCAGCAAGAGCAGACATTTCTTCTGAGGAGGCAGGGAAGTGGCAGCAGGTGTGAGAGAACATGTTTATAGGGTGAAAAGAAACAAAATCTTAGTAAGACTCTTTTCAGCAATTGTCACAACCTGGTGTCTAGCATGGACTTCTACTTTGGTTTGAGTGTAACTGCTTGAAGCTAAAAAACTCATCATAGCCACTGCTGTGAAAATAACTGCTTGAAGAGAAGCAAAAAGTGTGTGTCTCATCCATCTGAGCAAAATATTGTGGGACATGGGGAAGGTGCTTCTTTAGCTAAAAATAACCTTACAAGAGCTGTAGCAAACACTCTGGATGATGGGTTAGCTGTATGCTCAGTAAACTCGCAGATGACATGAAGCTGGGGTGACTGGCTGACTCACCAGAGACCATGCAGCCATCCAGAGGGACCTTGACAGGCTGGAGCGAGAGACTGACAAAAATCTCATGAAGTTCAACAAGACATGCAGAGTCCTACACCTGGGCAGAAACAATGCCAGGTACTAGTACAGTCTTGACGCCACTCAACTGGAAAACAACTCTGCAGAATAGGAGTCCTGACGCACATCAAGTTGAACTTGCGTCAGCAATTTGTTCTTGCTCCTGAAAAGGCTAGCAGTATTCTTGGCTGCATTAGGCAAAGTATTGCCAGCAGGTCAAGTCTGGTGATCCTTCCCCTTTAGTCAGCATTGCTGAGGCCACACCTGGAGAACTGTGTCCTGTTCTGGTGTCTCCTCAGTACAAGAGAGACAGGAAGCTACTGGAAAGATTTAAAAGTAGGGCTACCAAGAAGATGAAGGGACTGGATCACCTCTCTTCACAGGAGAGAGTTGGGACTGTTCAACCTGGAGAAGATAAGGTTCAGGAGATCTTATCAATGTGTATAGATGGCTGAAGGGAGGGTGCAAAGAGAACAGAGCCATGCTCTTTTCAGTGGTGCCCAGTGACAGAGTGAGAGGCAATGGGAACAAATTGGAGCACGAGGCTCTGTCTAAACATCAAGAAGCACTTCTTCATTGTGTGGTGATGGAGCACGGGCTGGCACAGGTTGCCTGGAGAGGCTGTGGAGTCTACATCCTTGGAGCTCTTCAAAAACCATCTGGACATGGTCTGGGCAACCTGCTGTAGGTGGTCCTGCTTGAGCAGGGGTGTTGAACCAGAAGACCTACAGAGGTCCTTTCCAACCTTAACCATCCTGTGATTAAAAAATCTTGAGAAAAGTAGGAAAAAAATGTATTTCTGATCATGGAGGTTAGAAACATAACTATGGGAATAGCAACTTGCTTTTATGTATCAGAGATCATTTGGGGCTTTTCTCATCTCCTCTAATGGAACATTTGCAAGTAAACAGGTAGTGTAGTGGATTTCTCTCAACTTTGTTCACAAATTTATACAGCCACTGAAGTGTTCTAGAGGAAAAATGATTTGTGTATTCCAGCAATTTAAAGAGAAAAATATAGATGAACTGAGAAGCAGAGAAAAGAAATTGACATTTCTGACATATTTTTAAGGATTTAATTGCTTTTCAGATCTCTGTTTTCACTCCATATGGAAAGAAAATAAATAATACCAGTAGGACACATGAAAAGGGAAGATCCATGTATTTTATGTCATCTAGTTAGAGCAACATGAACAGTAATCTTTTTAGTTCCATTAAGATTGGATTTGAGAAAGTGCTCCAAAAGCTGCTTTCACCATGCTGGACTGAAGGACATATGAAGAATATGGAAGCCACAGGAAGCTGATTCTTGCCAAGCTGAAGCTTACCCAGAGAGCATGCCATGCTCCTCTCCCATTATCTACACTAACCACAAAGTACACGGAAGGATTATCAACACTGCAATAATTACTACAGTAGACCTAACACAAAACTTGGGTTAGGTTATAGCTACCTGCAGAACCCAGAAAAGCATTCAGACTGTGGGCAAACATCCCAGCTCTTCGTCAAAGTGAGACCTGAAAGCTCAGCATTTGTCTCCTATCCCCTCCACCCTCCCTTTATTTCTGAAGGGAAGAAAAACTTCCATTCCTAGGTCAAAAGAGACAGTGTATGACATGTCATCTATCTCATTTAAAAGAAGTAGACTCCGAAGCACATTCCTGCTGCATAGCCAAGGAAAATAGATTGATTAGAATAACAGAGCAGGAAAAATCTTTACAAGTAGCTAAAGGTCTCTGAAAGTAGAAAAAAAAAAAAACATCAAAAACAGACTGAGAACAGTGTTGTAGCCTAAAGCAAGAAGGAGGAAAAAAAAAAAAAAAAAAGACAGATAACATCATTCCTGATAGTAGCTGCTGCATAAGTGTTTGCTCATTTTTGTTCCCCAATAGCTTTTTAACTCACACAAGAGACAAAATTATGCAACAGAATGATAGGAATTAGAGGAGTACTGCATGCTACCTGAAAAGAAGTAATTTTGGAAGACACACGAGGAAGATAAGAACAAAACAGAAACACACTGTTCTAGAGCTTCCTAGACTATCTCAAAATTGTGAAGAGTGATGAAAAAAAGCTAAGTGTGCCCCAGTGGAAAGCCTGATCTGGAAGGCAGATCAGTTCAAAGATCCAACATTAACGCTTGACCAGACAACAGGAACTTGCTGGGTAGCAGAAGATACTGCTGAAGCTAAAGAAGGACCAGAGATCCATTTCTGTGGGTATGAAAAAGAATTCATACGTGATAAATGTATGAATGTTCATGAGAAACACAGGACAGAAAGGCATGTAAAACTCAGAACTGCCATCCATCAAAATCTGGGCATGTTGAGGAAAGTAAAGCAAGTTTATGCCATGTCTGCTACAAAAAAAAAAAAAAAAAAAAAAAAAAAAAAAAAAAAAAAAAAAAAAAAAAGATTGAGAGAGAGAGAGAAAGGAAGATGAAGCTTGTAGGTCTCTTCCAAGTCAGGATATTCTATCATTATGTGATTCTGTGTTGCCACAGTTACTTCATTGGCTCCATTAGCATGTGCATGTCATCATCTCTCACCATGATTAAGGAACTCCACACTACTACAGTGAAGGTGGATTGTGGCAATTTTTTTAAAGCAAATGAAAGGTTAATTAAATTTTCATTTCACCACAAATTAATGGACAAGTGCCACCAGCAATAACATTGGCACTGAAAGCGGAATCGTTGGCAACAGAAGCTGGGAACCAAGTCCATGGTGAATGGTACTTAGAACTCTTGCATAAGCCAGTTAATGCAGGCTCTGCAGATGCATATCACTGTATGGAATTTCATATGAAACGGTGCTCCTGTGCTCAAATACACTCAAACAACACATAGTTTCTCCCTAATACTAAAGGTGGCTGAGTAAGGAAGAGACATAACACAGCAGAAAAGTATAGAAGGGATAACTGTAGAATAATAGCAGCAAAATATAAGGAAAAATGGAATTACAAGAAAGGAAAGTAGCAAGAAGTTCAAGTGAGGCATGAGAACAAAACTGCTTCTCTCAGATTTAGGCACCAATTCAAGTAGATGGTTTTTCAGCTTTGGCCTCCAGAGTAGTTGGGTCCCCAGTGGAATAGCACATGGATTTTAAACATTTTTCAAAACCTGGTAAATAACAAACAATTGAAAATTTAGTTCCCACCCTCACCATGCATTTCTACTGATCTGATAACATTTAATCATGAAAACTTGGGCGTCATAGATTGCCTGCTGTGTTCTAGCCATAGTACATGACTGAAACAGCTTTTTGGAACACAGATGTGGAAGGCAGCCATGACAAAGCAGATCCACTTGAAGCAGAACCACCTGAGGAAAGAGCACACTACTAACAAACAAAGGAAAGACTGTGACTTTTGTGCCATGGTAGCACTTGTGAGCTTTACACCTTTCAAATAAAGAATTACATAGACAGTATATAGTGGAATTCCTGCTACAGGAACAGATGCTTTTAAAAATGAAGCATGTTCTAGATATCCTTAGTAAATAGAAATGCTTTAAACTGCTTTCAAATACAGATCCAATAAAGGACTACATGCCCTGGTAGATCAACATTTTCTGGGTATAGCAGTACGTTTTAAACAGTTTTCTGTAATACTTCAAATAATAGAAAGCTGTGTTTTGGATTGCTCAAGGACACAGAGTCCTCAATGAAAGCCATCAGGAGACTGTAGTACTTCAAGACACAGTTTAGTATACACCGATGTCCTTCACAGGAAGGTAAGCCAAACAAGCCTCCTCCTGAATGCTGCCTTTTAATTTTTTAAGCATGTACATATGCATCATAAACAAAAAGACCAACATCAAAATATCAACTAGTTCTGCTGATACACAATCCCTTCCAACTCTGATCTTCCATGCTTTTTGGTCTATACTGAGCTCCTACTGTCAAAGTCATTATCTTCTGTCATGCCTCTTTAGGTATTTGGGAAATGTTTTGCCAGATAACTTGCAAAGGAGTTTGAAAAAAATAAAATAAAATAAAAATCCATCTAACTTGGATGCTATATACCAGACCATGGAACATAATTCCATTTGGAAAGGTTATCTGCTCTCTAATTTCTATTCTGCAGGCAGATCCTGTTTCTGTCTACCTTCAATCAGTCATTTCACTGTTTTTGTTGTTGTTGTTGTTTTGTTTGTTTAAGTGTTTTTTTGTTTTGTTTTTAATAATAGCTTATTTTTTCCAAGATTACCAACTAATCATTTTTTCCTTTGGTACATCTGAATGTATCAGGCATACTAGGCATATTGTGCAAGAAATCCTGCTTATGGGAAGGAATAGAGTGTCTGTGGGTGCCATACTAGAGGTAGCAACCCACTCAATGAGAACTCTCCTGTTATCTTGCCCAAACATTATAAGGTTAAAAAAAAAAAAATTAAGCACACAACTATTGCAATTTCTACTGTTCCATTTTTATAAGTACTCAGGTAAGAATCATTACCATTTACACAAAGGTATAATAATTGCTGCCCTCTTATGGGAATAGAAGTCAAATCTATTACTACTCTAAATAGTATAATGTAATTCTATACTATGTAGCACTTCTGTCACCAGTTTTAATTAACCCCAGACAAAGGTTAATTGTGTGTGTGTATAGAATGTGTTCTTTGCCTGTTAATTATTTGCAGTCTAGAAACACTATGCACAAAGTAAAGCTAGGAGAGTCAAGCCAACTGTAGTACTTATTGATGACAATATTAAAAGGAGAAAGAAATATGTGTGAATAATCTGCACTGATTAAAAGACTGAAGCTACTTTGCCCTATTCCCAGATCTCATTTTACTTTTCTTAGACCATGATGAAAAGCAGGCAGCAACAGATGCAGATGATATAGATAGATTTGAATGTATGTATATATTTGCTAAGATTTCCTAAAAACAGCTGGCAATGACACACTGACTCTAGTAGTTCTCTGTCTTGTCAGTAAGCCACCAAGACCTAGGATACACAATGAAAAATACAGCACATCTGTTAAGTGCCGTCGATTTTAATGCAGTCCTCTGTATTCCTAATCAACCTGTCCATGCTTGCAAGTCTTACTCCTTAAGAAAATGTTAATTTGGCCAATTTTTGCAGCTGTCTTAAGATCAGCTGCCTTTCAGTAGTAGAGCATTTTAATGTTGTCAAGCATTGGATTCAGCACCTGTGTGAATCCAATAAAATGTTATACACAGTTTGCAATTCAGTGTTGTCAGCATATACACGTAACACCTCTGCCTCTTCCCCTCCAACTCAGCAGGACCAGTTGAGCAATTCAGTCACTGCTGAAACGAATTTTGCCTTAGTGAATTGCCAATAGACAGTCACCAGGCAGCGTGTTCCTCCAGCCTGTGGAACACACCATGTGCATCCAACACACCACTCAGAAGTAGCACGCTGATGAAGTACCGATTGCTCATACACAAGCCAAAGACTATATTGTCAGTTCAGAGGAGGATGATGAGCATTTTTATTTTGGAAAATACTCAAGTAAATGAATAATGTTTAAGTACTTTCTTTTAACCTGGGGTCCTTTTACAAGAGTTACTCAGTGCGTAATTGCCAAGCAGTGTTGAGCCCAGCATATAGGAGCTTTTACCCTTCACAGAACATTACAAGTAGGGTGAGTTTAAAAGAGCTGCCAAAAGAACAAACCACAAATAGAAACAGAAGGATCTGATAACACTAACTAGCTAATATTATGCAGTATATTAGCTGCCTTTTAGCTTACCCTTCAATTTTATTTCAATACTTGGCATACAGCTCTGCCAAAAATGAGCTATAGCAGATTCAGTTTATTTGTGACATGAATTATCCAGCAATTCCTGGCTAGCAATACATGTGCAAGCTAAAGTTGAGGCACTTTTAGCTTTCAAGTCAGCCAGTAACAGCACAAACCTCTCTGCAATCAAACTCACTAGCTATCCTAAAACTGTTCAGAAACTGATTTTTCATTGCTAACATTCAGGTAAATAACCCATATTTACTCTCACTTAATGATATCACTTAATCAACCAAAGAAAAGTGGCAGCAGCAAGAGGACACATATTTAGAAGAAATCACACTTATAAAAGACAGAACAGTAGGGATATTTTTTTTTTTCCCAGAAGTTATATGTTTATCTGTAGATATGGAAATTAATTCAATTAGTTGTAAAAATTAAGTAAAACACTATACCACTTTAGACCATTTAATAAGTCTCCATTAGAAGATAATATTAACCAACAACTTTTCAACTTTTTATTTTTTCAGGATCTATCTATTTATATATTTATTTATGGTTGCTGAAGGGAGGAGAAATAAAAAATAATAATAAAAAAAAAATAAAATCGGGAGACCTTCATTTTAGAGAAGAAAAAGCTGCCAAAACTAGAAGGGTCACAAGATAAAGAGGTCATATTACATACAAGGGAAGAAGAAAAAAATCTCATGGTCTCCCTTCAAAGACTTAGTCACAGTTTCTGATAACATCCCCAGAACTAAGTATAGAGCAGCAGGCTGCCTCACAACCACCCTTATTTGACCCATTGGGCAAGCACAAAGCAAGTGAAGAAACCACATCAGACCCACCTGTCAAAGCCCCGTGTCACAGCACGCCATGTCTGTGAGGTTCCCCCAGCCCTCAATGGCTGAAGGGTCAGGCACAGACTGGACAGGTGTGATGTGTATCTACAGAAAATCCTTTCATTACGGCCTGGAAGACTACCTTTATATCATTTATTTAAGGACAAACGTGTTGCAAACAAGTCCAAGATTTGTGTGTGTTGTTTTTTTTTTCCACTTGTGTATTGTACATAAGCAGCTTCATACAATTATAAAAGAATAGGATGCAAGGGTCGAAAACATTCAGTCTCAGCACTGCAATTCAGCAGGAGTAGTAACATGACACAGGGAAGCAACAATTGAAAATCAAAGGCACACCAGAGATATCTTTTGCTGGCCATCAGTGCTGTAGCTAAATAGATTAAAGCCTTCTGGATTGTATTATGAGACGGAAACCATGATGCATCTCTGGAGGAGTTAGCTAGATGCTTGCCTTTTTTAAGTATCAAAACACTGAAAGCTTCAGTTAGACTGAACAGTAGCAACTTGTGAGAACTCAGCCTACAGCCAGAGAAAAGCCTTCTGAAAGAGGAGAAAGTAATGCAGACCACAGGAATGATCAAAAATCATCTTTAAATTTCATGCAACAAAACAGTAAAAAGATTTATGTAAGCAAATATTAGAGAAATAATTCATTGGTTGAACAGTAGACAGAAGCAAGTATTTAATTAGTTAATGTTGGAAAATCTTTAGTGCTAGAAAAAATGACTTTAAAGTCACTTAACTGATGCTTAAACTCCTTACTTCCAATGAAGGCAGCTTAGAAAAAAGGATCCGTCTAGGAGGGGCTTTCAACAGACACGGAGGTTGTGCACACAGATGGTCTGACATGGGTTCAAGCGTTAAAAGCTATCAGTGGGTCTGCCAGCACTAGAAATCATGAGTGTAGACTATATACACACACACACATATGTTGTTTTATTTTCTAAAGCTGTGAGGGGAAAATCCTGGTGTTCCAGCCAATGGGAAGGAGTCACCAGCCCCTACCACTGCTGAGTCCACAGTATTTGCAGCTCCAATAGATAAAGTGAAAGCTGAAAGCCAGGGAAAATGCAGGGAGATGTAACTTACACGCCCATATGGAGCAGAGTGATAAGTGCAGAATTTCCTAGAGTAATTTGGTGGCACTGATATTGTCCTGATAGTTTTCATATAGCATGAAATAGCCTCTTTACCAGCAGTAATAGCATTCATACAACAGGCAGACCTTCCACTCTGAGTAGAAAACATCTAAGTACAATTCTACTTAAAGTAACTACTCTATTACTCCATCCTGAGAATCTACTAAAACTACACAGAAGAAGAAAAACACACACAAAATGTTTCAAATCTGAACATCATGCAGTGAGTTGGGATGGAGTTACGAAGAATATCAATATGCAAACAGTTTTCTTGTTTGGTTGATTTCTTGATTTTTTTGTTGTTTGTTGTTGTTTGTTTTGTTTTGTTTCTTTCCTCTAGGAACACCAGCTTCAAAACCAGATGCCTCATCATCACTGTCCAAGATCTGAAGTTTGACAGCTGCCATGAGGAGCTGACCCCCTTCTGTCTCCAGGGGCAGGAAAGAAGAGGTGTTCCTACTCTGTAATATAACTAAGCAATGGCATGCTCCTCTCACTTCTCCACCAGCATTATAAAGTATGTCCTCTAATCTATCCAGGCATGTATCCAGGCATGTATCTATCCAGGCATGTATCCCACATGTTCAGCTTTCGAGCTAAGAAACCATATTCTTAAAAGTGCCCCCCCACTTCTTCTCCAGAAAATACATCCTGATGGTTTCAACCAGCTCTATAATGCTAAAGGTCCCCCCAAAAAATGTAAGAGTACAAGTTCAACTATCACCTATCTACCCTCTCTCTATTTGTGCTTTAGTAAAAGCTTTTCTGACAAGGGAAAGGTACATACAAACCAGATAGCCACCCTACAAGTGTGATTGGTACATTTAGACTGGTAAAAGACTGGTTTTGCGTGTATCCTTTCAAATTCAGGGAAACTGCTTCCATTCTGACTTAATCGTCACTTTCACACTTCCACTTTCCTAAGTCAGTCTGGTATTTGAAGTCTGAGAGCAACTACCCTCTTCCCCTTGATAATAAGCTAATACAAGCCCAGATAATTTGTAGGTCTCTATAACTGCATTTCGCATTCTGCTCCCAAAGGGAAGTTTAAAAAAGAGCTAAAAAAATCAATATACTATGGTCTAGAAAGACACAAGCCAAGAAGCAGCCAGCACATGTTTCATACTCCACGTGTCCTGGCAATATTGAAAACCTTCCCCTTATAATTTCACCATTACATTCAGCAAGCCATTGTAGTGCTTTCTGCAAATGATTTGCCTACAGCACAGAGGCAGACCCTTCCCATCTACAGGTATCTGAAACCCATGGTTATGACCTCAGCATTTCAGATACTATTGCTTATACCTCATTGTTATAACTCAACACATGCAGTTGATCTAAAAGGACGGAAGCATTTAAAAGCACCCCTAGAGTAGCAGCCAAAGCATGCTAATATTTTTATTTTGAAAAAATAAAATAAAATTAAATTAAATTAAATTAAATTAAATTAAATAATTTGAAAATTGATAATTTGAAAAGAAGTGAGGTTTGTCCTGCTGCCAGAGCTCAAAGCCCTGGTTTGTTTTTTTTTTTTCTTTTTTTTTCTTTTTTTGTTTTTTTTTTTTGTTAATGAATTACAAAGCCATGAAATATCTCAAAGATGACAATTTTAAGCTTTTCACCTACTGTTGTTTATTTTCATAGGTAGAGGAACTCATGCACACAGCACTGATTTAGGACTCAAAAAACTACAGTTCTGTTCCCTGTCCTGAGACTAGAGCTTAGTCAAATCACATTTGTGTCTCGGTTTACCCATTCCCATTTATTGTGACTCAAAACAAAGGTCACAATGTCAATCTATTATAATCACACAGTCACTGAATGGTTAAGTTTGGAAAGGACTTCTGGAGTTCATTTGGTTCAACACCAAATGAATGGCTCATGCAGGGCCACTGAAAGCAGGTTGCCTAGGACCACGTCCTGACAATTCTTGAAGATCTTCAAGGATGGAGACTTCACAATCTCACCAGGCAACCTGTGCCAGTACTCCGTTACTCACACAGTGACGAAATGCTTCCTGCAAAGATTATAGATATTGGCCTTGCAATCACATCTGCCATCTCCCTTAGCACCACTAGTCAGTGCATCTCATCAGGGTCATGAAGACATTTACTCCCGAAACATTCTATAAAGTAGTGAATTAATACAACCTGTATTTATATTAATATTTTAAGTTTTAGTACAAAAACTTTATTAAAAGTATTCTGCTCATTGTTCTGGAAAAATGCATGTGAAAAATTCTACTACATCATCCTGTAAGTCAAAACTCCCAAGTCATATTCAAGTATCAAACTGCCTTTGACATTTAAGCAATGAGAAATGGGAGTGGAAATGTTACCTTTCTAGGGAGAAAGGTGTGTTCAAATCAAGTATTGGAAATTGCTGAAAGAAAGCGTGTTTGCACGGTAAATAGAATGAGACTAGGAGGTTACAGAGCAGTGTAAATATAGAGCGTGTCAAAATGCTCTTTGCAGCTTTATATCATTAGTCTATCACTAACTAGAACATTGAAAAATTATATATGCCAAACTGGGTATTTGCTGTGATCCATTAGACATTATTCAATAAAACATTAATTATGCTGCCAGTCCAAAATACTCCCCTGAAACATCTTATATTGGCATCAAGACTGCGTTTGACAATCTTGAGACAGAAAAGTCCTTTCACAAGTGTATTGTTGTCCCCTTAAGTGACTAGTAGTATTGAAAGTGCATTGAGCTTAGAGAAGGGAAAGGACGCAGGATGAAATGAGGAACACTGGGAAGAGTTACCATTATATATTCGTGACATAAGGTAAGTATTGTATAAATCCATCCAGTGAAATGATATAGAGCAGATTGCTCCTATATGACATGACAGTTCAGAGATATAAAAGCTGTGGAGAAAAAAAAAAAAAAAAAAAAAAAAACAAAAAAAAAAACTTTTGAGCTTAAGTTAAAAACTCTCTATATAATTTTAAGATCAAATGAGAGACTACTGAAACACTTAGTTAATGGCAATGATTGTTTTTGTTTACACTGAATTTCCAACCAGGAGTCTCTATCTCAGGGCACAATATACACTCATATATATATATATATATATACACACACACACATATGTATATATATCTATCCATCCTCAAGGGCTAATCTGAAGTTCCCTAGTGTTCAGAAAAGTTACAGTTGCTATGTCAGTTTTCCACCTCAATGCATTTACTTGGACTACATTCAAAGCCTCTGCCAGACTGAAGGTCTTTCAGTCACGGGAATAAGAAAAGATCTATCTTCTCTAATCTGTGCAACAGATGCCCTAAATTAATCATATCTTGTCATGATGTCTTTTGCTACATATATCTAGAAGGGCAGCAGTCCTTTTACAAGTAGCATTTTACATGTTCTGGGGAATACTTGAAGCCATCAGACTGAAGTCAGTACAGAACAGCAGAATGTAAAGTAGTGTAACACTTGATCACTTAAAAGCTGACAGATTGAGGGTTGTAGTTGGGGTCACAACAGTAAAGAAACAATTTTGCAAAGTTTTGGGAGAACGCTGCTGAGGCTGCTTCCAATAATAATGGCTTAGCTGTAATTTAACACAGAAAACGAATGTTTATTTTTGCTCACTGAACCCCTGGAAAGTATGGCTTTTGTCCCGCTTGCTAATTAATAAAATATTAAAAAGCATCTGTGAAGATGTGCCTGCCCTCACAGTAGAAACTTCATTAATACCATAGACATCAAAACTTGTGCAACATCATTCAAAATCATGTGCAGTAAGTAACCTGAGGCAAGAGGTTGTTACTCTGCTACCAAGCCAAATTAAATGCTTGTGAAGGTAAATGAAATGATAAAAAAAAAAAAAAAAAAAAAAAAGATTCTCCTTGTTACACAAAATAACATCCTCATAAAATCAGGAAGGCCAGCAGGAACACAGCTTTGCAGGTAACCTCTTCTCTCTCCCTCCATCAGGAAACATTATTTGCATTTTTTCACTTATTTCTCTAATGTCATAATATTTGCATCCAGCAATATATTAATAGTGCAGTCTCAAGTATTAGCATTGCATGTAATAATGCTCAGAGACTGAGGGGGTTCTATAGCAGTACAAATTTCTCAGAAAGAAACATTTCATTTAACCTGTTGGACAGTTTTGAACTACTTTATACACCTTCAAAAATCCTGCAGAGTTGACATGTCTTTTCCCTGTAATTTCATAATTCCCCCTTCTGCTTCTGCCTCAGTATTTCTCTACTTTCCATCCAAAGTGATAGTTATTAGACTGAGAGCCACCATCACATTTGTACACCAGCACAAAATACACAGTCAAAAGTTAATAGTAGGTCAAGGATGGGCCCTTGGGAGATGGGGAGAAGCTCATTATGATCACAGAAGCAGGATCACAGTAAAATTAAGATTGGAAGAGTGCTTAGGAGTTCTCTAGTCAATTTATGCCTCCTGTCTCTTGCCCTCCCATGACTCACTACAGAAGTGTCTGGCTCCATCCTCTTGATAAGCTCTGCACAACTACTGGCAAGCTGCTGCTAGGTCTCTTTTCTGTGCTGAACAGGCACTTTGGCCTTTACTCACAGGACAAGTGCCCCAGCACCTCTTGGAGTCCCTCTGCTGAACTTGCTCCAGCTTATCAACATTTTATATTTGCGGTGAATTAGGAAAACGGAACACTAGATTTGGTCTAACAAGTGCTGAATGGAGTGGGAAAATCACTTCCTCAATCTACTGGCTATGCTTCCTCCTGGTGCTGGTACCTGGCTCAGGCTAGGCTGACTGTGGTTTCCTCTGGTTCCTTTGCAATACCTGCAAACCCTTCCTTTTTCCAGTGCACACTCTCACCTTGAAAAAATGATTAATGTTATGAATGTTATAGCAAAATTGAAGTTGAAGAAATCATGACTTTTGGGGGAAAAAATAGATAATTAGAAAGGAGACATTTTCCATTTTCCCCAATAGAAACACAGCTCTTGCTTCCAGTCCTGCAACAACAGAGCTGAAGATTAGTTTCATCTTTTAGGTTCAATTTTGGACTTTCTGAATGATTTTTTCTTTGTTTCTTTGAAGACTCCATACTTGCAAAGGAAGCTTAACTTCCATAATTTAGACAAAGTAAAACTCAGAAAGAGCTGAAAACTCACATTTTATGTCAAAGTCTTCATCCTAGAGAACAGTAGAGCAGAAGGTTGTAGTAAAGAGAGCAGTAAAGCAAAATGCCCTATAGATCAGCCAATGTTTTGTTTGCTTGTTTGGAAAAGTTACCATAAATTTTATTCTTGGCAACATTAATGTTCTATGACATACTGAGCTAATAGGTTTGGCCTTGTTTTGAAAGAGGGAAAGGAGAAGGAGAGGGAAAGAGAGAAAGAAAGGAAAAGTTCATCACATAAAAGCTTCCAAAGTGACTCGAGTTTCATTACAAAATCATTAAGTCTCCATCCAGCAGTGAGACACTGAGTTTGGGCACCAGAGACAAGAAGTTGAAAACCCTTCTGAAAACTCTATGGCTCTGAAGAGCAACTCTCATTGAAAATGCTTAAGACTTTAGAGATATCTGCTGAATCTTCTCCACTTAGTAACTGCGCAAAGACATGAACAGAAAAGAAAAAAAAAAATAAAGAAGGAAAAAAATGACACTGACAAACTGGAACAAGTTCAGCACATGGCAAACAGGATGTTCAGGGACTGAAGCACTGGCCCTGTGAGTGTAGGCTGAGAGACCAGGGCATGTTCAGCCTGAAAGAGATAGCCTCAAGGTGACCTGAGAGCAGCCTGTCAATATCTCTGAGCAGCTTATCAAGAAGATGGAGCCAGGCTCTTTCTTCTGTACTGAGCTGTGGGAGGACAAGAGGCAGTGGATACAAATTGATTCAAGCAATTCAGACTGGATATAACAATAAACCTTTTCCCCATGGAAACAGTCACAAAGTGAAATAGGATGCTCAGAGATGTTGTGCAGTCTCCACCCTTGAGTGTTTTCATGACTCAATGGATAAAGTCAGATCTGATCCCACGGCTGGCCCTGCTTTGAGCAGGGAGCTGAGCTCCAAACCCCCAGAGGTTCCTTCCGTCCTGAGCGGCTGTGTTGTGAGTGGCATGCAGGTTAGGACATGTGGCATAGTCTTTGTATCCAATGAATATTCAGTTACTGTTTCTCAAAGGACCAGACTGACCTAAACAATCATATGCCTGGCAATGATTGCAAAGTAGGAAACCTGGATACAAATCCCACATTTGAATGAAGCAAAGAAGGTCTTGAATCCTAGTCTTTCCAATTAAAACGTATGGATTAATAATTGTGAATTTGCTTTAAAGTAATTCACTTTTAACTAAACATATTGCTTCATTTTAAACTACAGCTTAGGAAAGGAAATATAAAAAATTAGATTTCAGTTTGACCTGATTTTAATTTTTAATTTTTCAAGGCTAATCACAGATCCAACACTGACAGATCACTCAAGATATTTTTTCCTGACACTCTTGGATTCATTCTCAGCTTTTATATCTCCATAGTAATTTAGTCATATTTGGACTTTGTTAAAAAATCTGTAGACATACTTCCCCAGAAGTCCATGTGAAGGAACGGGATTGTTCCTTCCACTCTGAATAGTATAGAAAAGGAGGAAGAGACGAATAATAGAAAGAGGTCACAAATCAAGATACTTTGAGAAACATCACCCTGAATTTACATTAACTAAACCTTCTTAACATGTACAGGCACACCATATATTCACATACTACTGTTGAAAACATTAAAAAGGTGCAAAAACGGAAAGCAGGATTAGGAAGTTATCAAGCAGCCAGAAAACTTCATATTCTAGCATTCAAGAACAGCTGAATGCACTTCTTAGGCATGATTTCCATTTAATAAATATTTAAGATAAAATATACACTTGCTTTTCAAGTAGGAAATGCATTGAAATGTCTCTGAAAAAAAGCACAGATTGTTTCCCACTATTGTTACTGGACTTCATGTATATCTGTTCTCTTATAATTAATGACTCTCTATTGACATCACATTTAATTGGTATTCTTATTTTGCCAATGGCCTACTAAAGACTTATCATATTAATTAGTAGTAATGAGACAGTTCTAACCACCCACTGTCATTAATTTCTTAAATATGTACAATAAGATGCACACTAATTGTGACAGGTAATTGGTACCTGCCCACATTCTGCCTCTTAAAATTGCTCTCAAGTAGATCTAAGAGTTAATCATCATAAAACTGTACTTTTCACACTGACAAAGTAGGGCTTTTTCAAGCAACTTGTTTCTGAATTTAAGCTGAAACTTCTTATTTGTCTGTAGACTTCCTAACTTACAGATCTGGTTATCCAGCCATAAAGGCAAAGAGATTCAGTACCTCTAGAGGATTTTATCCAGTTATACATTTTATTGAAATCTACCTATGACTTCATCTAATAAAAGCCTCTTTGCTTTAAATGAGTTTTGGGTCAAAATACTACATGAAACATGAGAGGCACCCCTTGCCAAATAAGACAGAGAAGGAACACGTATAACATTGGCAATTAAGGCATCAAGAAATCATATATATCACAGGTACCTGTGTATCATAGTACCAGTACCTGTTGTATCATAGTATCACAGAGACAGACATAGTACTGTCTCCAAATCTTAGCCATCAGACAAGAAATTCCTATTATTTGGAAGACAACAGACTTGGACACAAAGGTTAGAATTCAAACAGCCCAACTTCTGCCTAACACCTTAGCACTTACTTAAGCAAATTAATTTTAAACCTCTACAGTCCAAATGTGGAAAAGGTCATTAAGGCTCAGGAGCATGAGTGTCTGTGTGTGTCTTTCTTCCCTTCATTAAACTTGTTTACCTAAAGCTGACTTGCCATAAGGACAGTGCTTCTGAGCGTGCTTCCTTCCACAATATTTCCTCTGCCCTGGAAGCAGCCTGCTTTTCTCGCAGGGTCATTGCCCAAGCAAAAAAGCAGAATAAGGACAAAAAACAGGTCCCAGGACTCTTTCTGCCTATTGTATGTGGCATGAAGAGTGGGAGCTGTGTCTGTTGCTGCCAGCAGGAAAGGGTGGGTGTGGTGAATATGGCTGTCAAGGGTGGGTACCTCTACAGGAGCAAGACCCTTTCTCTTCCACACTCTTTGCCTCTCTATGGCTGACCTGGAAAGATACTGAGATCAGTTGTTTGAGCAGCACTGGCCATTTGCCAAGCCTGGCTCTGTCTTCTCTGGGGAAAGACATAGAGGGATATGGAGACAGTCAATGGGACCCCAGTCTCTCACAAGGCTGCACTGGCTCCTAAACTCTGCTTCCAGCAATTTCTCTCCTTGCTCTGTGCATCTTGCCTCCTGCTGTGGCTGTTGTAGAAAGACAGATTCTCTAGCCTTTTAAATCACTGACCTTCAGTAGCCTTTTTAAGCTTGCTCTTCTACATTTCTGAAGGGTCTTCATGAAATGAGAGGAAGTTCACTGATCACCTACAAGCATTTTTACTTCTACGTCTTTTCCAAACTAGGCCAGCAGGTGTTTAAGGAATGGTATTCTTTAAATAATATATATAGATGTATTTTTTTTTCAGAAATATATACATAAAAAAAAAGAAAACTTATTACCTTAAAGAGTATTTTCAAATAATGTTGAATGTCAATTAATTCCCAGTTAAAACCAGGGTTTTCACAATGCAACTCCTTCAGTAAATAATTTCATAGTGTTGCACTGAAACAAAGCTGCTTAGCATTCTAGACTCAAGTTTCCATACATTGGTGCTGCAAATAGTTTTTAAATACTAAGAATTTCCAAAATATGAACTTTATTGATAAGAGAGTTCATTTCAAATAAAACATAGTCAGGAATTACCTACATCTGTTTTCTCTGCATAGTTTTAGCTTCTAAATTAAAGCTTACAAACTCAGTGGCTAAGGCAAAGCCAAGAAGCCTATGAAAAGATGACCATAGGTTCACATCTTCACTCAGGTAGTTTGATGGGCTAAGAAGGTTGTTGTCTTCTACAGAAAAAACATACTGCAAATATATAACAAGGAGTCCATTCTTTAACTTAGCTGCCAGACAGTTACAAGCTTAAATTGAAGGTGATGTCCACTGATTCCAAAATGGTATTGTTGCCTCAGTCAAAATTACCTATTTCAGCTCTGACAGATTATAAACTGTAGTCGTTCAGTGCTTCAGCTAATTGTTCCATCATTAAAATTAAATCTCAATAGACACATATTCTCTCTTAGAAGTCATAGAATTGCTTTTATCAAAAGTGTATTTTAGGTTTGAGCCCTCTGAAAATAATCCAAGGAGACCTCATAAAGAATTTCTCCTGATCCTCAAATTTTGAGTCATTAGTCAAAGCCATCCCGAATACTTCAAGCTGCAGAAGGGATCCACAACAACATTCAGTCGCCAGATGGCACTAGTACAGAAACTAAGAGTCAACCTTTTTACCCCCAATGGCATAATATGAAACAAAAAGATGATTTATCTGTAAACATTTATTTGAAAACCTTATCTTGAAATTAATGTTCTGAAATCCTCAGAGTAAATTACAGTGTTTTCTAGTCTTTAAATAAATATAGATAAGAAACTTTACAGATATCCATTGTGAATTTTGCTCTTTTCTTTTAACTATACAAAGAGGGGAAGTACCTACAAGTACTCTACCTGAAAACAGTAGCTATGACCTGCTATGGTCAATACGGAAATATTACATTTAATTCTGGCATACTTCTTTATTATGAAGCAAAGAACATAGCCATAGCAAAGGTTACTGCAATTACGAGTAGACATAAAAACTGAGGCATGTCCCTCCCTCTCTCTTTCCACTTTCTACTTTTTTGCTGCATGTTAATACACTGTTGTGGATACTTTCTTCAATGAATCTCCCTTTGAAATATTATCAACTCCTAAAGTAGCCAATGCAACTCTCCAAAGTTCTACACAGCATCTTAATTCTTTTCTTTTTAATTCTAATGTTCTTAATTACATGTCTACATAGGACTGCTGGAGAATGGACTGCCTGAGTCACTTTGCAAACTCAAATATATTCAATTCAGCATTATTTGTTAGGATTCAACCCCAGAGATATCAGTTGGGAACCCACCTATTTTTGTGTACTAATTTTTCCTTGAGGAAAAGTCAGATCTATGAGACTACTATAATACATACATTTCTCAGATAACCAAGATACCAGCTCTTATTCCAAAATAATAGACATTAAAAGTGCTTGTGTTACCTGCGTATAGACAGATTGAAATGTTGCAAGTCGACATAGTAAGCTAAAGGCTAAAGATAAGTGCAACTTCTTATGCATAGCTTGGCAATCAGCTAGAAACACATTGCTTAACCCTTGCAACTGAAGTTGTTCCAACAAAATTTCCCTTCAGAGCATGGAAACACTTGAAAACTACACATTTGTATGAAAGAAAGAGAGAAAGAGAGAGAGAAAGAGAGAGAGAAAGGGATAAAAATGAATATGGCTTACTAAATATTGACAGAGACATGAAGCATTAAAAAACTGGCATAGTAGCTCATGGGATTTAGGCAAGTACTTGGCATAGCTTGCTGAAATATAACAATTCTGTACCTCTGATCTGTTCAAAATGGGAAGTGGTTGTGCAATTTGGCTATGAAAACATCACTGAGGTCAAGAGCTAGAAGATTTCAAAGAAGGATTAGATTATTTAGATTATTAGATTATTAGAAGGATTAGATTATAACTAGTAGGAATGCATAAAACTCCATTTCATAGAAAAAGCAGAGGAGAAAAGAAAATATTAAAAAAAAAAGAAACCAAGAGTTGAAATGTGCATAATATTGGGGGAATAAATTAACTTCTGAAATTAAATAAATATATATATTTTTTAAAGAGGCTGTATTTAGTTCCTCTAAAGCATCAGTCATTATCAGAAACAACAAACAACATAACCTGAAACTTTAACACAATTTCTGTGTTCACACATTTTAGCCTCTTACAAGCAGAGCACACAAAATAAACAGAGTAATACAGTCATGCAGAATGAGTAGCAAGAGTATTTATATTAGTTATAACCCCTTAGAAGGCCACAACTGGTCAGAGACGAAAAACAGCAACTTGCCAGCATGCACATGCTGATTTCAACGTATCATACAGCTCCATTCTCTACATCCTTCATTTTTTTTTTTTTAGATTTCTAAATATTTTACACTAATTTTGAAGCTCTTAAGTACATTAAGATAGAGGTTTGCAGCTTTCTGTTTAAGCTACAGAATACTAAGTATGTGAAAGAGCAGAAAAGGCAGGCTCACACAGGTTATTAGAAATTGTTGACTGAAGCAGTACCAAAAAAGGCCAGTAGGTTGAAAAAGCAATAGCAGTAAGGGGAAAATAAATAAAAATAAAAATAAAAATAAAAATAAAAATAAAAATAAAAATAAAAATAAAAATAAAAATAAAAATAAAAATAAAAATAAAAAAAAATAAAAATAAAAATAAAAATAAAAACAAGTAAGCAGAGGAAAAACAAATGAAGGTGACATTCAGGCTGCAGGAAGCATCTTCAGCTTTGACCATCAGCACCAGAAGTGAAGATGTACTATGCTATCTCCCCAAACAACTAAAAGAAAAAAAAATGGCCCTAGGAACAGTGTTTGGAGGCACAGGTCTAGAAACAATTATTTCCATTTAAACTGTACAAGAGAGATAAAAGCACTGTCTGGAACAACAGAAGTCAATCTAGGGGAGGAGGGAAAGGGAAGAAGATGAGAATAATTCTATATAGAGACACGGAATAGTTTTTCTCACTTCTCTATGGATTTGGTCTACTAAGGCCAAAAAAATCTCAGCGCTCCAAAGAAATATGCAAAAAGAAATAATAGAGTGTGGTGAAGGAGAAAGAAAGTGAAAGGTGAAAGTTTGTTTTCCTATTAGGATTTTGTGAGGGCAGTTAATGTACTTTTGAACATTACATAAATAAAATAAAATAAAATAAAATAAAATAAAATAAAATAAAATAAAATAAAATAAAATAAAATAAAATAAAATAAAATAAAATAAAATAAAATAAAATAATACTTAGCATAATTGAATGTATTTCACTTTGAGCTTGTAAGCCTCAGGAAAGCAGATAATTCCCAAGATGATTATAATGGGAAATTGACTGTTTTGTGCCTGGGTTTTTGTTTGTTTTGATATACACTTTAAATGAAGGAAAAGTATATTTTAATTTAAAGCCTAATACTCATTTCAAGTTGGTGGAAAGATGCAATACTTTTTAACCATTTTCCTTCGTATACAGCTGAAAGGCATTTACATATGCTATGTTTTAAAGGCAATGTAATACAATAAAATAATGCTTACCCTGGGCTTGAGGGAAGAAAAAGGCTTTTCACCTACCTTCAGCACTTCAATGAATTAAAACAGATTCTTGAGATTTGTCTGAATCTCCTCCCCTTACAGCTCATTAAACCTGACCTTTCAAAACACTGAAGCAGCTGAAGCAAAAGGCAACACAGAGAAGATAAAACACAACCACTCCAGGGCTCCAGGCTGCCCAGTTCCTCTGACACATCCACCACCAGTACACTCAGACAGGAAGGCTCAGGCAAGCCGGAGGACAGAGGGGGCACACATTTGGGGAGGTCTGGCCACTCTTTGGTGGCACAACCATTTTACCCAGGCATGGCTTAAAACAGGTTTTTAAAATTAATCCACATGCCAGATTTCAGAAAGACTTGGGAGTCATTTTTAGTTTCTTTGACCACATAGGTGTTCTTTTACATTTTTAAATGTTACCAATTTATAAAGGTGCAACTTATCTTCACCAGCCCTCTGAATGAGGTATCTCTTGTTGACTGAGAAAAACTTAGAAAAGCAATGATGATGCAAAATTCCTAATACACAAATAAATAGAAATTAAAAAAAAATAAAAATAAAAATAAAAACACTATTCTAGTGAACTAATTTTCATTTTCAGTCCATCCTTCCCAAAAAAATGCATGGGATTCAGGTAGAAATATCCTCATTGTTGGTACTATTATTTAGGTACAAAGGTACAAAGCAGCTGTAGGTGGATAAGAATGAAAAAAAAAGTCCTTAGGCTGCTTCTTATTCTCCTTTCACAACTTTGCTTTAGTGTCATACCACAGCACTCACTGATGGAACTACATCCTTTAAATATGTAGTGCTGTGAAAGGCTTGACAACATTGGAAAGCACAGCCAAGTGTTTTGTGCTTGTAATGCAGGAATACAGAAGGCCAAAGAAAACAAGATGAGGAATTTGAGTAGCAAAGCCATGTGAAACGTAATTTTTGCATATACTGGCCCAACTGGTCATCATCACATTTCCTCCCTTCTGGCTTTTTCCTCAGTGCTCATTCAATTTAGTCTTCTGGCTAGGTTACATATTGCATACTCATACAAACACCAGCAGTGCAAATGACTCCCAAGACAAGTCAGCCTTCAAAGCCACCCTCCTTATTGCTTGGTCCACTAACATACTGACTGGTACCTTATCAGCCCTCCCCCTTGGGATCTCTAGGAGACCCTATCATCTCTACCAGTCATCTTATCCCCCTGAAGAGACAGCTTCACTGCTCTTCTCTCCAGATAGAAAATGAACACTGAGCTTCTAAGCAGGGCTAACAAACAGCTCATTAATGGAGCAAGCTGCCCTGTCACAGCCATGCAAAAAACACCCATGAACTGATGAAATGAAAGGGAGTGAGAGCACCTGAGTGCACAAGCACAAAGCAGCTGCCTCCACAGAGGTGCTCTGTAGCAATAGGCTGGAAAGACTCTGGAGTGGGAACAGTCAGCATTGTTAGAGTAAAGCACCTGCAGAGAAAAAGAAATGATTGGGGTTTTGTGCTTCTTGTAAAAGCAAAATCAGAAATTGTGCAATACAGTGAGTCTGAGTAATAATCAAGCAAAAGGTGGCTTAACTGGTGAGTGCCAGAAACTGCACACATTGTAAAATACCACAGAAAGAATACTGGCTGATCTTAAACGTGTTTTTATGGGTATTATTGCAAGTAACAACAGATAGTTCTTTACAAATCAGTGTAGTAATGCTTTACTATATGGTTTGCCAATAAGTGATCTTCGTATGGCTTTTCAGCGACAACTTACTTGTCTGTATCATAAGCATGAGACATCAAGCTTATATCAGTGCAAAAGTTTTAAAAGTCAACTTGTCCCTACAGTGAAATCTGATTAAGATCCCAATCTGGGATTTTGCTCCAACCTTTCTGGATGGTCAGTGATGCAGAGTGAAAGAATCAGTCTCTTCAACAGCAGAGCCTTCTTTATGGTAGCCAGATACAATTTAGTGGATTTAAAAGAGGGAAAGCTAATTTCCCACTAGGTGGAATTCCATTTCCCACAACTCCACTTCATGTTTCTGTCTAAATATATGCCTAGCAGTGGAAGTCAGCAGGCAGAATGTTTTCAGTGAGTGTTCCATGAACAATTTTTTTGTGACAACATTACATTGCATTTGATGATTCATTGGAATTATTTGATTATGCACATTTTGATGAGCTTTTGTCACTGCATGGGCTTGGAGGAAAATCACATACTTTGAAATTAAATAGCTCTTCTTGTTCTCATCAACAATTTGTCCTAATTTTCCCAAGTAATTCTCTTTGTTTGGGGAACATCAGTTTTGATGACAGTTTTTCAGCTTCTCCCAAATGTGAATTGCTTTCAGTTCACCTGCATAAATTAAAGAGGACTGGGGAGGAAACTGGGAGATTTATTCTATGTGAAAAAGCCTCCCAGCACTGAGTCAACATTAAATTTGGAAAGTCAAGCACCTCATGTCAAAACACAAAGGTAAGGCAGAAATCCCTTACAACCTTCACTCACCAAGCACAATACAGAGCAACTTCCGTAGCAGAGCCTGACTGGTGTTATGAAGTTCTTGGAAAGAGTGGAGCCTTCTCCCTTCAGGAGTAGAGTAAATGTGAAATGGGTAATGATATTGCCTTTGAGCGATTTACAGTTCAGATATCGTCATACTTGAAATCCATCAGTCACAAACCACTATTTAGACACCTCCAAATCTCAGGGTACTATAAAATCCTCTAGACAGCTTCTTTTCTACAAACACCCACAGGCAGCATATGCAAAGTATCATTTTAATGCTATGTAATGGGAACTGAGTTTAGTTCCAAAATTAAGAAAAGACTGTCTAATATCTGAGTTACCAGTGTAACAAGTAACAAGTGTCCATCTTGGATGCAGTACAAAAATAGGCAGTTCTCAGATTTTGAGATATATATATATATTAATCTGGTCCTAGGATAATCCTTGCACAGGATAATAAAACTGAAGTTTAGCTTTACAGACTTCCTGAAACTCAGTAAGAATCATTTTCATGTTCTCCTGCATTTTTACCTACCATAATAAAAATCTAATTGATAGATGGCAGACTAAAAACAAGAAATAATCCAAAAATACAATCCTATGGCAGACACGAGAATATACTTATGAAGACCTAGCTGTAATAGTCTGATACAGACTTGGTATAGTCATTTGAACAGTTGAACACTTATGGCTCTTAATTTTATCTGAATGAGATTAAACTTTCCCTATTTTGCATGAGAGATTTTCTGTTAAAAGTTAAAATATCCAGAAAAAGAACTACAGACAAAGAACATAAAGACAATTATTATACACTTTCTACATATATGAATCCCCCTTAGAGGAACCAGGTTTGCATCATTTTTCTTGTCAAAAGTAAACTCTGCAGCTACTATAACCAATTTGTTGTCCCTGGAAGGTTAGTGAGATCACAAGATCCTCTTTGGATGTTAAGTTGCGAAGGTACCAAAAAAAATAAAAAATAAAAATGCAAGATTTTGTGGACTTTGTGGAAGGACCTCTTGTACCCAGAAAATGAGTACTGTTTTTTGCTAACTGCATCAAATAGGTAGTAATGGGTAGTACCTCTACATATGTTGCCTCAAACATATCATGGCTGTAACAGAAAAATCACTATCAGAACTAAAAATAAAAAATCCCACAAATCACTCCCTCTTTTAAAATGAAGATCATATTAGTATCTAGAACACAGGATGGAAGAAAGAGAGCTCCCTTTGATCTTATTTTGTTTCTAATTGCAAAATGACATGTGAACAGAAATCCAGTGAGTCATAGCCAAGTAACATGATTTTGTGCAACAGTAGGGAAGAATCATTAAGGAAACCAAGACACAATTTTAGATTAGTATGAACTTAGCTCTTTTCAACTGCGACAGGAAGCATGGCAGTTTGGCTAGGTAAGCTTGAGAGGGAGAGAATAAGCACAGAATATGAAATGAGGAATCGTCCCTTAAATGTTCAGATTGCAATTGCTCTAGGGGAAACATCTTTGTTTACAATCTCTACTTGAATATTTTTAATGATGTTGCAAGAGAGCCAAAGCACCACCTTTCCACGGTAATTTTTCATCCAGACTTAATGATCTCCATAGACTGGCACTGCACAAAACTTAGAAATAAATAATTGATGATTTTACACAGTCTGAGCTGGCTAAATCATCTCAGATAGACTATTAAAACAGCATCATGAGCTCAGCTGGTATAACATGACTAAAAATCCCCAGTTCTTCCTGCAGCTAGAGCCTTTATTCCACTCAGACAGAGACAGTGAGAAAACAAACCAATTAAGGAAAACATGAGGTGCTTTCATTTTTTTCTTCCACTTTTTCATGAAAAAGTTCTTCTACTAGTTCAACACAGATCAATTCACAACTTTTTCTGCATATATTATGCAGGTGAGGTAAGGAAACACAATTGTTCCAACAAGACAGGCAAGTTCCCCATGCAAGAGGTGAAGTCAATAGTAGTGCTCCTGGGACGCTTGCCGGGATGTGCTAAAATTGCAGATCGTGGCACTACGTAGCTAAAATGGAGTTCCTTTCTCATTTTATGAGGTAAATTGTATCATAACTCTGCTACTTATATTGAAGAGGGACTCTAGTCCCCATACTGTACATAAGAGTTAACAAATCTCACTTGCATCTTTTTGGAGGGAAGAGGAAATTACAACATTACTAGCAGGTCCTAGGCCATAAGACATAAGCACACCTTGTCACACCTCGTGACTGTCATTAGAACAAAATTGAGTTACTTTGTATTTCATGTCTTCTCTAAACACAAGGCTTTTATGACAAGAAATAGAGTACACACAGGGATAGAAATAATTTATCAAGAAACTGGGACAAACTAGCCCAAATAGATGCTCTTATTTGGGTAGCAGTAGAAGTTTTATGTGCAAAACAGATTTTTACTGATTCAGACTTATGAGAAGTTAATAGCACTCTACTAGCACACTTCTATGTATAGCCAGCCTAAAAGGACACTAGATCTGACAATTTCAGATCTACAGACTACTACAGTCAGGTTATGGGACTGTCTGCAGGAAAATAATACTATTCATACACATATTGTAACTTGTCCTGAGGAGGGTTGCTACCAGAAGAACAGTTGTCTACTTGTCCCATAATTTGCAGTTTATAATATTATTCTGGGAATGCACACTTCTAATCAGGAATTAGGAGTATAAAACTGACACTGTCAAAACAAAACAAAAAACACACCTGCACCTGCTCTTCAGTTCCGCGGCCAATTTTTCAGCTTGTGATCTTCTCAGAACACTACATATAAGAGCTGATAATAGATGGAGGACTAACAAATGGATTATTCCTAATACAATAAAAATTAGGTACCTAAGATGATCTTGCACTATCATGTCTAGTTCTCCTACAGAATTTGGATTTTCCTGGTGTCCAATTACCCCTTTCTACTGCCCTTTGAGCATGGCATTGGAATGGTTCCCCATCCACACAGGAGAGGCTGGGTTGCTCTCAACCTCTCTTCAAACCAGAAGAAAGCTGTGGAACAGGAAGGGAACACCAGCTCTCTACCAACTAACATTATTAATTTCAGTAGGATTTGCCCTGAGACCAGTATAAACTCTGGAGCTGACCTAATGCCTATTGAAATAAACAACAAAGAAACCAGTCCCCTCTGAACAGGGCACTGGAAACCCCATGCACAGAGAACAACCTCTAAAAAGCAGTTCACAGACTCCAGTAAACCATTTTCCTCATTTCCCATTCATATTTAATAATTAGAGCTAGACAAGAAAAAAAAAAAAAAAAAAAAAAGGTCAGGAAACAACATACTGTATCTGAACTTCTTCCATGAAATTTTGTTTGAACAATTAACAGTTTCCATGGCAAACTTAAAACAACAACAACAGAATACTGTATCCAAGCCCAACAGATTCCACACCACTCCCCCAAGAACTCATAAAGGTGAAAACTGTGAAAAAATTCCCTCACAAGGAAAAATTGTTTAGAAATGTTAGACATTTTCCATTTGAGAGGAAACAGATTAACCTGTTCCATCGAAAGAACATTTTCGATGTTATAGCCATCAGAATGGGCATGGCTATATCTTATTAATTCTATAGAGCTAGCAATCAGAATTGATTACACTTTAATGCAATAAAGCTTGTAGACTGGGCTGGAACTAAAGAAAGAACACCTGGGTACAGCTGATAGACATTAGAGCACTAGATATGCTTTAAAAGATACCACCCTAAAAGACAGATATGAAAATCCTGAAGTCTGTTTATGGAAACTAGTCCTCATAAAATTACTGCTAATTAATTATTCAAAATGAAGTAGAACATCCAGCTCCTTTTTTATTGAGCAATGTTGCAAGATTCTCTTAATTCCCTGAGTCATCTGAACATAGTGCTTAATGAAATAAAAAACTAACTAACTAACTAAAACATCCAAGTCCTCTGAGACCAGGGAAAGAGCTGGGAGTCTGGACAATAAAATTAATCACTTTTGGAAATCTGAGCAGTACAAACACGTTAAAAAAAGCTACTTGTATGTGACAGATTCCTGATGAAAGTAGCATGTTCAGAAAACATGGAAGTAGAGAGGGGAAAGGGAAGCTTAAATGCTGAAGAAAAAAATATGAATCGTGAAGATATCACTAGTGCCTAGGGGACAGTCTTGCGTTTTTAAAAATTAGGTATCATCTTCCACTCTTTTCCTGTGTCCTGACAGTTTCTTAGTTCAAAATGTGTGCTGGCAGAAATATCCTGTTTTCTGGATACTATCCAGTATTTCTGATAGGAAAAGATATGCTATAATGAATCTAGCAATTTTATGTCTTCCTGTATAAAGAACCTAAAATGCTCCCAAAAATAACTGAAACAGTTTCCTAGCTTAAAGTCTTAAAGTATTGTCAGTGGTAAGCAGCAAAGAGAAATGAACATTTCACTAGCTAATAACATGCAATCTAAACAAACAAACAAAAAAAAAACCTTTCCAATGTACTGTGAAATTTTATAAGGCATTGGATGATTAAAGTTCTGTTCAAATAGAGATCAGTTGAAGCAATATTCTGTCTGCTTCATCAGAGGTAGTGGATCCTAACTGTCATATATTAAACTACTGAAATACAGGCTGGTAACATGCGGTAGGTCTGCATTAAGCTAAAGGAATCAATCTCATTCAGATGATCAGAACTTACATATCTTCCAAATCTAACTTGTAAATCAAATCCTGCCTAGAAAATGGATTAGGAATTGTTTTAGCATAACCAGGATCAGCAACACCACAAAAAAAAAAAAAAAAAAAAAAAAAAAAAAAGGGGTGGGGGGGTGGGGGGGCACTCTCAGACCTAAGTCAGAAATTGTGCAGCTTTAAGATCCAAGAATAAACTGTCATCTATCTTAGCATGAATTAACCTTTAATTAGCCCTGAAAATTATAGCCACAGAAGATTTCTCTTTTGCTACCTATCCCACAGGCAGTGTCACTCCCACCAAGTACTGTTCTTCCTTTGAATATCTGAATTCTTAATATCACACATCCTATCCAGGCAATTAGAAAAATCTACTTGGATGTCTCTATTTGCCACACTACTTAAGTGCAATAGGTTTAAATATTACTGTAGAGAGAATGTAACTCTACATAGCAGCAACACTTTGAGGAGGATTTGTTAGTTTTTAAAGCATCCACAGGCATTTCAGGTTTGCATTTGTTAGGGGATCCTATACAAACAATCTGACATTAGCTGTGATTTTATATGTCACACTTAACTTGTTTACTATGGCTTTATAAAAGCCCTGATGAAAGGCTTATTAGAAAAATGTTCCATTTGATTTTTTTCCCCTAATAGCTCTAACTGACAAGATTCGTTACTCCCAGATAGTCTACCTACATTCCTGTGCAGCTGTGCTTGTTAAAAATCTATTCAGCTGTACATGCACACCTAGCTTACACAGCAGACACAACAATCTACAGGATGAACATTAAGAGCGGACTGCATTCCTACCGCCTGTAAAGAAATAAGGGCTTAGGTCAGCCAAGACTTCTGATGAAAACACGATGACTCTCTTTCAATATCACTCATTTGTGAGTGCATAATACTTTGAATTCCAATTTCAGTGTGCTGAGACAAAATCATTCTATTTCAATCCTCCTATGCTTTTAGAAAAGCTATGCCATACTGAGAGATCAAGATCTGTTTCTTCTGAGATTGAGTAAAAATGTTCTTTAAGAAGATTTAACAACATTTTTTGCATCACAGAAAAAGTCATAAAAGGTCTCTTTTCTTTTTAGCCTGGGGAGATGCAATTTGCAGGCCCTTTCTGAAATAAAGTTCAAGCCTCTTGGATGCAACATGAACATTTCCAAGAACTCATTTGTTCATGAATATATTTTGTGTTTACTAGGTGTTTGAACTAATGGAAAAACAAGTTCAGAACAGTAAAATTTATTTTTGTAGTTAATGATTTATCACACCTATTCCTTTAAAGAATGTTATGCCTCAACAAAACATAGGTACTCAGAAAGCATCCATGAGGTAAATGAAACACCTATATTTTGAGTCATGATTTCACTCCAAAGTTTTATAGCAGTTTATGCATTATCTTATTTCTTTCATGAGTAGATATTAAAGTAGATATTAAAGATATTAAAGGACTTTAAAAGAGATCAGTCCTATTATACTTAACTTTGATGTGGAGAAAGATTCTCATTGACATACACCATTTTGTCCAACATGATAGTTTGTTCACTCTCTGAATCAAGGGAGTGCCATTCCCTATAGTAGATACTGTTTTGTATTCTTCCTTGTGTTGCTTTCCTGGCTATAAATTTGATATAAAATGCACAAACAGACTACTACATATAAGAACTGGGTGGAAGTCCTTTGTAACTCAAACTTGTGGCACAATGGAATCAGAGCTTTTTGGATGAATTTTATACCATTTCTATAAAACCTAATAAAGTTGTCTGTAAGAGCATGACCAAAAAAAAAAAAAAAAGCCTTCATTCGTCATACTCTGGCATTGGATCTGGTACAAACTGGAAATGCACAATCAGTTCATCATGTTCATACATGCTCATTGCAGTGCACTGTCAGATAACCTCGGGAGACACCTTTGCCTTTCAGTTGCTACAGATGTACGGTCATGCATAAACAAATGGCAGACGTCATTATTCAAATGATGCATTTATGCAATTGCTTACAAGGTTTAATGCTCTTGAGAAATGCTTTTATATAGACTTGAGGTTAGAGAACAAATTAAACACTATGAAAGGCAATTGCTGATGAGTATCTAACAATTCTTGCTTGTATAATTGTGTATTATCCTCACAAAATGTTTCCGAGTAGAAACATCTTGGCTTCTGCAGGAAAAGCCAAGAACCAACAATAAGCAAGTTTCTTCCCACTAATCTAAAAACATTTATGTGAATCAGCCTGTCCAGTCGTCAGTCTTTACAACCACAACAAATACAGGATTCCTGGGGAGGAGAGGGAGATTAAACAGTGTTCTAGACATTTGTCGTGTGTTTCTGGACAAAATATTTTAATACTGATGATACTTTGTAATAGAAAACAAAGGTTAAAAAAATCATCATATCATCTAAAACACACAGTGTCTCACTCAGAACCATCAGACATTCTATTTATTTCTGAAAGGACTATTAGAAAGCTCTGTTGGAAAATACCTCTTTTCATTCAGAAGTTACTCTTCAAACTATATCTCTGATGTTCACAAGCATGAATGAACCCAGACACAGTCTGAGCTGGAGCACTGTGTTCTCAGGCTGTCTGTATGGTTACTTACCACCAAAATTTGTCCATGTGTAGCTGGGGACAGCTTATTCTAGCAGAGCACATTTAAGGTTGTTCTCAACAGATGCAGTAGCTTCATTTTTTTCAGGTACTAACTTCCTAAAAAAAAAGTTTTTTTCTTCTGCCACTGCTCCCCTCCCCCATTTTAAAAATGTTTTAGAGATCAGCATAGGAGTTGCCTTACAAGGGAACTGTTTGCAGGATCTCTGCTAATGGCATCTCTTTCCCAACAGAGCTCTTTGTTAAAAATGGTGTCTGTGAATGCTTTTAGTCAAACAAGCTGTATATTTCTTGCCAGACTAGAATGCAATCTGAATGCATTGTCAAAGGAAGACCAGTGGTAGGCAGCTCACTCTTTCCCTGTTCCAGACTGTTTGCTTCCAACAAGCTCATTTCACAGGATAGTTAACAGAGCCTTTCATGATAAGGATGACTGCTCAGAGCATTTAGGATGGTGTTGTGTTAACAAAATCTGTAGTGACGTGGTTGAAACAGGGAGTGCCACACTGTGTTTGAGATTTTACATCGTTCCAGAGGGGTTGGTTGGTAGAAGCTTGAGAAGGTTAGTAGAGTGGAACAAGACATCAAAACTTGTATCAATAGTTCTCTGTTTCTGAGAGTCCAGTTACATCTCTTGAGGCTGTAGGTATTTCTCAGGTATATGATGTTTTCACACAGCACTCTATCTAAAGCAAATATAACTAGTCTTGCAAATTAATTGATGAGGTGAAGACTTCACATGTGAGATTAAGTAATATTCCCCCAATTCTTCTGCTCCTTGCACACTTGATATCACTTCAGTGGTCTAATAAAACCATTCTGTTTTCATTTTCTTGTGGGGAATCTACTTGAAAATGGAAAATAAAAATCACTTGATATCACCAATTTGATGAATATGTCTTAATTTTGCATCACCATCACTTATATAACATTTACAAGGTGAAATCAAATTAAAGATTATATATAGCTATTACAATGAAGAAAATTTTAAGCATTAATAATGAAAATGGAAGAGAGCTCACATAAAATTCTCAAACAGAACATTTCTCTCATTTTCCAAAAGTATTTTAGAGGTGGGACCATCATACTTGAACTTCTCATGCCTGTTCACGTAGCTATTTCTGAAAGTCTCAGATATCTTGCTATAAAGATCCTTTAATTTCATTATTGCTTGGATCCACTAGGTGTCCAAAAGTAACAGAAAACCCATGATGTGGTGGTTTGTCCTTAATATTATCAGAATCCATAAGTATTTTGATTGCCTGATTCATGAAGAATATCTTTAATAGCATGAAAAACAATAGATCACGATGATTTTGTTTGCAAGTTATATTTCTGCAGTCTTTATTTAAAGGTATTTTAACTCATGGCTAGCTATTTGTTAGGAGCACCCACCAAATTGTACTGGCAGCTAGGGTATCTGTATGGTACATTTAAAATAAGATCCAGGCCTCAGTTCCGTTGCAATATAAAGGTTCTTGGTCATCAGTCTGAGCTTCTTTCACAACTCCTTCATGGCAAATGTAGGAACTGAATCATGAAGCATCCAGGGGAAAGCAGAGTCCCAAAAAAGCCTGTGATTCATTCAGTCTTCTGTTATTTCAGAGGAGTAAATACTATAACCAGCACTCATGACAGTGAGCAAGCCTGACTTGTCAACCCAATTTTTTCCAATGCTGAACTCAGAAGCCTGCAAGAAATCTTATTCATGGTTGCAATGCTCACAGGCTTAGAGACTGGTAGAGGTAATACAGACACTGTTTGAGTTCTGCAACTTCAGTCTCCACAACTAAGTAAAGCATACACTGTATTTATAGTTTTCTGAATTTTTGTTCTCTGGGTCAGTGCCCACAGGAACCTGGGGGACTTTCTGCGCTCACTTCAAGAGGCTTTAGATAAGGCCTTTGATTCATTTTTTTTCCAAGGATCTAAAGGAACATGAGCTTCAAAACAGGTGTTCCAACTATGCTTCAGTGACAGTGTTTGACACAGTCATGTTTTCATGAGTGAAAAAAATACAGCATATAAGGTGGCTGCTGCAGAGTGCATCTAGTTGTTATATTAAAAATACATATATATGTTAAGCGATTAGGCATTTTCCTGTAAAGAACTTAATGCTTTACAAATAACTCGCCCCCATACCACTACTACCCTCCTTGATAGTGTTTTGGTACTGACAATACTGTGCAAATTAAGAGAAGTAAGCCTATCTGCAGGCAGATATGGACTTATGAAGTTGACCTGAAGCTTCAGTAGGACTCTAAAGAAGCCCCTGAAAAAAAAATAATAAATAATATATATATAAATGTGTGTGCGTATATATTTATTTATAAGAGACACGTGAAAGAAATACATGTATATATCTCCTAGCCAAATCATCTTCCTTCAGAGACTGCAGGATGGACAGTATGGACACTATGCAGTATGGACATTAACCATTTTTATTGGCTTTCTGAATTCCTTCTTCAGGAAGCTGAGAGTGACAGAAAACTCAAAATGCACATTGTCCCTTTGTATTGGAAAAGAATTAAAGTTGCAAACTTTTCTCTGCCCACTGAACAAATCAAGCATGACCTTGATGATGTCAGTTCCTAGTTATTGCTCTGGACTAAATTTGTTCATATACATGTAATTCATATATCTGTTTACATGCACATACACACAATCCAGAATATGAATGTTATGAAAGGGCCCTGGTTCTAAAGCTCAAATATCAAGCTCCTCACAGCTAGGGTAAGTGAATCTAAGGATTCTTCAAAGTCAGCATTAAGGATCACTAATGCACAAGCACAGCACAGTATGAAGAGATTTGTTCTTAATCATTTGTCTTGGACATAATAAAACAGAATGGACCAGAGAAAAAAGAAAGCTGCTCTGCAAACAGATTTCAGCCTACCTGTTTTTTGTACTTCTGTCCACAACTGTAGAAGCTGATGCTTTTCCCTGGCATTGAAACTGTCATTGAACTGATTGCTTCGGTTGCCAGGGAAACCAAAGGGATGAGGCTAATACATACTATTTAGGACACAGAAAAGCTTAGCAAATAAAATTGTTTGACATGAAAAGAATGGTGCCACAAGTTAGTTAACAGCTACCAAAGTCTTAGAATAGAAAAAAAAGAACTAGATAGGATTTTTTAATTTTCTTCCCTCTGATTTTTTTTGTCAGATATCCAGTTTTATGCACACCAACTGGCTTGACTGTCAGCATCACTTTGTAGAGATTGTCCTAGTTTTATTTCCAAACATAAATTAGCTCACACAAAAAGAGACCTTCTAATTCCAAAGCAGTGGATGTGGGCCTTTTAAAAGCATCACATATAATGCAAAATAGCATTTGATTTTGAGAATGCTCTCCAAAATTTATCATTTTTATGTTAAACACATTTAAGATGCTTCCACCTTTGCTTTTATAAACCCTAACTGATGGAAGATTTTTCATAACTGCCATGGCAGACCTCATAAACCAAATTTAGATATTATAAATTATTATACTTTCAGGAGCCTATGTTTGTATCAAAAACATTTGTTATCTGGGGAATCCTAAATATTCCTGTCTATTACAAAAAGTCATATTAAAGCTCTTCAGGTAATATCTGACGCAAAATGACTTCCAAGCTTTTATAGCATGTAACTGTTTTATGATAGAGTCCTTCATATGCATTGTATCAGATTACTTCAGCTCATTTAAAAAGAAAAAAAAAAAAAAAAAAGAAAAAAAGAAAAAAAAAAAAGAAAAAAAAAAAAAGAAAAAGAAAAAAAAAAGACCTATTTCCTAAAATATAGGAAAGTATCAAGGAACTGTGAATTATTTTGTCCTTTTCCACAAGCTGTATGTTCACAGCATGAGTCATATATATCAAAAGCAACCACACAAGTCTGAACCAGAGCGAAGGATCAAGCTCTAGGCACATTTATTTACAGAAGGCTTGAGGAGTTATTTCTGCACTGTAGTCACAGCTGACCCGTGCTCAGACACCTCGTTGCCATGGAAATCTCACACCACCACCACCACCTGCCCTGCTCCAAACCAAGATCCTCCTTGCATCCCTCATGGCCCCTTTCCCACCCCAGTTCCTTTGGGCCTGTGGCCCCCCAGTCTTGGCAGGTGGCTGCTGCCAAGACTGGAGCACGTTTAGCCCTGCCTGGCACTTCAAGTGACAGGAAGGCTGAGGAAGTGAATTTTTTGGCTTACTACACTTGACTAAAAATCTTACACCACCTGACATTCTTGTGCACACAGAGGTTTCTAAAGTCATGTCTTACTGCTTAATTAGTATTACATAGCAGTAATTATATATGCTACTGTCCATCTGTGCCAGGTAGCGAGTTAGTGCACATATTAGGAAGTTCAAGCCACTTAACAAGAATTCATTTCCACTGGAAGGAAAGTGAAACGCAATTCGCTATGGCTGCTCATTCTCATCAGAGAGCCATTTATAGAGGCAATTCAGTGACAGAGCTCATAAGGTGCTAAAAAAAAAAAAAAAAAAAAAAAAAAAAAAAAAAGGCTTTCTAAAAAAAGTATTAGTTAAAAAACAACAAGGTTGAAAGAAGAGGAGGAAAACATTCCACCTAAGTGGAACCTACCTGACCATCTCTTTTTCCCAAGGCCATCTGAATGTACTTAACCACCTCCTGAAAAAAAAAAAAAAAAAAAGGATTGTCATTAGCAGTGTTCTCATATATCATTTGAGGAACCAGACTCACAAGGCTGCACATCTGGTGGTATCACAGAATGGCTGAGGTTGGAAGAGACCTCTGGAGTTCATCTAGTCCAACTCCCTGCTCAAGGAGGGACACCTAGAGCAAGTTGCCCAGGACAATGTCCAGGTAGTTTTTGAAGACCTCCAAGGATGGAGATGTCCTGGTTTCAGTTAGCACAGAATTAATTTTCTTCCTAGTAGCTGGTGGAATGCTGTGTTTTGGCTTAGAATGAGAAGAGTGCTGATAACACCCCGATGCTTTAATTGTTGCAGAGCAGTGCTTATACTAAGCCAAGGACATCTCAGCCTTTGCTCTGTCCTGCCAACGGGCAGGCTGGGGGGTGCAGTAAGAGCTGGGAGGGGACAGACCCAGGACAGGTGACCCAAACTAGCCAAAGGGGTATTCCATACCATCTGACGTCATGCTAAACAATATATAGGGGTGGCTAGCCGGGGGGAGGGGGCCGGACTGCTCGGGGTTAGGCTGGGCATCGGTCAGCGGGTGGTGAGCAATTGCATTGTGCATCACTTGTTTGTACATACTATTATTACTTTCGTATTATCACCATTGTATCATCATTATTATTATTGTTATTATTATTTTGTTATTTTTTTTTTTCCCTGTCTTATTAAACTGTCTTTATCTCAACTCACGGGCTTCACTTTCCATTTCTCTCCCCCGTCCCAGAGAGGGAGGGGGGAGGGTGAGCGAACGGCTGCGTGGTGTTTAGCTGCCGGTCGGGTTAAACCACGACAGTCTTTTTGGCGCCCAACGTGGGGCCCGAAAGGTTGAGATAACGGCAGATCTGATCAGAGTGTGTTAAACTAAAATTGGTGTAAGGATTAGACCTGCTTAATAGTCACTTGTCATAATGCTGATTGCTTTAATCACAACTCTGCTGCGCCTGTTTTCCAAATTGAGTATTATAGTACATTATTTTCCGTATTTGCTCTCTGTAGTGTTGTTTCTCCTCTCCGGGCCCTGGTTTCAGACCATTATGGTACTAAGTGTTATAGCAATGGCTTATGAGACGATAAGATATCTGGTCATGACTCTAACTTGGTATTTATACTCAGTAACATCGTGGACTCTGTACTTTGGAAACAGCATCTTGGGAACTATTAGCAATTATACCTATTGTTTTTCTCCATTAGAGAGTCAATCTGTGGAGGGGAAAGGGGAGGATATTTTTCCTTACTTGCTTACTCTCCCTTTCTCCTTCACCACCCCTGTATCCTCCTGGGTCACTCTGCCTTCCTCCTTCACCACCCTCTTATCCCCTGAGCTTGTCACAATAGCTCTCCAAGATATTGAATATTTCTGGAATACTCAGAATACCATAGTCTTGTTGTTCTGCCTCATGAATGCACTTCAGATTCTGCTTAAACAACTACTTATGAAGCTCATCCGGAGATCTGCCCGGAGGCAGTATAGTTGTGGGTGGCAGGGAGTATGGGTGGATATGGGCAGGCATCTAGAGCAGTTGGCACCCCCAGTGTGTTGGAAATTCACCCCTGAACAATGGCAAAATCCTCAAAAACTGGCAGAATGCTTGAAAAAAAGGTGTAATGATTCTGGCAGTTCCAAAGTAACACAAATCATTGTAACGTGCTGGGGCCTGGCTCATGCCTATCGAGCTGCCATTGATACTGCTGTCAACTTAGTGACAGACCCTGCGGCCACTCCAAACCCTGTGACAGATCCAACGGCCACTGTGACCCCTACGGTGGATTCTGCAGCCGCTCCAGTCCCAGCTCCTGCAGCCGCTCCAGTCCCAGCTCCTGCAGCCGCTCCAGTCCCAGCTCCTGCAGCCGCTCCAGTCCCAGCTCCTGCAGCCGCTCCAGTCCCAGCTCCTGCAGCCGCTCCAGTCCCAGCTCCTGCAGCCGCTCCAGTCCCAGCTCCTGCAGCCGCTCCAGCTCCAGCTCCTGCAACTGCTCCAGTCCCAGCTCCTGAAGCTGCTCCAGCTCCAGCTCCTGCAGCTGCTCCAGTCCCAGTTCCTGCAGTCGCTCCAGTTCCAGCTCCGGCCGCTACTCCAGTCCCAGTTCCTGCAACTGCTCCAGTCCCAGCTCCTGAAGCCGCTCCAGCTCCAGCTCCTGAAGCCGCTCTAGCTCCAGCTCCTACTACTGCTCCAGTCCCAGCTCCTGCAACTGCTCCAGCTCCAACTCCAGCTCCTGTAGCCGCTCCAGCTCCTGTGGCCGTGTCAGAGAAACGAGCTGTAGCAGTGCAAGTTGACCCTGCAGAGGGCATTCCAACCCCTGTGGCAGACCCTGTAACAAAGTCAGAGAAACGAGCAGTAGCAGTGCAAGCTGCCCCTGTAGAGAAGGTGAAAATATGGTATAGAAATTCAAGTCGTTTAGAACGCAGAGAGTCTTCTGCCAATCCAGGTAAGGCTTCTGCCAAAACTAAGTATAGAGATGACGAAGATGATGACGACGCTGGGCCGTCAAGGATTCAGGAGGAGGAAGATGAGGATGCCGAAAGAGCAACAGTAACTACCCGAAGCCTAAACGAGCGCGAGCTACGAGATGTGCGAAAAGATTTTGGTCGCTGTATAGGTGAGCAGCTTGTCACCTGGCTGCTCCGGTGCTGGGACTCTGGAGCCAATTGTGTGGAATTAGACGGCAGGGAAGCCAAGCGGCTGGGATCCCTTGCTCGAGACGCCGGCATTGACAAAGCAATTGCAGATGGAGCACGACCCACCAGCCTCTGGAGGCGTCTCCTCTCAGCTGTGAGGGAAAGGTATCCCTTCAAGGAAGATATTTTATGTCTACCAGGCAAGTGGACCACTATGGAGAAGGGAATCCAGTACCTGAGGGAATTAGCCGTACGGGAAGTGATTTATGAGGATCCAGACCTCAAACAAACATCCACAGATCCAGATGAAGTCAAGTGTACACGACCCATGTGGCGGAAGTTTGTACGGAGTGCACCATCATCATATGCCAGCTCATTGGCAATAATGGCCTGGAAAGAGGATGAGGAACCCACAGTGGGTGAAGCGGCTAAACAACTCCGGCAGTACGAAGAAAGTCTCTCCTCTTCCTTACAGGCCTGCGTCTCAGCTGTGGAGAAACTTTCTGAAAAGGTTCACCAACTTGAAGAGAATCTATTGTCCTCCCCACCTGAACCAACCAGTGCCCACCGACCAAAGGAGAACACTTGGGAGAAACTTTCTGAAAAGGTGCACCAACTTGAAGAGAGATTATTCTCCTTCGCACCTGTACAAAGCAGTGTCTCAGCTGTCAGGGGTAGGCGTTCACCCACACAAGGAAGACGATATGGTGGGTACTCACCCCGTGCCACCCTGTGGTTTTACTTACGAGACCATGGAGAGGACATGAGAAAGTGGGATGGAAAATCTACCGCGACCCTAGAGGCACGGGTACGTGAGTTGCAAAAGAAAACAATCAGGAAAAAGGGATTCTCCGAAAAGTTTGCTGCTCCAACTTCCAGCAGACAGTCCTTCAAACACAGAAACGAGGAAGATTCTGACCAGGATTAGGGGGGCCCTGCCTCCAGCCAGGGGGAGGAAAGGGACAATCGAGTTTATTGGACTGTGTGGATTCGATGGCCTGGCACATCACGCGCACAGAAGTATAAGGCTTTAGTAGACACCGGTGCACAATGTACTATAATGCCATCGAGCTATAAAGGACCAGAGCCCATCTATATTTGTGGAGTGACAGGGGGATCTCAGCAGTTGACTGTATTGGAGGCTGAAGTGAGTCTGACTGGGAATGAGTGGGAAAAGCACCGCATTGTGACTGGTCCGGATGCTCCATGTATCCTTGGCATAGACTATCTTAGAAGAGGATACTGCAAGGACCCAAAAGGGTTCCGGTGGGCTTTTGGTATTGCTGCCTTAGAGACAGAGGGCATTAAACAATTATCTACCTTGCCTGGTCTCTCAGAGGACCCCTCTGTTGTGGGGTTGCTGAGGGTCGAAGAACAGCAAGTGCCAATTGCTACCACAACTGTGCACCGGCGGCAATATCGCACCAACCGAGACTCCCTGATTCCCATCCATAAGCTAATTCGTCAATTGGAGAGCCAAGGAGTGATCAGCAAGACTCATTCACCTTTCAATAGTCCCATATGGCCAGTGCGAAAGTCTAATGGCGAGTGGAGACTAACAGTGGACTATCGCGGCCTGAACGAAGTCACGCCACCACTGAGTGCTGCAGTGCCGGACATGCTGGAACTTCAGTATGAACTTGAATCGAAGGCAGCCAAGTGGTACGCCACAATTGATATCGCTAATGCATTTTTCTCCATCCCTCTAGCAGCAGAGTGCAGGCCACAATTTGCCTTCACTTGGAGGGGAGTCCAATATACTTGGAATAGGCTGCCCCAGGGGTGGAAACACAGCCCTACCATTTGCCATGGGCTGATCCAGTCTGCACTAGAGCAGGGGGAAGCTCCTGAACACCTGCAGTACATCGATGACATTATTGTGTGGGGTGACACAGCAGAGGAAGTTTTCGAGAAAGGGAAGAAAATAGTCCAAATCCTTCTGAAAGCCGGTTTTGCCATAAAACAAAATAAAGTCAAAGGACCTGCACGGGAGATCCAGTTTTTAGGAATAAAATGGCAAGATGGACGTCGTCAAATCCCAATGGATGTGATCAACAAAATAACAGCTATGTCTCCACCAACTAACAAAAAAGAAACACAGACTTTCCTAGGTGTTGTGGGGTTTTGGAGAATGCACATCCCAAATTACAGTCTGATTGTAAACCCACTCTACCAAGTAACTCGTAAGAAGAATGAGTTTGAATGGGGCCCTGAACAACGACAAGCCTTTGAACAAATCAAGCAGGAAATAGTCCATGCAGTAGCCCTTGGGCCAGTTCGAACAGGACCAGATGTAAAGAATGTGCTCTACACTGCAGCCGGGGAGAACGGCCCCACCTGGAGCCTCTGGCAGAAAGAACCTGGGGAAACTCGAGGTCGGCCTCTGGGGTTTTGGAGTCGGGGATACAGAGGATCTGAGGCCCGCTATACTCCAACTGAAAAGGAGATATTGGCAGCATATGAAGGAGTTCGATCTGCTTCGGAGGTGGTCGGTACTGAAGCGCAGCTCCTCCTAGCACCCCGATTACCGGTACTAGGCTGGATGTTCAAGGGAAGGGTCCCCTCTACGCATCATGCAACTGATGCTACATGGAGCAAGTGGGTTGCACTGATTACTCAGCGGGCTCGAATAGGAAACCCCAGTCGCCCAGGAATATTGGAAGTGATCATGGACTGGCCAGAAGGCAAATACTTTGGGATATCATCAGAGGAGGAGGTGGGTCGTGCTGAAGAAGCCCCACTGTACAACCAGTTGCCAGAGAATGAAAAGAAATATGCCCTGTTCACTGATGGGTCCTGTCGTATTGTGGGGAAGCATCGGAGATGGAAGGCTGCTGTATGGAGTCCTACGCGACGAGTTGCAGAAGCTGCTGAGGGAGAAGGTGAATCGAGTCAGTTTGCAGAAGTGAAAGCCATTCAGCTGGCTTTAGACATTGCTGAACGAGAAAAATGGCCAGTTCTCTATCTCTACACCGATTCATGGATGGTAGCAAATGCCCTGTGGGGATGGTTACAGCAATGGAAGCAAAACAACTGGCAGCGTAGGGGCAAACCTATCTGGGCTGCTGCATTGTGGCAAGATATTGCTGCTCGGGTAGAGAACCTGGCTGTGAAAGTACGCCACGTAGATGCTCATGTGCCCAAGAATCGGGCTACTGAAGAACATCAAAACAACCAGCAGGTGGATCAGGCTGCTAAGATTGAAGTAGCTCAGGTGGACCTGGATTGGCAGCATAAAGGTGAATTATTTATAGCCCGATGGGCCCATGACACCTCAGGCCATCAAGGTAGAGATGCAACATACAGATGGGCTCGTGATCGAGGGGTGGACTTGACCATGGACGCTATAGCACAGGTTATTCATGACTGTGAAACATGTGCTGCAATCAAGCAAGCCAAACGGTCAAAGCCTCTTTGGTATGGAGGACGATGGCTGAAATATAAATATGGAGAGGCCTGGCAGATTGATTACATCACACTCCCTCAAACTCGCAATGGCAAGCGCCACGTACTTACAATGGTGGAAGCAACCACCGGATGGCTGGAAACATATCCTGTGCCTCATGCTACCGCCCGGAACACCATCCTGGGCCTTGAAAAGCAAGTCCTATGGCGACATGGCACCCCAGAAAGAATAGAATCAGACAATGGGACTCACTTCCGAAACAACCTTATAGACACTTGGGCCAAAGAACATGGTATTGAATGGGTGTATCACATCCCCTATCATGCACCAGCCTCCGGGAAAGTTGAACGATACAATGGCCTGTTAAAGACTACCTTGAAAGCAATGGGCGCTGGGACGTTCAAAAACTGGGATACGCATTTGGCAAAGGCCACCTGGTTAGTCAATACTAGGGGATCTACCAACCGAGCTGGACCTGCCCAATCAAACCTGTTACGTACTGTAGATGGGGATAAAGTTCCTGTAGTGCATGTGAAAAATATGCTGGGTAAAACAGTCTGGGCTACTCCTGCCTCAGGAAAAGGCAAACCTATTCGTGGAATTGTTTTCGCTCAGGGACCTGGATATACTTGGTGGGTGATGCAAAAGAACGGAGAGGTCCGGTGTGTACCTCAAGGAGATTTAATACTGGGTGAGAATAGCCCATGAACTGAATTGCACCATGTTAAATAGTATATTATACTGTATGTTATCACTACCATGATTACTATAGGTGACTAATTAGAATGTATGGAAAAGAGTGTAACCTGAGCATGACATAAATGGTATGGAATAAGGGGTGGATAGATGTCCTGGTTTCAGTTAGCACAGAATTAATTTTCTTCCTAGTAGCTGGTGGAATGCTGTGTTTTGGCTTAGAATGAGAAGAGTGCTGATAACACCCCGATGCTTTAATTGTTGCAGAGCAGTGCTTATACTAAGCCAAGGACATCTCAGCCTTTGCTCTGTCCTGCCAACGGGCAGGCTGGGGGGTGCAGTAAGAGCTGGGAGGGGACAGACCCAGGACAGGTGACCCAAACTAGCCAAAGGGGTATTCCATACCATCTGACGTCATGCTAAACAATATATAGGGGTGGCTAGCCGGGGGGAGGGGGCCGGACTGCTCGGGGTTAGGCTGGGCATCGGTCAGCGGGTGGTGAGCAATTGCATTGTGCATCACTTGTTTGTACATACTATTATTACTTTCGTATTATCACCATTGTATCATCATTATTATTATTGTTATTATTATTTTGTTATTTTTTTTTTCCCTGTCTTATTAAACTGTCTTTATCTCAACTCACGGGCTTCACTTTCCATTTCTCTCCCCCGTCCCAGAGAGGGAGGGGGGAGGGTGAGCGAACGGCTGCGTGGTGTTTAGCTGCCGGTCGGGTTAAACCACGACAGGAGACTACAACCTCTCTGGGCAATGTGCATCAGTGCTCATTTATCCATACAGCAAAGAAGTATTTGCCAATGTTCAGGTGGAATCTGTGTGTTTCAGTTTGTTCCCATTGTTTCTTGTCCTGGCACTGGGCACCACTGACAAGAACATGGCTCTGTCCTCTTTGCACCCTCCCTTCAGGTATTTATAGACATTGATAAGATCCTCCGAGCCTTCTCTTTTCCAGGTTGAACAGTCCCAATTCTCTCAGCTTCTCCTCATAGGAGAGGTTTGATTTCACAAGGTTTTTTTTCAGTTCATTTCTCCAGTCTTCCAAGGTCCTTCTAGATGGCAGCATGACTTTCTACTGTATCCACCACTCCCCCCTCAGCTTTGTGTCATCTGAAAACTTGCTGAAGGTGTACCCTACCCCATCACCCAGATCATTAACAAAGACAGAGGACTGGACCCACTATTGACCCCTGGAGTACTCTGTTCATTATTGGCTTCCAAGTAGACTTTGCACCACTGATCAGCACAGTCTTGTCCCATCCATTTAGTCAGCCTTTGATACACTTCAGTGCCTATTCATCCAACCCCTACATCAACAGCTTCTCAATGAGGATCTTCTGGAGGACAATATCAAAGGCCTTAATGAAGTCCGGGTAGACAACATCTACTGTTCTCCCCTCATCAATGCATTAGGAGGGATTGCTTCTAGGTTTCCATTTTCATGATACTGGGAACATTGGTGAGCTGTTTTAACCTCTACTGGTGTCTGGAGCCTAAAGAACCTGAACATGGCCACCAGGAAGCTCTTCACCAGCAAGAGTCCCACTGCTCATGAGCAAACTGTGTATAATAACCTAATGTATTCTATCAGGAGGGCTGCTCTGTACAACATCATTGCTGGCTGCCTAAGTACTTCTTATGCATTATCCCATTATAAAGCATCAAGAAGACCTGAGATGTTTTTGCATCATGTCTACAGGTACAAATCTCCACATAACAGAGAATAATTACTTCTTTTTTCTAGAAGCTACTCCAGAATCCTACATTTTATGCATGGAAAATGTTGCTCTTTCCTAATACAATAAATAGGAACAAGGAAATATATAAAATAGGAGGAAGGGATTTTGTGAGCTCATTAGAAGAAATATTGGACAAGATTCTGTTATACCATCCAAAAAAAATACAGGAAATTAAAATCACCTATAGAGTACTTCCATTGGCATTGCCTAGTTGCAAACATTGGCACTTCGTGATATTTCAAAACAAAGAAAATTAATAACTCTAGTGATTATTCTACATACAAGCACACAATTTCATTTCTAGAGAGATCTCAGTTTTATGTACTGTGGGCATTAACATTGCAATCTATAACTATATACAGATTTGAAGCAATTTTAGTATGAAAATGTTATCATTACTGTTTAAGTGAATGGAAAAAAAAAAAAAAGAGAGAGAGAGGGGAAAGAAAAAAAAAAGAAAAAAAAAAAAAAACATTTCCAAGTTGGCTTTAGGCAAAACACTGGAAGAAAACTACCTTCCCATTGCTACTGTTCAGTTTTCAGTCTCTTCTTTGGCCTCAGGAGAAAAGCTAAAAAACTGTGTTCCTGACACTTTTACAGCTTGTGAGGTCTAACTGGCTCTCTTCATGGTCAAGACTGAAGGATTTTTTTATTAGTAGTCCCAGCATTGAAAATTATTCCACTCCAATTAAGGCTTCAACAAGAAGTAATGTCTCCCTTCAGGGAATACAATGACATTTTAAATTAAGAAACATTCCCACTAACAAGCCTATAAATCTTCCCCAGTTAACTGTATTTTTCACTGGTTTATAAGTCTTCTGCTCATTGTGACTGAGGGGTGCCGGGAAGGACAAGACCTCTTTGGAAGCTGCCTTCTATTTCTCATGGCAGAAGTGGATAATGCATACAAGTAGACCATGAAGCCAGGAAAACTACCAGCATTGAACAAAATACAGAGTTAAATCAGCAAGATTAAGGTTGGTCTAAAGTCACAGGACCAAGAGCCTGTAAGTGCAATTATTTGGCACCAAGATAAGCTTTGTATGTGCAGAGAGATAATATTCATCTTCCATTACCAAAACTCAAGCAGTCACCTAATGCTTAGACAACTCACGTATAAAGCTTACTCAGGACAACACAGCCACAGCAGCACACCATGCTCAGGCAGAGTGACCTTCCCAAGGTGACCATACAGCACTCACAGCACTGTGCAGACACAGCTCCAGGGAAACATGGCCACCATACATGTTCGCTGAGGGGTTTGCATTCACTACAGTCATTTATTTTTAGGCCAGGCTCATGGCACCACGAACTGGGTTTGCAGACACTGCTTCCTTTTTTGCTAACATTTGTTAACTCTGCAGGCACTCCTGCATTTCTGTTTACCACAGAGCAGTGAGTCCTCTTCTATGAGGGCTCCAAAACCTTTGCTTCAATAGGTAAACTTTGCCAGACTTTTCTTGGGCATATACTGTGCCAGGACTAAGAAAGAGGCATGCTACAGAGAGTATATAATAATGCAAACTAATCAAAATAAATAATGATGTATTGGAAACCTGCCTCAAAAAATAAATCCTTCAGTATTTATATTCTGTTTTGCAAGTTCCATGTCTTCATAGCTCTAGGCATGCTTTGCACTAGAAGGGCCAGGAAGATAGTAAAAGACATCCTGAGATGTAGAAATTATTAACAGTGGTACAGATGATTCTCACAAAACAGTATGTTGTGGGATTGGAAGCTATTAGCACTTCTTCTGGCTCACAGCGCAGAAAGCACTAGAGTTTGCCCCAAGTAGAACAATACAGGCACAAGCAAAATATTTTACTAGGTCATCTTACAAAGAAAATATTGATGATTTAATGGAAAAGGAAAGAAAAATGATTTTCCCAAAACTATTGTCCTGGGCAGAACTGAAGGAGAGGCTGGGAAGTAGTAAACAAAAGAAAAAGAAAAACCACAGGCCCTCCCAGTAAGAACACAAAACATCTCACTGCCTCCCTTAACTGTGATATGAGACAGAGTTTCTGTGGTGTGGCCTTTGCAAACTGGACTGCATTAATCAATCACAATTTAGATGCCAGCTCTGGTCACTGCAGTTGACCTCAGACTATGGAGTGAGAAGAAAGGGCCCCTTCCCAAGGAGCTCAAGAGTACTTGAGAAGCAGGTAGGAAAGGAAGTGAGTACTTCTGCAAACTTTTAACTCACTTGCATCAGGATTGTTCTGAGGAGCACCTGTGTTTGTAATATCCTGGACACAAAAACTACAGATCCACATAAAGATCCATGAAAAAATCCCATTCCAGTAACAGTAATGCACCACCAATTGGTTTGGGGTTTATAAAGCTTCCAGTGCTTGATTAGGTCTGTTTATCACCCTGCATAATTGTTGATCTTAATGCAGCTTCTTGTACTGGTCATGTGCTATTGCTGCAGCGTAACAAAAAAAAAATGTCCTGATGGAAAGCTTTCCACATATGAACCTAAGGGAAAGTGTTTGCCTCATTAGCCAGGAAACACCATTATGCTCTAATTAACTCAGAAAATTGGCAACATATGGCACCACTCTTACAGATTCAGTAAAAAAAGAGAGTGTGTTTGCTTATACTTCCACTACTGAGATGAAATCTCTACACATTTACCATCCCTTCTAGACACACAGATGGCACCTTTTATAGGTACAGTTCACTTTGTTGAATGTGATAAAAACACAGACCCAGAGGCAGACCACATTTCATTGCTGGGTAAAACAACTATGGCCATCATAAATCCAAACAGGAAAAAGAGGAATCACACATAATACAGATCTCTAATCAACTATTACTGCAATTATGATACCAAAAGTCATTTCATTGCCCAGATACAATGCAAAGATTCAATAACATTCCAACACGTTTGTTCTTCATAGCAACAAACCAGGAAAAAACGTATAAAAAATTAAAGCCCCTAATGAGACAGTTCCAGAATCTATTTCTTGGGTGAGTCCTACCTCTTCTTGTCACATTTTAAGCCTCATTTAAATAAGTAAATAAATGAAAATGTAAAAAAAAAAAAAAAGAACACTACTTTAAAGCTGTTTCCCTGGGTAGGGAAATCAAGAATTAGAACCTTTGTACAGACTGGACAACTGCTTTGTGGGACACTGCCCAACATGCAGCAAACAGGGTGAAACACAGGTTCCCACTATTCCCACATGTGACAGGGAGGGACATATCAGAAGTGTTATGTACCTGGCTAAGTGGGGAGAAAGACACCAGGGGGATGGCACACCTCACTTGCTCACTGTGACCAGCCAAACAGAAGCTAAATTAGCTTCAGATCACAACCTTCAAGAAGCTTATTTCATTTTTCTTTTTCCTCATGTCAAAGGGCCTTACTGTCAAAAGAGGTTTTTGAAACCTGTATGGGAAGTAAATATGCTTACACAATAAAACTTCTCACCTCCTAAGTTATCCTAGCAAGTCCATCCATTCCTTCTGAGTTGCCTCACCTTGACAAAGAGGAAAATGCGCTTGTGGGAGCTGGAGGAGAGACAGTGCAGCCCCTCCTCATGCAGCCTACTTCTTTAGAAAACTGATATAACTTACAGTATAATATATGTATTATACTTACAGTATAATATATGTTTACTGTTATCATTTTCCATAAGGTGTATATCACCAAGACTTACATCCAACCTTAAAACAGAAAAGAGGTGAACTGCAAAAAGTGGTGGGGCTGAGCAGAAGGATTCTTAGACTTCCAAGGCTCAAGTCCCAAGAGGCTGTGACTGCTTCATACACCATAGATCAACTGTGAAATATCTCTGTTGAGTGCTTCCATGGACTAAAGAGTGAAAAAGGTGGTACAGCTAGTTCTGTAGTCTAAAACGTAGAGAAAACAGAGGAATTGTATGGGTCCCACAACCAAAGGACCCATCTGCAATGAGCATACTACTCTCTGCCTTACCCAACCCTTCAGGACAAAAGGCATTGCAGACACCTGCTGTTATCAACCTTCTTTCCTGATCTGGCAGCCACAGTGGGAACCACCTTATGTTCTTCACAGACAGGTGACATATCTGACTGCCAGTTACCCCGAGCTTCCATCCAGCTGTTGGATGCTTCCTTTCATCTTGTGCACAGAAGTCAGTCTCCTATTCTAGGAGTATTTTTTAGAAGTTCTGCTTTTCCTTAGAAAATTGAAAGGTATTCAGAGAACCAACAAGAAGCTAAACAGCATCAGGTAGCCTGACTCTCTTCTCTTGCTGCTCTCCCTGGGGGAGTTTTCCTCTCTTTGCTGTGGTCCTAAGTGACCTAACCAATGCAAGCTCTAATTCTTTCCACTTCATATGAATTTGCTATCAGCTACAGTGTTTTACCTCCCTTCCATTTCTTTTATTTTCTTGCCCCATCATACACCCTTTCCATAGCCTTTACCACAGGATAAAGAAGCTGGTTTGAGTGAGTATGGTAGGGAATGATGGATTGTGAACACTCAGTGAATTTGCACACACAGGGCACTGAGGCTCCAGCCTCCATCTTCTAGGTTCCCAGTGTGAATGTAAAGATTTAGTGCCCCCAGCCCTTCCTGAGCTGCAGATATAAAAGCGTCTTGGTCTGAAAAGGAATCATAAAAGTGTCACTTCTTCACTCTTGCACATAGAGTCAGACATGCCTAGGCTCTTTTCTCTTTCTACACGTTTCTGATTAATGAGGACTGCATCTTGACCTCAAGGTCATACAAGAGGTGATGAACATACCTAACAGGAAAACAAGAAGAAATAAAGCAAGAAAAGGTGAAGTAAAACTCAGCAAAACAAAAGAAACATGTCACATGAGAAGTCTCCAGTTCTCCTGAAAATAGTCTTGAGAACAGCTGGCCCCATCTTACACCAGAGATTATAAAGCTTTTTACAGTGACATTTCACACTTCTAAAGGCAAAATTTTCACTTTCCCCAACTTCCTTCATACTGAAATGTAGCAAAACAGGCCTTTCTTTCCCCAAAGGGCAGTCAGAAGTATTTTTATATGTTCAACATAAGAAAGGGGGCACTAAATCTTATTATTATTTCTCGCAAAACCCAGACAAGAAAAGTAAACATGAATGATGTTGTGGGTAATGCTCTCCTTCAGTCTAGTAAAATTCTACTATAAAGTTAACAGCTAGAACAAGTCTTTTTTCTCTTTTTTTTTTCTACCCAAATATTTTTCTCAAAATAAACTCAAGAAAAAGCTGTGGAAAGAAAAGTAGTACTGGCTCAATTGACTTAATCAGGAAAGCACTGCACTTGTCCACCCTGAATATTTCCTGTTATCAGAAATTTTAATAAAAAGGACAGTATGTAACAACTATTTCTCATCAAGATTTATGAGGGGAAAAAAGAACAACAATAACAACAAAAAACAGAAAGATGCTACATTGAAAGGTGTGGGAAATGTTCTGAAACATCTTAAAATTAAAACTTTAAACTTTCAGATTAAAACAATACGACAAAGCAGAAGCACTGTATCATTATTAAAGCTACTGAAACCTATTCACCATTGCCTTGGGGCTTGTTGAAGTTACACAAGTGTAAGACAGATGTAAAACATCGTTATAAAATGCGATTGCATCTTACAGAGATTTTCACAGAAGATAAAGTACCACAAAGAATCAGGTAAGGCATAAGTGACATAATGAACAGATCTAAGACTAACCTCATGAAAAAAAAAGTTTAATTTAGGGAGGAGATCAGAGAGGAGGAGGAAGGAGTTTGTGTGGCACGATAAAGATTTAGTTTAAAGATGGGAAATACTGAATAAATGTAAAAATATACTTTTTTTCTTGAGATTCAAAGAGACCTACAATTAGTTTTGTTACTGTCACATTTCTGTTTCCTTTTCTAGAGAAGGAGAAACACTGATAATCTAGGGAAATACTTTTGACATATACAGAAAAAGCTTGAAAAACTCTGGAACTTAAGGGATTACATTTTAGACAACTGGGAATCATTTTTCCGCAAACTTTTTTTATCAAGCATTTTGCAGTAGGCCAACTGCCACTCATTGAAAGACATGAGACAATGGCTCTAGTAGGCGTAACAGACAACAGTAGCCTATAAAGGTATCTTTTCTCACACACGTGTAAGCTGCCCAGAAGGAAGACAAGTCAGGACACCATTTAGGTTGCTCAGTAGCAAAAAGAAGGAAGGTGGTTGAAGAATTAAAATGCATGAGGATGAAGAATTGTCATCTGCCACCTCTCTCCCGCACACATGTACTTTTAAAAATCCCCCCAGTAGGCAGTTCCTGTACTTCTCTTCTTAGCTTTTCCTTATATTCAAGTGAGAGCTTCACTTTAGGAGGTGCTTCCAATGTTCTCTTCTGAATAGCTTGTACTCTTCGCAAGAACTCAGCTCAAAACAAAGATGTTCAGGAAGGAAATTAACAGTAGGTTTGGCATGTCATGAAAAAGCAGTCAGCTTTTAAGTCAGGAAATGGTGAAGACAGGAATGTAAAAGTGGAAAAACCAAAGGCAGAATGAAAGACAAGATGCTGGCTACAAAAACACAGGGGTGATTTAGAATGAGAACTACCATGAGCTTCTACCCTTGAAAATGAGCACATCAGAAATACTAGTCAGTGGCCTGGATCTTCTCAAAATGTTCAGCCAGCAGATGATCACCTTTGCATAATGGAGTGGCCAAGATCCATGGCCATAAGGTTTCTACACCTTATATACCCCAAATACGTGGTATCTAAGTTGTAGCAGGGAATCGACATTGCACATCAGAACCTGGATCAAAAGAACAAAAAAACAGTTTGATGCTACCTTTTTATAATTATTCAAGTGTGCTGTCCTCTTCTCAGTGAAGAAAACTGGTCAGATCAGTAAAGTTGCCTAGGTGTTGTAGTGTTTCTGAGATGACATGTTCCATACTGCACACAAATATGATTATGTATGTAAAAAAAATGCTTCCTAAAGGAGCAAATTAGACACACACACACACTGTATGGTCTAGGGAAAATGACATTTATTTTACTGAGCTTAAGAGTCACAGCTCCTAAATTAATAAGACGACAGCCGTAGGATTGCTCTTAGGATGGGAGCCTACCACCATTCATAGTTGCAGTATATATGCTGAATATTTCTGTATCATATGATGATACAGCTCCATAACTATTCCTCAGTTACAAGACCATCCTGAACCCTAACACAATTACCTCGGTCTCTCCTTTTCTGCCTCCTGCATTTTTTCCATGACTGTTTTCTGTTCAATATGAATTTTTGTCCATCAGTGCCCATGGTAACATCCATAGAAATAGCAGCTGGCTAGACAGTGGCCATGAACAGCTCCCTAACCATGGAAACCTGCCAACATTTATCACAAATATAATAAGATATGACACAGAAGCAAAAAGCATAACGACACTTATTCTTTTGCACATGCTTGACACATTGTGGTAGCCAGAGCAATTTGTGCAAATGGTAAACCTCCTGTTTGGCCTTTTTACATAACATGCATCTACAGTGTATGGATGCACCTTATTGACGTGTTCACAGCTACTAGGAACATAAAGTCAACTAAAAAGACAGCTTCACATTAGCCATCAAATAATATACTCTGTCACCATGCTGTCAAAGATGCACTTGTGGTAAAGCATAGAATCACAGAACACTTTGAGTTAGAAGAGACCTTAAAGATCACCTAATTCCAACCCTCCTATCATGTGCAGAGACACCTTATTTGCTCAAAGCCCCATCCAGCCTGGCCTTGAACACCTCCAGGGAGGCGGCATCCACAAATTCCCTGGGGAACCTGTTCCAGTGCCTCACCACCCTTTGAGTAAAGATTTCTTCCTTATATCTAATTGAAATCTACCCTCTTTCCTGTAGGCCCCCTTTAGACACTGGAAGGTGGCAATAAGGTCTCCCCAGAGCCTTCTCTTCTCCAGGCTGAACAACCCCAACTCCCTCAGCCTGTCTTCACAGGACGGGAGCTCCAGCCCATTGATCATATTCATAGCCCACCTCTGGACTTGCTCCAACAGGTCTGTGTCCTTCTTAGGCTGCAGGCCCCAGGGCTGAATGCAGCACTCCAGATGGTGTCTCACAAGAGCAAAGCAGAGGGGGAGAGTCACCTCCCTTGACCTGCTGGCCACACTTCTTTTGATACAGCCCAGGATATGTTTGGCTTTCTGGGCTGCAAGTGCACATTGACAGCTCATGTTGAGTTTCTCATCTACCAACATCCCCAGGTCCTTTTCTTCAGGGCTGCTCTCAATCCATTCTCCACCCAGCCTGTATTTGTGCTTGGGATTGCCCCAACCCAAGTGCAAGACCTTGGTCTTGGCCTTGTTGAACCTGATGAGGTTTGCACAGGCCTACCTGCCAAGCCTGTCCAGGTCCCTCTTGATGGCATCCCATATTTAAAATATTTCTCAGCATTTGGGGGGATGGATTTTGGGTTTGGTGGGGAATGATTGGGTTGGTTTGTGTGGTGTTGTGTATTTTGTTGTTTGTTTTTTTTTTAATAAATTTTATTGTAAGATTTTAATGGGGAGTGGCAAAATCAAGTCCCCCAAAATTAATTATAATTGCCTGGAATCCTGTAGTGACTTCTTTTAAGATAAGCAATGATTGCCTCCCGAAGAGTCTCTTTACTGAGAATGTCAAATGATTAAATCTACAGTGATGAATCAGAATGAGTAGCAGATCCAGGCTTATTTGGAAATCAGCCAAACTACATTTAGAATGGAAGATGTACAAGACAAATATTCATGCTGTTAAGTGGTTCCACAAAAGTACAGAGAAAATCTCAGTGTGCAGCACATAAGTAGTCCATCTAGACCCATGTGGAAATCAAGTCCTATATGCACTCTAGAGAAAGGTGCAAAAAAATCCATACCTGGCTGTCATGTGATATTCAACTACTTACATTTTTTCTCCCCTTCAATCAACATAACATAGCTTACGTGCCCCAGAGCACAAAGATTCACAGCCCCTATTTAACAAACAGATTCATCGTAGATCATCGCTTAATAACCCTTGCCTTCAGATGATATTTTTAATCAAAATGTTTTCCACTATTGGAATGCTTGATCACCTGTGTACATTCTCTCCTTTTCAAATTCCTGTCAATTTCCAAGCTATAAGCCTGTGGATGCGCCAAACCTTGAACAAAACTTTCTACAATGGAGATTTGCTAATGGCAGTATTTTCTTATTTCTGTATACGGAATTGCTTAACGAAACAAGAAGTTGATTATCATAACTGATAACACCACTGATAGTTATGATGCTTTATCTTTGGCTTCCAAAACGTATTTTTATGTCATTAAAATGGAATGTCTTCTGTATAACCCAAGATATGAATTTAAACTTCTTACCACAGCAGTATAACATCCACACACATGCTCACACACTCCTAAGCCAACACCTTCCCTTCAGAGCATCCTTATACAGGGTTGTACTGCCCTCCATGCTTAACCAAGAATTTTTGTTGTTGTTGTTTGTTTGTTTTTTTATATCAGGTATATGAATTTTACTAATGATAGTCCAATGGACAGCATGATATACAAATCTAAGCTGCTTGCTAAGTGGATTCTTCATTTCAAAAGAGTGGCAGAGATGTTTTGCCTTGGAATAAATTTTATCTCTTTTTCTTTGACCCTTAGATTGCATTTATATTACTGAAACAAGACAGCAAATACTTTTATACAGCGTCTCTATTATCCTGTCACTATTCACATTAATCAATAAAGAGACTGGAAAAAAAATGGCTTGAGCAGTTTTATAAATATAGCATGGTGTTTTACTACTTTTACCAAAATCAGCTCCCAGTTGTTCTTAGCAGTTCCAATAATTTACTAACTCATCATCCCAGAAATAGTTGGAGAACCAGTAACATCGAGTGAACTGCAAAAAGTAGTATATCTGTAGCTTCTAGCACTTCAATAATTATGATCTGTGTAATGAATCTGAACCTTTTCACAAAGCTTGATGTTACTGCAGCAATTTTCCTGATGTAGCCTAAAGACTCAAAGAATTTTATTATTTATTTATTTTTTTGGAGTTAAAAGGGGGTTAATACCCAAGTACAATTTAAAGGATATAATTAAAATCTCACTTTCATGCTTTTCTAAGAAACTTATCTCTTAGGATTTTGAGGAACAAAACCTATCCAGGCAGATGAGAAAGATTTTCACTAAGTAACAAAGCAAGAACATCAAGACAGAAATTAATTCTGTATGTTACCATTCCCAAGAACAGAAACTACCAATAAAGGGAAATTGAGACTGCCATTGTAGTACTTGAGGGAGAAGGCTTCATTATTATATTTCTCAAAACTAGCAATGGAATTTAAAGTTAGCCTAATGATTTAAATATTCCCAAAATATGTATATAAAAAGTACCTGTCTCTTTGGGTTTCTCTAAAAACAGTACTGTATTGGATTTGTGTGGCAAGGTTTCAATAGTGTGGGGGTTGCAGGGGTGGACTCCTTTTGTGAGTGATGCTGGTTGCATTTCTGTGAGATAGAAAGGAAAATACTGCTGTGCAACAGCAGCTGGGAGAGAAGAATGAGAAAATGTAATGAGAAACAATCCCACAAACACCAAGGTCAGTGAAGGAGAGCAGGAGGTGCTCCAGGCACACAGCAGAAGTTCCCCTGCGGCCTGTGGAGAGGCCCCTGGTGGAGCAGGCTGTCCCCCTGCAGGCCATGGTGTATACCAGATCTCCACACTGTAGCCAAGGAAAGCCCCCACAGGAACAGGTGGACAGGTGGATGTGGGGGGAAGGTGTTTTTAGTTTGCTTTTAGTTTCTCACTGCTCTAGTCTGTTAGTAACAGGCAATGAATTTTATTAATCTCCCTTATGCTGAGTCTGGTTTGCCCATGACGGTAACTGGTGAGCAATCTACCTGCCTTTATCCCTACCCTTGAGCCCTTTTTTATTGTATTTTCTCACCCTCTTCCTTTGAGGAGGGGAGAGTGAGAGAACAGTTTTGGTGGAGTTCAGCTGCCCATCAGGGTGAAACCACCACAGGCATGCTTGGAATGAGACTGTGATTATGGGAGATTCCTTCCTGATATTCCCTCTCAAAAGCAGCTGAGAACACAACTCCTAAAACAAATAAATATAAAGACAAACACAGAACCTACACAGAATCAAAGTCCAGATAGTAAAAAATGCTAAGCATTAGTTTATGCAAACAAAGTAAATTTCAAGTTATATGTGTGCGTAGCCTGCAAGAGTTTGCAGCCCTTTCCACAACTTTAGGTTGCATGTTTGTTTACTAACTTTAGAAATCTGCCTACTTAACATTGAAATTAGGGAGCAGCTATCACATGAATAATTAATTATGGTTACCCTCTTAATTTTCATTCCAGTGAATGCAGCAGGAGCACCTGCCTATTTGACTTTTGAAATACAAAATTCCAAGTTAACTCCTTTCCTTTTTCTGCCATTAAAAGCACCTTTGATAGAAACAGTCAGGGGCTGAGCCTGACTCAGGTACATGTAAGACAGATGAATCGTGAAAGAAACCACCAGCATGAATGACTTTGATGGATGGCATGCACACTTCTTACAATTGAGTTGAACAGTGTTGCAAACTGCCAGGGAAGAAGATACCATGGCTTATGCTACAGAGTGGCAGCATCATTGTATGAGAGAGAAAGCTTACACCTAGACACAAAGCAGTTCGGACTAAGTTCTGTCTACTATTTCCATGGCCTTTGGAACAGCATTCTGACCTGAAGTATTTGTAGCATTTACTATCATCACAACATCCATCACTTTATTTTTGGTCTCTCTTATTCCAAATGCAGTTTAGTTGTAGAACACCCACAAAGGCAGTGCCTTTCACTTCCTTTGCTGAGGAAAACTAGGTTCCCACTTCTCTTTTAAAGTTAATCTCTTAAAGTTGTCATCACAGCAGTCAGAGCAAAGCACTGCCAGATTCTGCTACCAATCTTTAGATTTAAATAAAGGCATAGTTTTATATCCACTTCTATGGATTTTAATTCCTGTCATTCCTCTGTCACCTACTGGAAAAATGGAAATCCAGTTGCTTATTGCATATAAAGCAGTTAAGCAAGCATAGCTTTGGAAGGGACCATTGAAAGACAGCCTTCTGCCAGTGGATTTGCTCAAGGCCTGATTCCAAATTTCACTTACATTGTTCTAGATGTCTCACAGGTAAGGACCAAAATGAGGCACAACTTTTTTTTTTGCACTCAGCGTGCAAAATGTCATGGAGTGGTATCAGGTCATCATCCAGCATTCTCCAGGTCCAGTGGGCACCAAACACCTGACTTGTTACACAGTGAAGCTCCGTGCAACTTCATTTCTTACACTAGAGGCTTCTGAGCTTCAAATCAATCCTACTCCCAAACTGAATATTTACTTGTAAGAAATCAGTACAAGGAAGGAATTGAGTTCAAACTTTATCATGTGTGTGAAGAAGAGAGGGCAGAGAAGGGAGAGGAGCCTCCTTGCTAACTTAAGATTCCTCCCAAGTCCTTTCCTCTCATCAAGCTGTTTGCAGAACTGGAAACTATTCATTCTGTACTGGAAATACATAATATTCTGATGCAGAGTGGCAGGAATGGTTGACAAACTGCTATATAGAACTGCTGAGCAAGTTGCATCCAGAATAAAGAAAGCCCGTTATTACCTTTAACAAAAAGGAACTGAGCAGCACTCACTGAACTTGATGAGAGCAACAGAGATAAAAACGCTGCATTAGGATAGGGTGTTAAGCAAACACAGCTACTCTTTGCCCTAACAAAATCACAAGACATGTACTGAAATGCAGAGTATGTGGTACTAGGAGGACAATCATGATGTTGAGTATAGTTGTTAATGAGGCAATGGAAGGGGGGGAAAAAAGAAGCAAAAGTCACTATATCAAAATTTTAAGTATTAACATGCTTGAGTATCAATCTACTCAAGAGAACTGAGACGGGAAAAGACATCACTGCAGGAACAATGTTTCTAAAAGCTTACTAACCATCAGAACAGGCTGACATCCTAGCAAACTGCATGTGGTTTATCTGGATGCAGGAGGGGAATGCATCCTTAGAATGTTTCTGATGATACTAAACTGGGAGGTGCTGTTGACTCTCTTGAGGAATAGGTGGCCTTACGGAGGCAGACAGATTGATTGGAACACTGGGCATCAGCAATGGCATAAAGTTTAACAAGAAAAAATGCCAGAGTCTGCACCTGGGTCAAAATGCCAGACACAGGTACAGACTGGGAGGCGAATGGCTACAGAGCAGCTCAGCAGAAAGGGATCAGGGGTGCTCATCAACAGTAGGCTCAACATCAGCCAGCAGTGCTCCCTGGCAGTGAAGAGAGCAAATTATATTTTGGGTTAATTAAACACAGTACATCCAGATGGTCAAAAGAGATGATTCTTCCACTATATTTAGCACTGCTGCAGCCTCACTTTGAATACTTTGTGCAGCTCTGGGCTCTAAAAAACAAAAGAGGTTGTTAAGGTACTGGAAAGCATCCAGAGGAAGGTAACAAAGCTGGTGACAGGACTGGAAGGCATGTCCTATGAGGAGAGGCTGAGGACACTTGGGTACTCTGGAGAAAAGGAGGCTGAGATGCGGCATCACTGCTCTCTACACCTTCCTGAGGAGGGGAAGTGGAGAGGGAGGTGCTGGACTCTTCTCCCTGGTAACCAGTTACAGAATGCATGGGAATGGCACAAAGCTGTGCCAGAGGAGGTTCAGACTGGACATTAGGAAAAATGTATTTACTGTGCAGGTAGTCAAACCCTGGAACAGGCTTTTCCTAGCAAGGTGGTTGATGCCCTATGCCATATGGTGTTCAAGAAGTATTTGAACAATGTCCTGAATAATATGCCTTAACTTTTGGTTAGCCCTGAAGTGGTTGGACATTTGGACTCACTCTTTGTAGGTCCCTTCCAACTGAACTGTTCTTTTGGGAATTTCCAAAAACAACAGTTTGATCATCAGTTGCAGTGCCCTTGCCAGATCTGCTAACATCCACTCCAAAAAGCACATGAGAAAACACTTCCAGAAGGCACTTTGTAAGTGCAAGAATCAATGGATGTCCACTATTATACATGCCATAGCTTATCTGCAGTTTTCAGTCCAACATACTAGCATAAGCTGACATATCAGACATGTTCAGTCAACCATATCACAGGAAGGAGAGTGTCTGAGGAGACACACCTCAAGGGGCTACAGCACCTTGAGAGAGAGATTCAACACCATATGAATCCCATTTTTAGAAAATATAGGAACAATTTATGCTCAAATTCACATCTCTTCAGTCATCATTTTAAAACCTTGGAAGGACTCATACTCACATTTCTCAAGGGTATTTTAAGGATTTAAATCCCACTATCATGTAGGGGCTTTCACAGATCAGCACCTCGATGTGTAACGTAGGGGATTTTCAAGCACACTTTTCTCCCATTGGCTCCTGTGGGAGTTAGTCGTATGAAATATAGGACAGGACTAATTATAGAATAAAACCTGACAGAGGTGGTTTATCTTAAGGAGCTTCTTTGGAATGGTAATTTTAAGAACACCTATATTTAACTGTACAGCTGACTTCACAATGAGGAAAGAGTCTTTGTTATCAAGAATAAACTCTTCTTGCTGCACAGTATGTCTTGTTCTATGCAGCATTAGTGGGCATCTGGTAATCCCATTTCCATAGCACTCTTGAAATCTTATGTACTGACTTCAGTCGCTACTTTAAAAACAAGCAAACAAACAAAAAAGAAACAGAACACAATTCCTCCTTCATACTTCCTTTAAAGGGCATATTTCTCAAAGCTTAGTTTTACTAGTTCTGACACCCTTTCTGGGAAGTTTCAAAACTAAATACAAGAATTCAGCAATTCCCCACTGTTGCAGGAGGAACATTATCTTATATACATCTGTCCTGTTTAGAAACCAGAATAGTATCTGCAAAAGTATCATATTGATGATTTGTTGAGTCTGTAGTCACCTTTAGCTCTCTTCCAGGTCCTCTATTTCTACTTTCCCTCCAGTTTTCTTCAGTAACTTTAAAAATCATGCCTCACATTTATCCTTTCCCTGTTCTGAGGTGACACCCATCCTGTAACAGCCCTTAAGAAGTAGCTACTAATGGTACCAGACCTGCTTGGCGCACTCTTTAAACATCCTAGAATGAACACATACCAATTTGAAGTAATTTGCCTTAGCCCTGCCTTTAAAAAACTAACTAAATAAATAAATAAATAATAAAAACACCATCTAGCATTATACTATTGTAAAAACATTAAAGAGTTATTCAAGGGCAGATGCCCCAGTGCAGTCCCAAGATGTGAATGCAATTCACACAGATGTACTGAAGTCAGTCTTAATCCTGATTAAGTGATTAAGCTCAGTTTCAGCCATTGTATTTTTACTGAGGTTCATAGGCATCTGCTACACAGCTCTGAAACTAGATTCTATGTGACCATGACTACACATTTCTCCTGATATATGAGCACCACAAAACTTAGCTACCAGATATCTATTGAACCAATTGAAAAAAAGACCTCCCATGTCAGCCTAGGTGAGATCTGCAGTCATGTCCAAACACAGCAAAACATGAATAGGAGAGTCCAGAACACATACATACTATCCTTGTGTGTCCAGGGCAGAAAAAGTTAAGAGCATACATATTTTCAAAAGAATCCAAAATTCACTATGTCATTAAGATTTATAAATGAGTATTGCTTATAAATGTATTTGTCCACAGCACTGAAAATTCAAGAGGGCTGAATCCAAGAAAAGAGACCAAAGACAGAGGAAAGCAGTGAGAAATGCTGAGGTGTAACCTTACCACCTGAGAACAAAATCTGTTAATGTCTAATACAAGAACTCTCTGTAGTAATCCAGTTAGCTTTTAATGTAATTATAACTTCACAGCATCCTGGGCCAGATAATTTAGAGCCTCAATACTTCCAGGATTCAGGCAGAATCTTCAGAATCATAGAATCATTTAGGTTAGAAAAGACCTTTAAGATCATCATGTCCAACCATTAATTTAGCATTGCTAAGTCTACCACTAAACCATATCTCTAAGCACATCTTTATAATACCTCCAGGGATGACGGAATTTTGTTACTGTCCCTTGCCACCATGTCTACACTAGCAAACTAGTGCTCATATCTGCATTGTGGCTATCTCATGACACTGCTTGTTGGCATACTGCCTGACGCGGTTTTGGTCCATGCCACCTAGCACTGTGCCAGACAATGTCAGGACACAGTTACAGGCAAGTACACAGGACAAAGCATGTTTCTTATATGCAGCATGGATGGTGGAGGAACTGGGAACAAACAGTCATGCAGCCCTATGAATGAAGTCATCATAGCCAAATCACCCCCAAGACTACAGTGAAGGACCTGGCCTGTTTTATTTACTGATATACATGTACTTTACAGAAGTACTGAGTTACAGAGACAATTGATTCAATTTTCAATAAATTCCACATAGTGTAAGAATGATAACTGTTTCCTCCTTGATTTAAAAAAAAAAAAAAAAAAAAAAACATTCGTTTTATTTTTGACACAGATGAGTCAGCAGATAAGAAAGGCAGATTCCAAATATAGCTCCTTATGCAAGAGAACACAGCAAGAAGAAAATATGATCAGGAATTTTCCGTCATGCAGATCACAGCAATATATTGCTTGTGATGAGCCCAGTCAGCCAGACAGCACTGCCTATTATCAGCCATTCTTTAAAGATCCCTGAACTATTCCAGCAATGAGCAAGAGAAAACAGTATTTTGCCTGATACAAAATATTTGAGAAATTTTCAACTGAGCATCTGTTAGCATTGGGCAGTATACCAGTACTACAACTCCTCTACATTCCCACAGAAGGCTGAAGAAACAGGCTTCAGTCCAGCTCCACAGGGCTACAGTCCAGCTCCACAGTACCTGGCAAAGGCATTTTTCTTTCCACAAAGAGTAGGAGGAAGAGGGTTCTTTGCATCAGAAGAGAGGCATAATACTGTGGAGAATAAAAAGGAGGTTACAGGACACAACCACCATGATAAGATGGTGAGGGGAAGGGCTCTTCCAGGACTGGAAATCCTGTAGTATGTGGGACTGAAGTCCAAATGGGAAGTCCTAGCTCTCCACCTAGATCAGTTGGAGAGTACACACTTAGTGATGGCAAACGGCTTTCCACTTTCACCACCAGCTCACTGCCAAAATGGTAAGTGACAATATAGTACCTGGTGGTGTCAGAGTATTTTTCTTGGAATCAGCACCATCCAGGAAAGTACCTGGTGGTACCAATTAACCACTTGAGGAGATGACCTCCCAACAGTTATTCGGCCAACTTTCTGACATGGTTGACGTGCAGTGCCCGGTTGGAACATGGACAAACAGTGACCAAATAGGCAGCTATCTGCCTTATTATATTGTTAGACTCTAACCAGATTTAGATGGGTCTCTACTAAAAGCATCTCCTCTGGATCATTTTGAGCTTTCCCTAGCAAAGATGTCTTGGAAAGGCACTGCAGACATGCAATACTTAATATTACATACGCTGCTCAGTATCAACGAGTGCAGAAAAATTTATTATACTACAGGCCTATTCTAATTGTTGGTTATATTTCAGTGTTGTGAAACATAACAGTCCCATAACAGTCAAACAGCTTGTCCCTAGGTTGCCACCTTATGCTTCAGCAGTATTCATAAAATCCAGTCACCTTAAAACACCAGCCTCTATGTAAGATGAAAAGTATTGCAGTACAAATTACTTGTCAGAGAATTTCTGGTTTTATGGACATAGTTCAAGAAGAGAAAATTCATCACAGTTCTATCAACTTCAAGCAGAGCTGTATCAATTTAGTCCATGGAGGAACAGGATGTAAATAAGTACTTTTGGAGTCCTTCCTGATAAAATGTCCATTAAAAAAAAAAATAAAATATTATGATCATTATAAGAGCTAACAACAAAGATTCTGGGATCAAGATTCCTTTTTCTCTCATAACTTCCAGACCCTAAAGCAATGATTGTAGAAATGCTTTTTGAACATCAGTACCAGAAAAATTGTATAAGTCATAAGATGAAACTCATTTCCAAGAGCACTCTAAATACTTTCTAAACTACTGTGCCTCACTAGAATACAGCAACAGGTTTGAATAGAAGTGTAGTTTACTTTTTTTTTTTTTTTTTTGTAATATTCATGTACTAAGCAGAAGAGTACATGATTTTAGGAACAGAGTAAGCCTATATAATGTTGAGCATAAATCATGCCATCTACAATAACCACCACCTCAGATAATCTTGATGAAGCTGTCAGATATATTCCATTCCTTAAAACTCATTGTATGGAAAATCTATGGAAATTTTTGTCTGTTTCTAAAGTACTTGAGCCTTCAATATCAGTTATTGTTTCTTATTCCTTAAGGATATAGTTTGTAACTTTCCATAAAAATGTACAGTTGCTAATACGCAATGAGAAATCACTACAGTATTAAAAGGCAAACAACCAGATAATTTAGCAAATTATAGGTTGATTCAGGTCTCTAAATACATGGGTCTGGAATTCTTCAACAAATGTCAAGCCCACTTTAGCCATCATCACCTCTCTATTCATTTCCAGCCACTCACTCAAAATATATCAGACGTTGAACATACTTACATGCCAAATGATTGCAATGCAGAAGGATGGAATGGGTTTTTGGAAAACATGTGCCAAGATACCTAACAGGCAAAAAACAAGACCACTTGACTGCATTTTTTTTTCTCCATTTTGTACTCCTAAGTGCTCTGAGTACGTTATCCAGAGTTACTCATTGAGCTAATTGTCTACTGTGAGATATGAATATGTTGTTGGTAAGGTCTGTTCCTTCTTGGAAACTACATTAGGTTACCTCAGTGCCTCCTAGGGCTCTGGATATTCCAAGAAGAAACAACAGTGGGTACAAGGAACCACTACCTCAAAAAAATGACCTTCATAAACAAAGCAATCAAAACAATCATCAGACCAAAATTCAAGAACAACGTGCTCTTTTTTCAGTCATCAGCACCCACTTCATTTAAGCCTTGTCAGGTAAACAGATGCAAACCAAAGGATAGTATGTTCTAGAGAATGAAGACATCTGGAGCTTATAAAATATCTGGTCCAATTAAACATCTGATAGCAAAAACAAGTCTTGGTACTAATAGATCCCAGTAGAGATTTTCCTAATTTACTTTATAACTTCTAAGATCAAGATCGCAAAGAAAAAAAAAAAAAAAAAAAAGCATAATAGAAGAACGCTTATGCATTACTAAAGCAAACTGACACACATAACAGTGAGTTCCTTGCTGGCCTATTTATATTTATATCAAGATGAGGACAGCATGAATTTAGTTAATATACAAGGGGAACAAGAGTCAAAACAAACTGACTCTCAAGAGGGGAAAACTGAGCAGCAGCAGACGGAGACAGCAGTAATCATTAAAGATGCTGGCAAGACCTGGTTCTCTCCTCTGGCACTTCCGAAGCATTTTTTATTCATAGCTACGAGCATATGTATATAATCGTCAGCTTACAATGCAAGCATTATCTCTCAAGGGATACCATTGTCAAGTGCATGCACCTAATATAAAAGCACATGAAATTATAGCTGACGCACAACTAGTGAATGAACTTTCTTCCTTCCAATGCAAACTAGATCAGGTGGCTCTCCCAGGGACAAAGCTTATTTTTAAAACTAACTGTACTTATATTTTGCAGTATGTAATTTAAGCTGAGGCTTACTAACTATAACGCACTCCAAAGGAGGAGGGGGATAGAGTAGGGCAGAAGAATGGAAAGATTTACTATTAGCATTATTTCACACTCATCACTCTGCAGCTCTACAACCTTTATACTGACCTTACCAGAACAGAAGTTTTTCTTCCCTTTATAGTTCAGGTACCAGGTCTGAACCTCATAATGTACTCCTGAAAATGTGTTTAATTAGGGTAATAGATTAAATACCTATTAATTGGAAGTCAAAGGTCACAACAGTGTTAATTGTGCATTCAGGAGGCCCTTAAGCCAATGCAGCAGCAGCAGGTTTTAATTGGCTTCTCTGTTGAGCCAATTCCTCCTTTGTGATTTATCATGAAGAAATTGAATAGCCTTATTTTGAAATGCTAATTCATTATTTAGCATGAGCTTAATTAAATAATAATATATATAAAAAAAAACCTCTGAATAACATAAAATGTCTGAAGAAAGTAGCTAACCTCTTTGCCAAAGAAAGCCTAGAAGAACTCCTTGCAGTACTTCATCTGTGTGTAGTAATTCTAGACATGGTAACCTGACTCAGGTACTTAGCAGGTACTAGAGGCATTTGAAAGTGCTGCCCCTGGCATCAGGCCTGAAGAAATCTGAGACTCCAGAGTGCTACAAGATTTATTCCACTTGAATGCCATTATTGCCACAGCCATGAAGGAAGTCAAATATCTTAGCAAAGCACTTTGATCAACCCCACTCATGCAATTAAGTTTGAGACTGAAAGAAACTCAGATTATATTCCACAAATACACTTAAACTGAGGCGATACCTACTGCTGAGCCAGTGGTAAAATATGAACTCTATTGAAATCATAGACAATTTTCTCATGAACTTCAAAAGGGCTATCCCATTGCCGAATCAATAATAAGACAGACATATTACTCTCTTTTAAGACAATCCTGAAAAGCACACAAGTCTCCTGATATCTTCTGCATAACTCAAGCTATAAAATTTCTGTTATAGTCTTAATCCTATTATTTCCTGGATTGAGGTACCTTCCAAAAAGATAGCCAATCTTGGTAAAGAATTAGAATGAAGAAGAATCTAGTATAATCCTAGCCTCATTGTTAAAACAATTACTTAACCTTACAGTTAGAATAATGTTCCTTATTTCAGTCTGCATTAGCACTTGCATTAGCTTTGAACTCCTTTATCACAACACCTTATTTTCTCTTTGATTACAGTCATTAGCTATCAGAGATTGCCTATACTACAATATCCAGTGTTGATTATAGCAGTGAAGCTGTTACAAATCAACTAAAAATCCTACCCTACAAAAGCCATAGTCTAGTTCAATGTCATTAAACAGATAATGACCAAGATGTACCACTACAAAAGAAAAGCCATTTAACCATTAGAATAAGGAACCAAGAAAGTAATTACCACTGCTAGACCTGGAGAAACAAAGTGATGATTGGTTTGGTTGACAAATCATAAACATTTATTTTGAACTGGCACTGGATGAGAGGTTTTGTTTCATTTGGGGAGTATTCTTTTTTTTTTTTTCTTTTGGTTGCTCTTGGCCACCATCAGAAACACGTGGATACAGGGCCACGGGGCTGCCCAGTACTCTTAACTGATCTCTGACTTCAGAGGAATTACTCTTCTTTCAGTCCTGTGGGTTGCTGGAATATAATGGCATTCAGTAGCTCCAAATTGGAGATACATGGATTTGACAGTTGGACAACTTGGTGGGTAAGGAATTTGCTGGATGGTCACACTCAAAGAATTGTGGTCAACAGCTCAATGTCCATGTGGAGATCAGTAAAGATCAGTAACGAGTGGTGTTCTTCAGGGGTCAGTATTGGGACTGGCATTATTTCACAGCTTTGTTGGTGACATGGACAGTGAGATTTAATGCACCCTCAGCAAGTTTGCTGATGACACCAAGTTGTGTGTTGAGGGCAACACGCTGGAGAGAAGGGATGCCATCAAGAGGGACCTGGACAGGCTTGGCAGGTAGGCCTGTGCAAACCTCATCAGGTTCAACAAGGCCAAGACCAAGGTCTTGCACTTGGGTTGGGGCAATCCCAAGCACAAATACAGACTGGGTGGAGAATGGATTGAGAGCAGCCCTGAAGAAAAGGACCTGGGGATGTTGGTAGATGAGAAACTCAACATGAGCTGTCAATGTGCACTTGCAGCCCAGAAAGCCAAACATATCCTGGGCTGTATCAAAAGAAGTGTGGCCAGCAGGTCAAGGGAGGTGACTCTCCCCCTCTGCTTTGCTCTTGTGAGACCATCTGGAGTGCTGCATTCAGCCCTGGGGCCTGCAGCCTAAGAAGGACACAGACCTGTTGGAGCAAGTCCAGAGGTGGGCTATGAATATGATCAATGGGCTGGAGCTCCTGTCCTGTGAATACAGGCCAAGGGAGTTGGGGTTGTTCAGCCTGGAGAAGAGAAGGCTCTGGGGAGACCTTATTGCCACCTTCCAGTGTCTAAAGGGGGCCTACAGGAAAGGTGGAGAGAGACTTTGTCAGGGAGTGTAGGGATAGGATAAGGGGTTGTTACCACTAACGGACTCTTCATCATAACTGTAAATATTTGAGCTCAAAGCTGAACAATTGTGCGATGCTTGCTTAACTTTAAAGCACCTGCCTACGCATAAGATAACAGAAACTTTGCAGTGGGAATATATGGAACTGCCTGCATGAAACAGACTGCCTCTTTATTCTTATCCGCTGAAACAGCATAATGGAGAATCTTGAGAAGAAATATGAGATTGTGCACGCCTCAATGGGACAAGGAGGAGCAGCAAACACTTGACTGTGACCCCCAGGGATTTTTAAAGACCCTTGGAGACCCTTGCCCATTGTGGCACATTCACAACGATGGGGAGCCTATGTAAATACTTTTGGGGAAAGTAATGAATATGTGTAATAATTCCAAGAATAAACAATGAATATGTATCAAGTAACATTAATATAACCTACCTGCACCACTCAACTGACATGCGTGATTGGTGGAACGATCCCACATGCATCCGACACTGTAAAAAAGAATGTCTGCTTCTTACCATTACATTGATATTAAGGGTTTTACCTGAGATATTTTGGTAACAGGGTAATGGCTTTTAACTAAAAGAGGGTAGATTTAAATTAGTTATAAGGAAGAAAATCATTACTATGAGGGTGGTGAGATACTGGAGCAGCTTGCTCAGAGAACTTGTGGATGCCCCATCCCTGGAAGTATTTAAGGCCAGGTTGGATGGGGCTTTAAGCAACCTGGTCTAGTGGGAGGTGTCTCTGTCCATGGCAGGGGGGTTGGAACTAGATTATCCTTCAGGGTGTCTTTCAACCCCAACCATTCTATGAATAGCAAGCAAGTGAACAGCAGGGAGGAGAATGTGAAACAGATTTTGTTAGGGAACACATATGCTGCTTTCTCATGAAGTCTTCACACAACAGTTTTCCTACCACGTTTAAATATACAAGTAATAAGGGCCACCCAGACGATGGACCAGACCACCTCTCATTTAAGGAAAGGCTAAGAGAGTTGGAGCTGTTCAGCCTAAAGAGGAGAACTGGGGGGTTCTCATCAATGTACAAAAACCTAAAGGGCAGGTGCAAAGATGAGAGCCTTGCTGTTTTCAGTGGTGCTTAGTGCCAGGACAAGAAGCAATGGACACAAACTGGAACACAGAATGTTCTATGTGAACATCAGTAAACACATCTTTGCTGTGAGAATAACTGAGCACCGTCACAGGTTGTCCAGAATGGCTGTGGAGTCTTCCTCCTTGAAGATCTTTAAAAGCCATCTGGACATGGTCCTGGGCAACCTGCTTTAGGTGTCCCTGCTTGAGCAGAAGACTTGAACAAGATGACCTCCAAAGGTCCCTTCCAACCTCAACCTTTCTGTGAATCTGTGATTGTTATGCTAAGTGAAAAGACTATTAATTAGGTGCACGTAATTCATCTTTGGGGAGCAACAAAAAACTTTGTGCATGTGTGGCAATGCAAAAAGCAACTTTAGAAAAGGGTCTACATTCAGTTACCTCTACCAATTGCAGAACACCACAATCCCTGTAAAATATGGTTTTAGAATCAAAAGGATTTTAAAACTCTATAGGCACAAGGAGAAGATTTACATTATACAATTTGTCTTTGGGACATCTTTGCAAAGGCAGCAGTGTCTTAAGTGTCCTGTGGGCAACTGGGAGGTAATGTCAAAAGGACGATATTCAAACTGTACCCTTGCTATTTTATAAATCAAAGAACACACATTATTCCTTCCACTCCCGGGTTACAAGAGTGGAACTTGGCTGTTTGCGATTGTTGCCTGTTTGCTTTTGAGCATCATCAGTTAATTAAGGTAGAAAATGCCACAACCGAATGTCAGTTATTTTTTAGCCCAGAAATAACAGCTTGCATTCTGCTCTCCTGATGGTGCCTGCCTGTAATCCCACTGGTGCCATGCTCTCCAAAATTCACCGGAGTCAAAGGCAAAACAAAATTCTTACTGAGCTGACTAAAAAGAAAATAACATTTCCCTCGTGTCTTTGTTCAAACACCTTGGACACATTTGACATGTTTATTTTGTCAAAATGTCTATAAATCATGCAAATAATCAGTGCGTGCTCTCCTCAGCCAATGGTTTGGGGCTTTTTCTTATAAATAGAGGTCAAAAGTTCCAGAGAGTCTTGTAACAGCATAGGCACTGCCTTTGGGCTGCAATTTGATGTGTTCTCTTTCAAGTAATAATATAGCTGGTTACAAGAGTTGAGACTGTTAATCTGTTCCTCCTCACTCTTTCAGAGAAACAACAGTTTGGAGAGAGACCTTCATTGTTAAAATCTATCGGTGTCTTCTGAAGATATATAGACTAATAGACAATGACAGACTAATAATTGGCACTTAATACAGTGACTACTTGATGTGGTGGTATTACAGCTATGGTGATTACACTGGTTTAGACAATAAACAGTTACTTGAATGATAAGGTACCTTTGCACGGCAGCGTGTGCATCTTTCACACAGTGCAAATCCCATCTGATTAACAGTTACTCACAGTGACTGTCAGTATACAAGGACAATAACAATATTGCAGTGCTATCCGTCCCATCTTTGGCCTTATAATAACAATATGCCTTTTAAAACTCCACTAACATTGACTGTGTATTGCCTTCACTCTGCTGCATTAACATTCAGATTATGCATAAAGTTATATGAGAGACCAACCAAAGAGTAATTACATTATCAACTTATAATGACTGCATTATAAATGTCATTCTTTTTATCAAAGGCTGATAGGAAACAGCATAATGACTTCTGGAATAGCAATCAGACAGATACAATACTAAGACTCCAAGACATTTTGACAGTGGTTAGTAACGTTACCCTCATGACTCTCAACACTTGTAGTAGAGGTAAAGTTTTCAGACACTGCCATTTCCATGTGGGCACCAAAACACAAAAGAATGCAGAGTATGACATGCTGAGCATCATTAGAAACCTCACATATGCAAACAGAAAGGACAGACATGCAAGAGTTACTCTTGTAACTACTGGTGGTAGTACTAGCTGCTGCAAATAAAATGCTCACTGCTGCATACTTTTGCTGTCAAACACTTGACACTTCTGGAAAATGGCACTTTTGACATTTGCTTGGAACTAAATTTAGAGGCTTTTTGCCTCTAAACCCCCTCAACACACTGCATCTGCAAAGATTATTTGGAAACAACCAGGTCAAAGAGCAAGTAGATTTCATGCTGAACTGCTGAAAAACACAAACATCATGAATGGAAGAAGTTTTTGAGTAAAGTTGGTCACTGAGATACTCCTAAGTCCTGTTATCCCTCTTTGCCCTCACAGGCAAATGTTCACTCCATCATACAAACTCTGTTATTTTCAAGTCTTTAATCACTTGTCTACTCATATTTTGGATTAGTCAGCTCCAAACTATTGCCTGGTATCAATATATTCAAAATCACCAGGAACAACAAGAATGAAAGAGAACTAACAATTTCTATTCCATATATTTTCAGGGTAAAATAGAGAGACAGGAGAAGAAAAAAAAAAAAAAAAAAAAAAAAAAAAAAAAAAAAAAAAAAAAGCACCTAGATAAATCACAGAATCACATAATTGTCTAGGTTGGAAGAGACCTCAAGATCATTGAGTCCAACCTCTAACCTAACACTAACAAGTCCTCCACTAAACCATATCGCTAAGTTCAACATCTAAATGTCTTTTAAAGACTTCCAGGGATGGTGACTCCATCACTTCCCTGGGCAGCCCATTCCAATGCCTCACAACCCTCTCAGTAAAGAAGTTCTTCCTAATATCCAACCTAAAACACCCCTGGCGCAACTTTAGCCCGTTCCCCTTCGTTCTGTCACCAGGCACGTGGGAGAATAGACCAACCCCCACCTTGCTACAGCCTCCTTTAATGTACTTATAAAGAGTGATAAGGTTGCCCCAAGCCTCATTTTCTCCAGGCTGAACAAACCCAGCTCCCCCAGCCATTTCTCGTAAGACTTGTTCTCCAGACCCCTCACCAGCTTTGTCGCCCTTTTCTGGACTCTTCTGAGTACCTAGATGTCCTTCTTGTAGCGAGGGGCCCAAAACTGAACACAGTATTCGAGGTGCGGCCTCACCAGAGCCAAGTACAGGGGGACAATCACTTCCCTAGGCCACACTGCTTCTTATGCAAGCCAGGATGCTGTTGGCCTTCTTGGCCACCTGAGCACACTGCTAGCTCATATTCAGCCAACTATTCACCGATACTCCCAGGTCCTTCTCCGCCAGGCAGCTCTCCAACCACTCATCTCCCAGCCTGTAGCTCTGCTTGGGGTTATTGTGCCCCACGTGCAGGACATGGCACTTGGCCTTGTTGAACTTCATACAGTTGGCCTCAGCCCATCGGTCCAGCCTATGCAGATCCTCCTGCAGAGCCTCGAGCAGATCAACACACACACCTAACTTGGTGTCATCTGCAAACTTACTGAGGGTGCACTCGATCCCCTCATCCAGATCATCGATAATAAGACGACTGGCCCCAGTACCGAGCCCTGGGGAACGCCACTAGTGACTGGCCTCCAGCTGGATTTGACTCCATTCGCCACGACTCTTTGGGCCCGGCTATCCAGCCAGTTTCTAACCCAACAAAGCATACACCAGTCCAAGACATGAGCAGACAGTTTCTTGAGGAGAATGCTGTGGGAAATGGTGTCAAAAGCCTTGCTGAAGTCAAGGTAGACCACATCCACAGCCTTTCCCTCATCCACCCAGCGCGTCACTCTGTCATAGAAGGAGATCAGGTTCGTCAAGCAGGACCTGCCTTTCATAAACCCATGCTGACTGGGTCTGATCACCTGGTTGCCCTGTAAGTGCCACGTGATGACACTCAAGATAATCTGTTCCATGAGTTTCCCTGGCACTGAGGTCAAATTGACAGGCCTATAGTTCCCCAGGTCTACCCTCCAGCCCTTCTTGTAGATGGGTGTAACGTTTGCTAGCCGCCAGTTGACTGGGACCTCCTCCAATGGCCAGGACTGCTGATAAATGATGGTAAGTGGCTTGGCTACTCCTCCACCAGTTCTCTCAGTATCCTCAGGTGGATCCCATCTGACTCCATCAACTTGCGTACATCCAAGTGCCATAGCAGGTCACCAAGTATTTCCTCATGGATAGTGAGGGCCACATTCTGCTCCCCATCCCCTTCCACCAGTTCAGGGTACTGAGTATCCAGAGAAAAACTGGTTTTGCTGCTAAAGACTGAGGCAAAGAAGGCATTAAGCACCTCCGCCTTTTCCTCATCTTTTGTAACTAAGTTCCCCCCCGCATCCAGTAAAGGATGGAGATTCTCCTTAGTCCTCCGTTTTGTGTTGATGTATTTGTAAAAACATTTTTGGTTGTCTTTAACAGCAGTAGCCAGACTGAGCTCCAGATGAGCTTTGGCCTTTCTAATTTTGTCCCTGCACTGCCTCGCAACATCTGCATAGTGCTCCCAAGTGGTCCACCCTCTTTTCCAAAGATTGTAAACCCTCATTTTTCTCCTAAGCTCAAGCCACTATTCTCTGTTCAGCCAGGCCAGTCTTCTTCCACGCCGGCTCGTTTTTGGGCACATGGGGTCGGACTGCTCCTGCGCCATTAAGATTTCCTTCTTGAAGAGCACCCAGCCTTCCTGGACTCCTCTGCCCTTCAGAATCACCTCCCAAGGGACTCTATCAACCAGTGTCCTTAACAGTTCAAAGTCGCCCCCCTGGAAGTCCAAGACAGCGGTTTTACTGGTCCCCTTCCTGGCTTCTCCAAGAATGGAGAACTCTAGCATTTCATGGTCACTCTGCCCAAGACAGTTTCCAACCACTACATCTCCCACCAGTCCTTCTCTGCTTGTGAAGAGAAGGTGTAGTGGGGCACCTCCCCTGGTAGGCTCACTAACCAGCTGCATCAGGAAGCTATCTTCCACGCTCTCCAGAAACCTCCTAGACTGCTTTCTCTGGGCTATGTTGTGATTCCAGGATATATCTGGGAAGTTGAAGTCCCCCACAAGAACAAGCACTGACAATTTCACAACTTTTGTAGCTGCCTGTAGAACTCCTCATCAGTCTCCTCATCCTGGTTCAGCAGTCTATAACAGACCCCCACCAGGATGCTTCCCTTGTTTGCCTTCCCACTTAACCTAACCCATAGGGACTCAACCTTATCATTCCCAGCCTCAAGTTCCATGACATCAGAACTCTTTCTGATATAAAGAGCCACACCACCACCCCTTCTGTGCTGCCTGTCCCTTCTGAAGAACCTATCGCCAGACATTGCAGCACTCCAGTCATTAGAGTGGTCCCACCACGTTTCCATGATGGCAACCAAGTCATAGCCTGCCTGCTGCACGATGTCTTCCAGCTCCTCCTGTTTGTTAGCCATGCTGCGTGCATTAGTGTAGATGCACTTCAGTTGGGCCATTGCTTTCTCTCCCAGCCTTGCCATTGTTACCCCTGGCACACCTCCAACAAGCCTTGTTTCAGCTCCGTCCCCCTTCTCACCTAGTTTAGAGCCCTCTCAATGAGCCTCAACAGCTCCTGGCCCAGGATCCATTTTCCCCTTAGAGATAGGGACCCATCTGTGGCCATAAGGCCAGGTGACAAGTAAAGCGCCCCATGGTCAAAAAACACTCCCTGATATCCCTCAACCTCTCGACCGCCTCCTCGAGTTCTGCCACCAGGCGGACCAGGTCGTCCACCTGCTCGCACCTCACACACACAGTCTCTCTGCCCCTCGCAGGTGGTAGCAACAGGCTCAGGCACTCCCTGCACCCGGAGACCTGAACTGCCGCAGTTTGGAGTGGGCAGTCGGTCTGGCTGTGTACAAACTTCCTACAGAGAGCACTGTGCCTGGTGTGCAACATTGCAGCTGAGCTAGCGGCAGACCGCCGTTAGAGGAGGTGTTCATATGGGCGGGGGGGAGTGCTCTGCCCTGCCTGCTCGCCCTGTCTGCTCCCTAGGGGCAGCTTTTGACCAGCCGGGGAGGGGGCGCTGCTGGCTCTGCCTCCGCCTCGTTCTCGCCTCGTTCGCCTCCCTCACGAGGGCTGCCGGGCCCTGGCGGCTCCCTCGAGTGGGCTCGGTGCTGGAAAAATGAGCCCTGACTGTTCGATCCCCTGCTCCGCTGCAGAACGCGTCTGCCCCGGAGCCGATCACCTCGGCAAATGGTGTGGATTCTCAAGAAAGCCCCTTCTGTTACCGGCTCAGGGAACAAGGACAAACTCATATAAAAAGATAATGGCAGAATATTTTTGCCAGATAGAGCATTTTCAAGAAAGCTCTGGAAAATACAGCAATATTTGAAGGGCAAGAAATTAAGCACAGATTTTTATGCAATATCAATAGCCAAATTACCTCAGATAAAACAGGAATGGAGCAGCTGGCACTAATATGTCTAGAATCTGGGGGAAAAAAAATGCCTTCAATTTGTAAATTACCTTCCACATCATAAGTTTTAAAAATATTTAAAAGGAACAACAAGAAGATATCACTTGCTGGAGTTGAACGTAGTGCAGGCCTATGGAAACCCTCTGAAGAGCCCTTCCAGATATCAACACAGGCCATCAGAATGGTAGTTTCATATTACTACCAAACAGAAAGAACATGACAGCTGCTCTGGGTCCTGGATTCAAGTCAGTATGCAGGGTGAATGGCAATGGCTACCCCCCACAGAACTAGCCTGTCTCACCAGACATTGGTCCAAAAGTAGTTGGAAGAGGACACCAATCCCTTTTCAGGCAGGAGAAAGGCAGGCAAGAACACAACGTGTTCATACAGGTATTCATGTCTCCTAAGGTAGCTCTGCACGTTCAGTTTGTACTTGTGCAAATTTGTCCTCCAGGTTTGTCCTTTTGCTATCGGAAAATAATGTGGATGCAGGACATCATAAGAGCAACATCTGCTCTTAATTTCACATGGGAGAGAAAGGGATGCAAAATTGGCACCTTTCTCCTCATACCCTTTTCTCGTTATTTTGAACTGCTAGAGAGGCTGCAGAAAGGAGCATTACAGACCTGAAATGACCTCTACCTTTTTTGCCACGTTCTTCCCCAGTATTTCTGTCCACTTAGCGGTACCGTCTAAACAGCAGCAACAGCCCCTTGCAGAGATGCAAAGCCAGAAGGGCAGAACAACAGCTATTAGCTCTTGATCCACATGGCCCCCATCAGCAACTTCTGCAGTGGCAAAAGCTCTCCCACCTCTCTCCTGCTGTTTCTTTACAGAGAAGAAGGGTGGGATCATCTTTAGATACCTGAGCTCCTCTTTGTGGCTCTGCATGGACAAGTCTCATAAAGCTACCACGATCTATTACTGAATGCCATCTGAGAGGAAGAGAGGTGTCAAGCAATTCCACACACATAGACTCATGTTGCAGCCAAACATGGAGACCAATTGAGGGTGGATATGGCCAGGACTTGAAACTCTGGATTCCCCATAAGCACCTGGAGGTATCCTTCCCTAAACAGCTATGTGGAATTTGGCCTCTATTCTGGATCTCTGTTTTTTTATTTTTTAAGTAACATCACATCATTTTGCACAAACAGAGACAAATAAAAGAAACAAGCAAACAAAACAAAAATTTATTTTAAACTTCCCAGGTCAACTGAAGTTTTTCCAGAAAGTGGAAGCATTACAGGACCTTGTTCTCCAGGTGAAAGTGAGCCAGACACTAGGAAAAGAAAGGCAAATGTGCCAATAATGTCACTATTGCAAAATTATTCAGGCCAAGGTTTTCTGCAGCACATGAAACTGAAGAACAGTCTCTGGAAGGCTGCCAAGGCTGCTAAGCAAATATGGACAGACATCTGCTACTCAGTGAACATGACCCTCATACCAATTGCAGTATTTTGCTACAAGAGAAACGCATGTTTCCCAGAAGCTGTAATTCCTCCTATTCAGCACAGGCTCCCAGAAGTTAACTAAGCTGTGTTCAGCAAGCTGGCTGTCATGATCACTTCACCTCTTAGCAAGGGAGAAGCCTGTAAATTCTATGGCAACCAACACCTCCAGAAGCTCTTGACAGTACAGGACTCTTTCCTCTGAATGTTCACTATTGTCCATCACGTACCTTTAGCACAACCACTGGAAGCTACAGAAAGCTTCCTTCTCCAAAAGTGAAAGAAATCAAGTTAATAAGTTCTACAATTTGAGAGACAGAGACATTAAGCTCGCTCTCCACGTCACTCCCAGCTAAAACCTTCAGTATAAACATAGCCTAAGTTTTGTGAAAGCTGCAAATTGAGGAAAAATTTAGATTTGGAAATTCTTTCCTATAACAGCAGCTCGCATTATGAGTCATAGGTATGACTTACATGTGCTAGTATTCTAAAAAAAAAAAAATCTTTACGTTAATGTTACTAATTTCTTGGTTAAATGGGACGTTTATACCACTCTGTTCAACATCTCTCGTAACCATGTTAATTTATACTTAAACCTCAGTTCCAATCTCAGATTGAGTTTATGCCCTTCCTAACGAACATCTTCCTCCAAACCGTTCTGCAGACATACCTTCTCCCCTTTCCCTCCTTCATTTATTAGCTTTCAGGTGGTGTCCAGCTATAACACAGCCATCTTCCAGCTCAGCTGTGTGTGCTTTGTCCTTGAGAACAGTAATGGGAGCAGTGAACCTAGCAACTTCAACAGCTGCCACTAGCTATTCACTGCTGGTGCTAAGCACAGGCAGGAGGGAACTCAAAGTCCATCAATAGCAAATAATATTGTCCTTTATTGACACAACACAGCCACGGTTGTATGCCTAAAAGCCACCTTCCCCTCCCAGCCAAATGTGGCTGCATCCAGATGTGCACTACAAGCAACTTCTGAGATTAACAATGGTGAATCTTAAAGGTTGTTAGTTTGGAGTTAACGGCTCATTTTTAGCTTTACTGCAAATGTTCTTATTGCTACAATGCTAATTTGTCATAGTTTGCTGAGCATATTCCTTCTGTGTAAGAAAACAAAAATGTACCAGTTAACACATGTATTTCATCTTGTAATTATCTCCCTTGTCACTATGTAAATAATCAAAAGCTATGTTTGTAAGTAGAGGACAGCTCGTGTCGATTAATTACATTTTCTATAGAATACATCCCCTTGATTTGGCTTAAAGCAGCATTCAATCCTAACAGTGATACTACCTGTAAAAACAGGTGTTAGCTGTCCTTACAGTACAAATAAACAGAAAATCTGTTCTGCTATTCTGTCCTGTTACTTGTTCATTTATGGCTTCACTGTATTTTCTGGATTTTTTTCACAAATAATTGTTAGTTTATTGCCTTGTTAATTGCCTTGGGCTAGGGCATGCTAATACTACTCACTGATTACGATACTGCTCTGGAAGTAGCTGTGCTCAGGTTAGGAAAACCACGTTTGTCATTGCTCATGAACTGAAAAGGGCACGTCAGCTTTGGAAGAAGAGGATGGAACCCACATAAATGAGCATTTTTTCCTCTGAATGTACTCCCTTACTTCCACTTTTCATAGCCATTCTTAAGATTCCTAGTTTGCAATTGTTCAACATTGTTTTTTTGTTTGTTTTTGTCATCAAAAGCAGTTTGTTTTAAAGGAGCTTGGACATTGTTATTAATTAAACTACCATTAATTTTATTTTCTTCAGACACCATAGTGATTCAAACATTAAAAATAATAATAGTAAAACAATTATTTTTCCTTCCATTATTACTACCTCATTTTGCTTTAATGCACTTCTGTATTTCCTGCATGCAGTGACACTCTATTTTTTTTTTTTTTGTATGTATTTCAGTGTGGGATATTAAAATGACTCTTTAGCGTTCTTTCCACGTATTTATTTTTATTGTATTTATTTTCCAGGGGAATCGCACGTTGCCTCTGCGGGATACACCTTAGCGTCTCGCCGTGCCTTCCAACTCTTCCCTCGCTCTGTTCCCTATTCCCCCAAACTCCCTGCCTTGCAGCCCCTCCTGCTGACCCCACAACCTCTCGTTATCGGGGCAGACCCAGGACATCCACGTCTTGCCCACCGCCACCCAGCCGAAGGCGCGCAGGGCCCCAAGGGGCTCCGTGCTCAGTGGGCGGCCGCCTTCGGTCCCTTGTCCCTGCGGGCCCAGCCCAGCCGGGTCCGTCCCGGCCGTGGGCGGCGTTGCAGCGCCGAGGCAGGGCGCGGCGGGCGCTGCGCGCTGGGGCCGTGCGGGGCGGCGCCGAGCGGGATGGGGACGGGGCCGGGCCGGGCGAGCCGCAGCTAGCGCCGCCGCGGCGGGAGGACAGGTAAACCCAGCGGGGACGTGGGGCTCCACCGGGCGGGGGGCGCGGAGCGGGGCTGGCCGCGGGGGGCACCGAGAGCCCCGCCGAGCCTTTCCTCCGAGCCCGCGGCCGGCCGGGGTCCCTCAGCGAGCGGCCCCGAGGGCCGGGGCTGTCGTGGGGGGGGGACCGTGCCTGGTGCCACCGGGTGCGCGTTGCGATGCTCGCTCCCCGCAGGGCTCTGCCTCCCCATCAGCGCGGTGAAATTGAGCAGGGAAGGGCATCCGCGGGGCCGTAGGGTGCGACTGCGGAGAGGACAGGAGAGAGGAGAGAGGGGTGTTCTCTCAGGACCCCCCCCCCCCCCCCCCCGGAGCCGGGGTCTGCTCCTGCCCGTCGCCGCGGCAGTTGCGTGGGGTGCAGAAGTGGCATCCCCGAATTTGCTCTGCCCTCCTCGTCCCTTACGGCTTTTAAAATGCAACCAACCCTTCAGTGGGAAGTAATCCGAAGGAGCTGGAAAACGTTATCGGGTAATTTTTCATGGGTCGTGCTTATCTTTTTTACCTGCCTGCTTGCCAGTCCGGTTACATCTCTGTGGATCGGTGGGGAATAGTAAAGCTTAACGTAAACAGGACAGCTTTTGCCATGGAAACAAAAGTTGCTAGGGGATGGGTTGCTGCTACGCAGTGGCGTGCGCTGAAGCCGCGGTCATCTATCCCGCATGTTCCTAGACATCTTGGGTTTAGACACTGAAAATCTTGTAAAGATAAATGACTTCCTGCGGCCTGGGTGCGTGTTCTAGGCTCGTGCTTAATGCAGATTTGAGTAACAGTCAGTCTTTCTTTCCAGCAAGTTTCCCAACATCTCAGCGTTTAGTTTCTCAGCCATGAAGGTGAGACATGCAAATAGACATCAACACGCAAGAGGACATATCTACTGCAGCATTTATTCACCCAGTGTAAATCGATGCAGGCACTAACATTTATGTAAAGCTGCTTTTTCCCACCATGCTCTGAGTGTTTCAGTTCCTCTGCCTCATCAGTACATAGCAAGAACATAATGTTTACACTGCAGCTGAGAAAAGAGACCATCTTAGGCCAAATTACCAGACTGCTTCAGTGAGTCATATAGGGCTGGGAAGCCTTCTCTTTTTTCCTCTCTAAGGGATGAGATTTTTCCAAAAGGTAGGGGATTATGTTCAGACTCTTCCATTTATAATAAGTAAAGAGAATGTGCAGTAGCACTCATATTATGCAGCGCTTGAAAAGGACTAATGATGCCGACTAGATCAAGTTTTTTTTTTTCCATTTTAAAAGGTCATAGTACTTGATGTTGTCACAGCTCTTTCAGACAAAATATCATTTTCTTTTGTCTAGTATTCAACCTCCCAAGCTCTTGTTTATCATTTTGCTCATATGCCTGACCAAAACCACCTATTAGCATTTTAGATTGCTACAGAAAAAGAATCTGTGTAAGATAAGTGATTACAGGGTATGGGGTTCTTGGAGGTAATTCATCATTAGAAACACCAATCCTCCCTACATCTTTCTCAACAGATAAACATACAGACAGTGCAGTGAATTCAAGAAAAATCTATTTGTATAGGTTTCTGTCACATTGCATTGAATCAGCAACTTTAGTTTACTACAGTTACATTAATTTAAGAAAATCCAAATTCATCAATGTTTTCCACCTTCTTTCCAGAATTCTGGAACAAAAAAAATGTTCTAAAATTGTTTCCTGCTGATGCTGGGTCCGGTACTTCCCTACTTTGACCTTGTCAAGTCAATTACATCCAGGAAAAGTGCCTCCCATTCTGCTCATTGTGTGACACTAAATATGCTCACCTGAGTACACTAAATTGGCAACCAGTTGCATGTAATTTAAGGAGGTAGCTCTAGTATGAGAATAAAAAGCAGAGTAAGGGCCTGAAAGCCTGATTCTCTGTGGAGTTTAGTTGACCTCTTTATTTTCTTCTCTTTGTGATATGGGAGATGCAGTACCTGCTTACCGATAACCAAAGGCAGGTTCGGGTATATGGGACTGCTCCTAAGTGATATCAAAATATAGGCTGTGTGTGACAGTTGAGGTGGTTGTGGTAAAATACACTGTGGCTTTGTTGTGATGTGCAATCCTACACTGAGATTAGGTACAGTGCTTTCTCAGTTTGGTTCTAAGTTCAGCACCAGTTTGGGATGATTTTTGACGAATGGCATACCTAACTCCCCTCATTCTTTGAATGGGCATGGATAATGGGTACATGACAACTAAGTGACTTTTTACTGTCTATGAAGTATTTAGGAGTTAACTAGGAGTTCAGAACACTATTCTTCTAGGTTAAGCCACTTCTCGCTTTTATTGAATATCATTTGCTACTTTTCCTTTGAATGGTGAAATTTTCTATGATTTCTCATGGAAACACTCAAAATGTACTTTACTGTCTCTTGTCATCTTGGAGAAATCTACATATAGATGATCTTGCCATGTTCTTCTTTTACCCTGAGGTATTGTCTTTTTTATTTGTAGTGGGTAGACAGAGCTCTCTTCATTGTTTGTCATGTGGAAATTGGCAGCTAGGTAGCTATTGAAGAAATGGTGGCAGTGAAACAAGAGGACTCTTTCATTTCTTTTTGGTCAAGGAATAAATAGAAGGAGAAACTTCCAAGGCAAGCAAAAAGACCACCGTTGTAAAAGAACAAGCAGACTTGAAAACCAGAATAATTTCCAGAGTTTCTCCATAAGGGTGCAGATTATATGCATGTGACAATGTCATGCATAGCCTTGTCACTATTATCTTGTTGCTGTATCAAAAAGAACTATGGATCAAAACTTCAGAGCATTGAAAAAGATGTTTTTTTCAAGCTCTTTTATCAATGTCATCTTTGCCATAACTTCTCTGAGAGCCTTGAAACCTTGCCATGAATCACAGTAGAGAAACTTGCAACCATAAGATGTTGAGATCATGCAATCCTAAACTAAATGCATATTAAATATACAAAGTAAATGAAAGCCAAGATGATTAGCAATTAAGAGGAGACAGTGAAGCCCTCTCTCACTGGGCCAAGAATGCAACCAAATTCTAAAAATTTAGGTCGTCATCATACCAGTGCTGATTTCCAAACCAGCCAAGAGCTCCAGCTGGCTGCCATTACCTGTTGGCACATTCTGGCTTCTGCTGAAATTAAATGCAGCAGTATCTATTTTTTTTCCTTGCATAAACAGATATTTAATATCCAGCAAGATCAAACATTACTGAAGGGCAAAGGGACTGCAAAGCTGTAAAACAGAGGTCCTAGTTGTGATGAACACATCAAACCTTCCTTCCTTCCCTCCCTCCAAGTAAAATTGCAGTGGCTGTGGCAATCAGGTGAACCAGCTGAAGCTGTTTGAAGTTGATAAATTAAGTTGTGACATTCAGATTTGGGTAGGAATTAACAGTTCCCTTTGGACTAAGACTTTTTGAACTCCTTAAAAAGAAGCCATTCAGCTTAAATAATACTGACCTATTGCTCAAGTTTTTGAGGGGCTAGTATTACTTTAATGAATTCACTAGCATCATACCTGTGCAAGTTCAGACCTGCATAGTTAAATACTAATTTTCTAAGTTAGGATAACTTCAGTGAAGTGGAAAAAAAAAAAATTGTTAGCTGTTTCCATAGCAGGCAAAATTCTTATTTCATTAAAGTCAGCGGGAGCTTGGGTATTGAATTCTCCAAGGGAGCAGTAATTTGCAACAAATTCAGTATTTGCATTTCATTCTTAGGTGAGCACATCAATGCTGTTGTACCATTCCATCTTTTTCATTTTTAACTATCTGTATTTAAGTGCAGGATACAGAGAGTTTCAATCTGGTTAGGACTTACTTTGCCTGCATTTCTTATGGCTAGGAATGTTACATCAGCACACAGCCTTAAAGTTCAAAAGGTCAGGTAAAAATGGATTTTAAAAAAAAAAAAAAAAAAAAAAAAACAGAAAAACAACCAACTCATCCAGCAATTTGGAAGTTTGTAAGGTTGCAAATGCTAGTGAACTGATAGAACTAGAGTCAGCCTCAGAAGCAATTTGAGCCCTAGAGGGATGATGGCTTTTGTTACCTGTCATCTTCTGCTTTTTTCAATCTCCACGGAAACCCAGTAGCACACTAGTGTGAAGGATGGGGACCAGGCACCCTACATATGGGAGGGAGTGTTCATGCAGCATCTTTAGGCTGTGCTGCACCAAAATGCTCAGTGCCCTGGGTTTGCTTCAGCTGAGTCATTGCACACATTACCAGGCTCATTACCAAGGCTGTTTTTCTTCGTGTCACCTGGAGCGTGTGTAGCTAGCTTTCATCTCCTGCCACGTTAATAATTAGATCTACTTTGCATGAAACCTCTCGTTGCAGGTAGGAAGGATGAGCTCCTATGCTGACATCTGCGGGACCAAGCACACGCAGGGCAGCACTGAAGGAGGTTACCAACGCTATGGAGTTCGGTCCTACCTGCATCAGTTTTATGAGGACTGCACAGCTTCAATATGGGAGTATGAGGATGATTTTCAGATCCAGAGATCGCCTAGCAGGTGGAGCTCTACGTTCTGGAAGGTACTACCCATTGCTGGGTGCTGGAGAGAGAAACTCCTATGTTGAGATACTCATGTGTAACTAACGATCTTAGGGATTCAGTTGTTCAGGTTTCACTGAGATGGCTGAGTAACCATCTGTCTTAACACAAAAGTGTATGGGTTTTGTTTGTTAGTTTTTATTTTTTTTAAACCAAGATACATCAGCTTCCAGGGGACTTCTGGGGTTTTTGAATCCTCTAGCTTCTCTGTCACAGGGAGCCACATCACTGAAACCTCAAAGTCTTGTTATGGGCAGGGTTTTCCAAATTCAAGAGCTTAATAGTCCTGTAAGATAATTACAAATGGCAATGGCAGGTTAACAGTGGAACCATGTGAGCTGGAGATTAAGAGCAACAGTAAGATCTCCATTAAGATCAGGGAACTTCAGAGAGTCTGAGAATACCAGAGGTTGGAAGGGGGCTGTGGAGGTCATCTAATCCAAACCTTCTGCTCTGATGGTAGCCCATCCTGTGTGAATCAAACTTTGCACTAATGGGAATTGTGCTAGGAATATTCTGTGAATTCTTCATGGCAAGTTGTGGATATGACACAGACCACCATTGGGGACTGAAGAGTTGGTGCTAAGCACCACCTAAAGCTAAAAAAATAATCGGTCACACAGTACTGGGGTTAAACTGTGATCCTTTCTGTGACAGGCCCTTTGGACATGAGGTGCTATGTAGAAGTATAGATATATATTCTGGTGTTTCCAGAAATGTCAATATTGAATTATATGAGTTGTTAAAAGGTAGTTCTTCTCTATATTCTAGTTCCAGTAGAGCCACCCAAAAGGAAAACATTGGCCGTTGGTTACAACAAAAAATGCATCTGCAAGGCACTGTAAAAGATAAATGTTCTCTAGAACTGCTTACTAACAGTAAACTAGAAGGCCATATTCATTGTTTAATTTTCTTTGTCTTCCAGGTCGGACTCATCTCCGGGACGGCTTTTATGCTGATAGGTTTAACGGTTCTTGTAGTGGGTTTTCTCGTGCCACCGAAAATTGAAGCTCTTGGGAAAGATGATTTTGTTGTGGTGGATACTCGTGCCATTCAGTTTAATGGGTCCCTTGATATATGCAAGCTGGCGGGAGCAATCTTGTTTTGCATTGGAGGGACCGCCATGTCAGCATGTCTGTTGATGTCTGCTTTTGCTAAAAGTTACTCCAAAGAAGAAAAGTACCTCCAGCAAAGATTTAAAGAGAGAATAGCAGATGTAAAAGCCCATGCAACCCCAGTCACAAAAGCGCCAGCACCAGGAGAATCAAAGATACCTGTCACTTTGTCCAAAGTTCAAAATGTCCAACCTTTACCTGAAACCTGACCCTTTGGTTTTGTTTCTCACTTGTAGATCACTTTAATGGAAAATATCAGCTGTTGTTGGCATACGTGCTAGTCAATTACAACATCAAGTGCTCTGCTATACAAATTCACAGCTGATTGGGAAGCTGTTCCAGTGCAAATTTAGGATTCGGAGAAGTGAAATTATGTGATTAGACCTGTGACCAATATATGCAGTGTATTCAAACATTTTAATCTGTGTTGAACCAGTAAGTCCTTGCAACAATGATTAGGTGTCTAGCTTACCAGATTGCATCCCTAGAAAATACAAGGTGCATTTATGACAGCTGTACCAGGAATACCTTACATTGCACTGTTTAAAGTTTAGATGAGTTGGTGTTTTGTTTTTTCTGTCTTTAAAATACTCTTTACTCTGCCTGGTTCTGCTGTCCAGGGAGCCAAGGTTCTGCCCTTGTAATGTGCACTTGTCCTCCTATCACATGCTATGGTCCTCATCGAAGTAATAATGCACAAGTAAAACATCCATGACAGTGGAATGTCCTTAATTTGATCTTGGCACACTTCGCTTCCCAGTAAGGTTACTTTCTGGGAAAGGCAAATTATACTTGTTCCAGAGTTACAGCTAGCTGTGCAGAACTGCCACTTAATCATTGTCATAGTAATAAAAAAAAAATATTAAAAAAAAAAGATAAGGAATTCATATGAAAGGAGGAACATCATACTTGTCTATCTTTGGTTTGAAATTGTTTCTACTGTTATGTTGTGTTATGTTTGAAACACATACAGATCGTTTCAGTTTTGGCTGGGTATGGATTACTAGGTGCGGTTTGACATGCCCAGGCCCCATTTTCTGTCAGTACGTTAATGCCATGTTAGATGACTTTAACATACTTATCTAAAGACATTTTGAAATGCTGTTTATATTTTTATAGATGATAGAAAAAGTTATGCTTACCAGATACATTTGTGTAAATGCTTTCCTGAAGACTAATACTTTCATTGAAGACCCTTGATTATTTTCTCACCTGGGGCAATTATTTCACTGTCTTAATCTATGGATTTAAATTAAACTGTTTAAAGGAGGATGTGACATTTGTATTCTCTGACAATATGTGCCACCTTATAGTTCTGTCTATTTTTTGAATGGATTGAATAAAATTCTAGGCGTGAGCCAATCATGACATTTGTGAAAAATCTCTTTCTAGTCAGACAGGTTTCTCTATGAATCTAATATTTCACGTGGAAAGGAGAAATTGGTGGTCAAAACTCAAATGCAGTCTGCATTTCAGCTTTCTTACATGAGGAAATCACTTTGGTGCTGGATCAAAAATTTCCGGCGTGGTAGTGCCAGGTATGTTGTAACAGCTATGCTCCCGTCCTTGATGATAAAACATGTCATGTTCCATTACTCAGTTCAGACTTCCATGACATAAATAAACCTGAATACATGTGTAGGGAAGTTTCAGCTGAATCTGTAGTAATTACGATGGCTGACAATGGCATCAGAAGTAATTTTTTCTTCTGAAAGAAGTGAAAACTGCCTATCTAAGGAATGCAAGTGCAGTCTCCAAGTGTTAACACTAAAGAGATGTCCAACTAAGAGCTTGTCACAAGCACCTAACTACATAGAATGAAATGAAGTTGGTTTTGGCGCTGCTTACACCCATATATTACAAGTGCAAAAGCACATTGGACCCAATGCTTAAATATAAGATTGTAATCTCAGGGTAGAAGCAGATGAAAATAGTGCTAAAGAGGAAGAGAGTGATAAGACGAGGAGCTGTGTATTATTTTAAAGGAAAGCCAGCAAGAATTTCATTATCAGGAATGAGCAGTAGTGATTACTTACGAGTCGTATATGGAAAAGAGCCATTGCCACTGCTGTTTGTTAGTTACTTCAGGTGGAGAGAGTCCTTATCAGTTTCTTTTCAAGCTGGGAAGGATTTTGTTTACTACTACTTACTTTCACTGCTGTTGGGTTATCAGTATGTGGGCAGCAGAGAGTCAAGCTGTCCTGACCTTTTCAATGCAGTTTTTAATTAAAAATTGTGCATGGAGGAGATGTGACATTTTAAGTTTCACAGTGAAGTTCACTGAAGGAGATTGGAATGATAGCTCCCGTAGCTATTACTGAGTGCATCTTTCCATGCACATTTTGTTAATGCTGTACTGAAAGTTGTACTGAAAATCCATTTGGAAAAGAAAGCCCAGGTTGGGCTTGTTTACCCAAAGTACCTATATGGGAATACGGTTCTCCTTTAAACAGACTCCATGCATAAATATCATACAAGTGTTGTTAATTTTTTGTACATAGGACAGATGACCTGACAGTGCATGGAGCTGAAACAGCCAACAGGCATTTGGTCCCACAGTGCATCACTTCTGCAGAACTGAACATCTTTGACATTGTGAGAAAGGATGAGTCATGCACGGCATTACTCAGGTGTTAAGGAAAAGAAAAAGCCTCAAGGATCTTACCGAAGCTTGCTGGGATAGGAAATGTGTCAGGGATTTAGCAGCAGCAAAGCTGCTGACACTGTAACAGCTAATGGTGCCGCACACACTTCATCTTGTTAAACCCTTGTTTCAGTTGATTAGAGATTTTCCAGCAGATTTTTTGACACCTCTGAAGGCTGAAATCCTTCACAACAGAGTTTCTGATCCACACAGGGTTTTTCTGGAAATGCTGAGCATAAAATTATTTTGTTTATATTAATAAGTCATACACCAGAAAGTTTAAGGCACATTAGAAACGTTTTTGAGATTTGATTCCTTGTAATGTTTTAGCACCTTCAGCCTTTGGTGCAGGAACTGAAATGTCGGCAAAAGAGCAGTGGTGATGTGCTTTCTGCTGTTACCACAGAAAATGCTGGTGATACTTCCTCCAGGTGGGGAGCAATGAAGGGCAGCCCAGCTCTCTGGGAACTTCCCAGTGAGGCTAAGGACAGTCTGTCCTTGCTCATATCTTTTCCCTGCCATATATATTTTCCCTTTTCCCATGTCCACTGAATCATCACTCCACTCCAGGACTGCCTAGGACTTCACCTCCTGACATTGGTTGCCATCACCTTTCCAAAGGACATATTACTGGATTAACTAGTGCAAATAAATCATGTCTTGAACAGCGGAGACCTTTTTTTCCCCACCTACTGACCTCCTGATAAACAGGTTTCTGTCAGTTTCTTCATGCTTATTTCTTGCCCTTCTAGCCTTATTTGGCTTAAAATTATAATGAAACCCCTTTTAGCCCAACACCATTTTCTTTGCAATTGTGGCAAAAAAAATAAATTGCATTTTTCAGTCTGACTGGTAATCAGTGACTTGATTAATACATGCTCTCCTGATCATTAGGTCTGCATCCTCTACCACACTGTGCAAAAGCTCCTCTTCACATCTGTTCTTTCCTCCCCGCTCCGGGCTGCCTTGACCCCTCTGTTTTCCATTTGTTCCCAATGCACAGTGAATCACAAGTTAAGGCAGAGAAGCAGAAGTGTTCTCTCCTCCTGAGCTGCCTATAAGCACATTTAATTCTCCAGTTTCTGCTACAGCCTCTGCCTGCCATTTCCAAGTATGAGGTTTGCAATTATGCACAAGTGCAAGCAAACAGCTCTTCATGAGAGCAGCAGCAGCAGCAGCATCCTGACCAGCAGCCAGAGGAGAATGAGGCTTGACAGGGAGCGAGCAGCACACAGAGCCTTCACTCTGGGGAAGGCTGCTCAGCCCCCCAGGGATCTGAAAGCCCTCGGAGACAGCAAAAGACTGCAAGAGCCAAAGTTGGATGCACTTTGCCCGTAGCCTTCTATCAAAGGGCTAAAATAAAGGAATTAGCACTTGAGCTCAATCAGCACCGACTGGCGATCCTGCCATTGCATGGCAGGCTGCTCTCTAAGCTCACACACTGCCCAACAGGGTTAGCAAGACAACACGATGCTCCTTGAATGGCCTCTGGAGGCACAGCCTTGCCCCCTCCTCATCCCACCACTCTCACTGCTCTCTTAGTGGTGTTTTTAGTGGCGTTTTTAGGGAGCATTAAACTGCTCCAGCTGGTTGGGGTTAATGTCCACACATCATTATAGAAGTGATGTTTGGGTTTTGCCAGGTCATCCCCACAGCATAGTATGCCCCCAGGGAGCATCACCACATATGAGGAGACCCATGTAGGATCCTCCTGTTTTCAGTATTTAGAGACTCTTTGTGCTCCTTATGGAGCCTTCTGATGCCTGGGCAAACAATCCGCCCACACCCTCATTTTCCTCAGCTCTTATCTGGACACAAGGCAGACCACACAGCATGTGTTTCCTGTATTAGTTCACTTGATGTACATTAAGCAGGACAAAGCTCAGTTTTGCTCTCAGATTATTTACAGAGGGACTGTTATGAAAATAATCTCTGCATATTAACAATAAGTCAGGCAAACATTTCTCATGGCCATGCAAACAGAAAAAAACAGCAAGCAAGCAACTGGCTTTATTGTTTTGTCTAATCATTTGCAGCTGGTCTTCGAAGGCCTACTTTTTCCATTATTTACCATTTATGGGTTTTTGCAAATAAAGATGGAAGATCATTTTTAAACACTCCTAATAAGCCAGTCAATTTAATGGTACACCAGATATGCTGCTCCAGTAATAACTTGCAACTTTAGGCTGATGTCTAGCTAAAGACAGCCTCCAGTCTAAGGTTATGAGGATTAGATGGAGCGAACCCTTTCTGGAGCATCATTATTTCTCTATGCCTGCTTTCATAACGACTTCAGCACCTGCTGTCCTTTCTCTCCTTGCCTTCTTCAGCAGCCTCATGCCCTGACATTTATTTCCTAAGCCCTGCATCTATTTACAGCCACAGTGGCAGGGCTGTGGAAGAGCTGTCCTTGAGGATGAAATCCCCAGCCAAAAGCACTTAAGAGGTTTCGCTAAACTTACTTCCTTGTCCTGGGATAAGCCACATGGTCAGCAGACTTTTAACAATGAACCCTTTGGTCACCTTGAACAAGGCCTTATGTTTCATGAAAAGAGAAATAGCCTTCACTCATTTCCCCTTCTATGGATAGGGACTACTTCTATCCAATGGGCACAAATCCTAGACCTCGGCTAACCAAGTTAATTCCTGTTTCTTGCTAACTCTAAGGGAGCAACATGAGAATGGCAGAGGAAAGTGCAAAGCTCATTTTTTTCCTAGGACACTCACTTTGCACCAACAATCTCTAACCCGCAAATAATGTAGAGCACAGGCACTATTTTTAGAAAGATGATTTCTCACAGCCAAAGTGGAAGAAACAAATGCAGCAGAGAAACAGAGGGATGGTGTATGGTAATGAAACGATGACCCATGGCAGGAGAGGAAACAAAGCTAACTTCTTCACAAGGATACCAGCCTGGGTATCTGGAGCACATTACAACTGCTCATCTCTAACACCAACATTTCATCACTGGGGCAGAGGAAATTTAAATCAGACCTCAAGTGAAATCAGCAGTCCTTCCCAGCTGAGACAGGCAGAAAAATCTGCATATCAGTGAGTGCTGAGGACTGAGTATATTTTCTTTCCTCAAGAGCAGGAGAAAAAAGCAACAGCACGTGAAAGCGTAGAAGAGATGGGACCCATCTCCTAGGTGTCCCAGAGAGTCCCGCCAGGATTATCTCTGGCTGAGCAGCAGCAGCTCCCCTCCAGCCAGCTCAGCTGCAACTGTGCAAGAGGGAATCTCAGTCCCTCTGATCAATTCACCTGGGATGGGAAGGTGAACCAAGATGAGGATGAGGGCTCAGATGGCCACTACTACTCCACAACATATACAGCTACTGCTTCATCCCTGGAAGGGAGAGAAATAAGGCTGACTGTGACTCGCTGTGACAAAGCGAGTGGTCATGGCTGAGCTGCCAACGTCAAACTTGCCCCCATACTCCTGATAGCCACGTTTGTCTCATCAAAATTTTATCTGGTAAGCAGCTGGGCCAGCTACCAGTATGCACCAGGCATAGTCACAGTGTGGGTGAGTCTTGCTCAGCTACAGGAGAAAGGGGAAGGTTGGGAACAGTCATGAGGTCTTAATGACTAATTTCTGTAAGAATAACCTCTTAAATAAAATCCTTTAAAATTATGCCTTTTTTTTTTCCCCCCGACATCTTGACAGGATCTATCCTACTAGATAATGCATTGGATTTGGAGTCAGAGCAATGCTTTTTCATTCTGCAGAGTTAAACAGTTTTTGAAGGACAGAGAAACTCAGATGTTTTCATATTTGAAAGCTGAACTGTTTTTTCTAGTTTTTGATATAGACAGGATGAGAAAGAAGAGAGAAGTGGCCCCAAGGTTGCAAGATTTGAAAGCAATGCAGTGAGTCTTAAGAAATATAGCTTCCCTTTTAATTTTCTTACAAAACCTTTTGTTCAAAGCCTCAACACACTCTCCCACTATTGGGAGAATGTTATTGTACTCTGAATGGTGAAGCTTGATGTGCTTTTGATTTAGGGCCACAATTCAGGTGAGGGGCTGATGAGGGGGATCCTTATGTGAGAGCACTGATTTGATCTGTGATACCTGCGTTAATTCTTTATCTCTTTATGCACACAGCCTCCCTGATGACACTCCTCACTCAGGTACATTCTCCACAGCTGTGACACCTGGAGGTCACTCCACTGACTTCAGAAACATTCAGGTTCATGGTGCTAGGCTCCACCTCTATATTTGACACCTTCCCTAGCTGCCACAATCAAGTATCCAGAAGTCAGTTTCTAGTTTTCTTTTCACACTTCTTTTTTCAGTAGATCTCATGTACCCAGGCTGAAGGAGAAAACCCCAAACCAAAAGTATCACTACAAAGAAAAACACAACTCTTTATAGTTATGTGCTTTCTGTTAATAAGTGCATTCTTCAATTTTACAGCACAGGTTTTAATTTACACACAACCTTTGCAAGCTATACTTTATTTCATGCTTGTTCAAATTTGAAAAAAAAAAAAAAAAATCTGACTTTATGGCAAAGGGGCCACATTTTTAAGTGGATCTCACCTGGACTTTGTTCTTCAACATCATCAAATTTTAGGCTAATTCTTAAGCTGCTTGCTGAACCAGACAGTCCATTACAGGTGACTCAACTGGGATCTCAGGTATTTCATACTATCCTCTGGAGGGCAATTTTTCTCCAGTCACAAACTGGACAGCCTAGAGAAACTGAGCTAGTGTACTAGTATAACCAGAGGATGACTGTGTTTAGGTGGGTTTATTATCTGGCTGGTGCTTTCTGCACACTTGGAAATCTGGAACAGAGCAGAGCCACTCTCATGGAAATCACTTGTGCCAGGAATTGGGTGTTCAGGAGGGGAATTTAGCCTTTTTTAATTACTTTCTTATATTTATGTTTTGTTTTTGGAGCCTGGAAAATATCTGTAGGTGACTGCAAAGAAAACATGAACATTTTGAAAGCATTCATAGTAACTGCACAGGTTGCTGGATGTCTGCCTACTGTTCAAAAGTATCCCATTGCTTAAAACAGAAGTTATCTATGCAGTAGCCTAGTACTAAAGAATTTTGAATGTCTTTGTGTTGCATTCTGTAGTAAAGATTTCTATTTTCTTCCTTGAATTTTCCAGCTCCTTTCCAATTCCTCATGACTCGCCTAGCTCCCAGGGAGTTTTAGGCTGCTATTTCCATTTTACTTCAGGGTGTCAAGTATTCTGAAACCTGTCTCAGCAAAGAACCAATGTACACACATAATGTTAAAAAATATCACCCTTTAATAAAGGTTGCTAGATCTACTGATATCTTTCTTGTATAAGTATAGGAAATTTCAGCTACAATCAATAGTATTTTTCCCCACTGCTAGGTTATTGTATATGCAAATTGTTTGTGTCTGCAGTATACGCAAGCACACAAAAATGCACTCAGTTACCATGTTCATACACACTCCTTTAAGTTAATGAATGCAAATATGTGCATACAGAATAATCCAAATACATTGGATGGCTTCAATGTCTATTGCCATGTCTAAAGCAATTTGTTTAATTAAAATTTAGATTGAAGACTATCAGCCACCCAAAACAATGTCCTTGAGTTGCATCTCGTTAAATCATTTTGATTGTTACCATTTAAATATTCTTCTTCAATATACTTCATTTTGTACTTACATTTATTATCTAATACTTACTTTAATGTACCTTTGAGATAATCCATCAAAATACCCAAGAAACGCTCATTTTTTCAGGATTTTCAAATAACCCAAATAGTTGCATTTATTATTTTTTTTCTTTGTTGTGCAGATTTATTTAGCTTTACTTTAGATGAGGCTGAGGGAGGAACACATTTTCCTCATTTTCACCCATTTCTTTCCAGAAATTAACTTTATTTTGGCTCTGACATGTTAGAGCACTGAAGCATTAAATAAAATGTAATGAAAACTGCAGCCTTATGGGATTTAAGTGTATGCTTTAGTGCTTTGCTGAAAATTAGGAATTAGTTCTTAGATTTGTAGACTATATAATACCCAAATCGTCAGCATATTTTCTTTCACAGTTGCAATACCATAACTAACAAATTTTATTTATTTATTTATTTATTGAAGTTCTAGGTATGGAAGTATCCTAACAGCTAAAAATATCACCAGGTCTTGGTGATAATATCCCTCATCAACACATAGACTTAATGGCAAACTGGCCTCGATATGAAACAAAAACAGGAGTGTCTGTATGCTAGTTCTTTTTAATAGCAAATTATTTTTAAAAATAACATCAAAATGAGAAAACTATTCTTTAAAAAAAAAAAAAAAACTCAGAAATGTTAGAAGCTTAATAAAATAACATTATATAAGCTTAACAAAATAACATATTTTTCATGTAAAGCTGATGTAAGCTATCACACAGCAAATTCATACACACACACAAAACATTAGCAAGACAATCTGAATTCTTTCAGATTGTTTAATTGTTTAATTATTATATTGACATCAGAATTGTTATGCATAAGTTATTTTTTTCTGTATAAGAGAATCCGACAAAAAAATACATGTTTTCAGTACTGTAAGAAGGAATGATAAAATGATTCTATCTCCATTTTCAGAAAGTCCAGTTTGCTATTCTGAAGAAAAATATTCTGTCTCTCAGGAGATAAACAACAGAGAGGGAACATTTTAAAGGCAGAATAGCACTCATCGGGACTTTCATGTTCCCATGAAAGACAGTTACCATATCACAGTTCACTAGAATTTAGTTTAAGCATTTAAATAATTCTTACTGATGTTTGTACGTCTTTAAGTACAGAAGACACTGAACTTTTGGGGAAAAACGAAGTAATGATAAAAACCATTGGCAGACAGAAGCTACAAATAGAAAGCAATGAGAGAGTCACCATACAAATCCCTGTTTCTTCTCAATATTGTTTTTAAGTACAACATTTTGAATTAAATATTCTCCTAATTAAGTGTCTCCACTAGATATTTTTGGATGTCAATTTAATTTCAAACTTCTGAGGATGAAGAACATCTCCGAGGTTGTTCAAGTCTTAACATGTGATACAATGGCAGCAAGTAGAGTCCTGTATTTGGGTACACCATTAACTTATAGCAAAGGGCTAATTCATGGTAAAGTAAATACAAGCTCACTGTTATTTGTCTTGATTCAGCAGCATATTTAAGACCATGCTCACTGTTAAGCACATGAGCTATTCAGTAAGCAAAGATGTAGTGTTAGCCATTTTCCCTGGTGGTCTTTGCACAGAAAGTTTGGCAGGTACGCTGAAACAGAGCTGCCTGATATGGCTGGTTTAGCATTGTTTGATGGCTTTCTATGCTACTGTGTACATTGGTCAACTGCAGGATTAACTACAAAGGTACCTAGAGGATTGCTATGTGTCATTTCCTTCATTAGCACTTGGAGTTATTTTATTCGTACTGTTTGGCGGTTTACTTTGTTGTTTGGTTGGGTTTACTTCTGCTTATTTTTATGTGTCTTCTTAAATCCCAATGAAATCAAAGACATCTGAACATAGGCTTAATTTCTACATCAAATAAAAGAAGAATATATATTTGCTTAAGAGCTTGCCTAGATTAGCATCTGATTTTGAACCATGGATGTAATATTTGTAATATTCCCTTAGATCTTTGACAGACAGTTCAACAAAGGACACACAAATCATAGACATTTCAGAGTTACCATAGGGCAAACCGGGCAAACCACTCTAACCCTGTTCCTATGGTTTTTAGTTTTAGGGTTACATTTTTTTATTTTATTTTATTTTTTTTACACTTCCATTGTCAATACTCTGCATGTTTCTACTCCATTGGAAAAACTACTCCATTTCTAGTCAGCAGAAAAGCACAGATATCTGTATGAGTTTCAGTCATGACAAGTGGTTCTATACATTCTTCAAACGGTGTTTCAAGTTAAATTTGTTCATGAATGTAATTTTTGTTTTAATGGCATGAAATCAACAAAAGTGACATTTAATTTCTCATAGTAATAATTTACAAGAATTAATGATAAGGAAACTCATTATTTCTTTTGTATAATTAATGAAATAATGCTCAGAGCTGTATCTCATGAACTACAAATTATTGCTAACAGAGAAACAATAACAGAAATGGGATTGGTGTCATTAAGAGAAGTAATACTGTGGATCAATGCCTTATTTACTAATGCAAATTAAGCCACAGCCTATCAGAAACCATCTTACTCAAAAATATGGTATTATACTTTCATGCATTAAGAGTATGTAAAGGATTCATAAATGCAACAATAGCTTCTGAGTTTTACAGAAAACTGGTGGGTTATCCTAATGTTAAAATGGTTCAGTTGATAGCAAGGATTTCACACCAATTTCAGTCTGAATCTGGGCCTCTTCATTTTTTTCATTAATAAATTACATTTCACAAGGACTGAATTACAAATGAACTAATCTGCTACATACCCTTCCCTTATTCCTTTTTCACTACAACTCACTCTTTAGTAAATCAGTGCAGGACGATCAACATAACTTGTTGCTGCAAGTGGGAAGAAACTGCAGTATTGTGGGCTGTCAACACATCTTCACAATGCCAAATAAGTGCTGTTTAAGAATTCAAAACCTAACGATCAAATTAATATACTGAAAATCCACTATTCGGTAATATTAGGACTGGCTTCTCATTATACTACACCGTGTTTTGTGTCCTTTAACTGAGGAATGTATTCTATTTATATCTTACTGTTATGCCTGAGAATCATGTATATTGTGGAATTTTAAAGGAAGCACTACATATGTCCTCATTAAAAGTCACAAATTATTTTTATTTTTTTAAACAAGTCTGCAAAGATGTTCTGACATTTAACTTGTTTGTTTATCCTTTTTCTGTAACAAAAATACCATATATATGTTTGACTCTGCTACTGCTAACCATTTTATATCACAGAATAGTCCACTTATTTCTAATATAAATATAGAACAGTTTTACATTTTCCCTCTCAAATTCCATCAGAAAGTCATATCTTGTAAAAATAATTCAATGCTCCTTTAATACCTACTAACATTTATTTTCTCTATCATTCCAAATGGCATTATCATCTCAAGGTGCAACACATGGGTACTCAACCTATCTTCCCATTTTAAGTTATCAATCACAAAAAATGTTTTAAAGTATTGTAATATTTCATTTTCTACTCATTACTTTTTTATATCTATACAACTGCAGCATAGTCATTGTTCTGGTCCTTTTTTTCCATTTTCCTGTGGGCTGGTGATTGTCACCCTTGGATTTGTGGATGTTTTTTCGATACGGGAATCAACCTTAAAAAAAAAAAAAAAAGAGGTATTGTTAACTTCATCAGGTAACAAAGATTTCTAGATAACTTCTTCAAAAAATGTTCCTGTGTGAAATACAGAAACAGAAGAAAGCCCAGTAGCAAGGAAACGAGAAACCATACCCAGTATCCCAAGAGGCAGAGTCTGTTTTTTCAGCAGTCTATATGCAGGGTATATGCAGCAAGTTGTTCTGCTTCTAACACTTGATCCAGCTCTAGGAAAAGCTGGATTCTTCCTATCAAGCACTTTGTTTCCCACATTCTTACGTTCAAGTTAGTCCACTTGATTTTTCTGGGCTGCATAACTCCATCTAAGCCAACAGCATGTTACCAGAAATCCTAAATTAACAGGATATTTGCTCTTAAGCTGACTAAAGCTCTTTGCTTTCAAGACATTGATCATCTCCATTGTCTCTTCAGACTTCTGAGAAAAAGAAATTAAACTTCCACAAAGCAATGGCAAGAACCTTTCAAGAAATACGACTTCTGTGAAAGTCAACTCATCAAAATAATAAGGCACTGTGTTTTCATGAACACATCTTTATCCTCTGTCCTAAAGGACAATAAAGTGTGGAAAATATATAATGATTACGCTTTCCTGGAAATTGCAAGATTTTTCTTTTTTTCAGAGTCTAGCATACTCAGGAAGCAGGACATGCAGCTTCATTGAACAGTGAGAAACATCTGCCTTCTCAGTTGGAGGGCGTATAATGTAATTACTGATATAACAAATCTATATAGATGGGAAATAGCTTTTCCCACATATTTCAGTTCTATTAGGGACACCCAGAGACTTATCAGTAGTGAGATACTTAGAGACAAGCTGAGAAGAAGCCTAAAGCTGATGCAAATGAGGAATAGTAACTTAAGAAAAACAAACTGGGAAAAAAAAAAAAAACAGTTACCTGGTTCTGACTGTCAAAATACTCCTTTTCTTTTATGTCCTCTTTAGACTGAAAATTACCTTGGCTGTTCAACTGCTCAGTTCCCTCACCATTTTCCTCATTTATCTTGGAATTTAAATGGGTGAGTTCCTCTTCCTCTGATTGGTCAACATTCTCTGTTTCTTCCGTGTTGTGTTTATAATTCCCATTTAATTTCTTCTCATTTTCTTCCACTTTATTTCTTTTTTTAACAATTTCCCTGCTTTCCTTTCCATTCATTTCTGGATATTCTTCCTTTAGTTTATATGCCTCCTCCTCTTCCCTGTCATCTTCCTCTTCTGCATTTTCCTCTTCATCTACAGTTTCTGCTGGCCTCTGATGAAAGGAAACACAGCAACGTTATCAGCCATTTTTGAACAGAATACACCAAGCAATTCAGAAACATGACAGACATTTCTGAGTGAGTCTGGCAGAGGGCTACTAAGATGATTAGGGGACAGGAGAATGTGTCATGCAAGGAGAGGCTGAGAGAGCTAGGCCTTTTTAGCTTGGGGAGGAGAAGATTGGGAGGGGATCTTAACAGTGTGTATGAATATCTGAAGGGAGGGTGTGAAGAGTGTGGGGCCAGCCTCTTTTCAGTAGTGCCCAGTAGTAGGACAAGAGGCAATGGGCACAAACTGAAGCACGGGAAGATCTGGCTGAACATGAGAAAACATGTCTTTACTGTGAGGGTGACAGAGCACTGAACAGGCTGCCCAGAGAGGCTGTGGAGTCTCCTTCTCTGGAGATATCCAAAACCCGCCTGGATGCCATCCTGCACAATGTGCTCTAGGTGATCCTGCTCAGCAGGGAGATTGGACTAGATGATCTTCAGAGGTCCCTTCCAACTCCAACCATTCTCTGATTCTGTGACTTCATTATTCCAGAAGCAGATATTTTCTTCCAGCTATTACAGGTTTTCCAACATTCTGGCATCTGGTACATACTTTTCTATAAACTCCTAGCACAATAAAATATTGTTAAAAAATAAACTCATTGTTATTTTCCACAAACTGTTCCCCAGTTTTACATATGGACCAGACTGTGCCATACCAGTCACTCTGGTTGCAACCTGTCATCTTTGCATCCACAGAAAAGTAGCAAGAGAGATGAGGTAGACCTACTGGTCACTTACATAACATCATTCCTTTTCACAAAACACCTGTGTAGGTTTGCATAGTTAGGATTTGTTTGACATTTAGCAATTCATCTTTCCTACATTAGCAGACCATCAGATGGGAGGAACAGGATCTTGTCCCATATTGAAGAAGACTAAGCAGAAACTCACTGCAGATAATGCTGCTAGTAGCATTATTTCATGACAATCTGCAAGACTGATGTGCATGCTATCTAGTTTTTGTCATTTGTCTTCTAGTTTCAGCTTTCAAGATTCACCTGACCAGTGAACCATTGCCCCTACTGCCAAGTTGACTTATGTACTTGTGCTCATGTTTGAATCAAAGAGTAAAAATCCCACAGGACAGAAAGTGTGTCTGCCTCTCACATAGCCTCATCAGATTCTAAATCTAAAGCAAACAAGCTGAGAGCAAAAGATAGCTTCTCACTTAATCAAAAATGTTTGGAAGTTTACTATCATTAGCAGATCCTTTAAGGAGGCAGGAATCTCCTACAATCTGTAAGTTCTGTCCTAAAAACCTCTTTACCTCACTAATAGCAACATTTCAAAAGAAATCTCTCATTCTCTTCAGCATATTAGTAAGAGCCAGTTCAACAATACCACCAATTGACTGGAGCATCTTGATGAACCACCCTGCTTTTGCTTTGGCATTTAAGTAGCAATGTAAGGCACCTGTACTATGGCAGTACAAAATACCCCATTGACACAGCACCAAACAGGACAAGTTATTCCAGTGCGATGATCCATGGAATGACAAATTACTAGGAATATTACATGGTCACCTGATCAGATAAATAATGGCTCCAAAAGTACTTTTTGAAGTACAGTGGTCTCTGTCTGATTTTTATTTAACTTAACTATTTTTTTTTTCCTAACTTACTTTCACTTGGTAACATCAAACAGGTCTTGTTACTACTAAAATAAAAATTCAACAAGCCAAGTATTTATAGACACCTTCAAAGAAGCTACCATACAAAGCAAACTTGAGCAAACTCTTGTAACTACCAGCACATAAAGACAGCAAAGAATCTGAGAATCTGTAGATCTAGTCCACCTACTATACCACACGTGACCTACTAATTTATTTTCAATCTGCTGTGGAATTTAGCAACTTTGGATTCTGACCATATCAGGGGAGGACTGGACAAATTGAACGCTTTGGCACTTCCAGCTAAAAGTACACCTTTTTTTTTTTTTTTTTTACTTTTTTTTTGCGTAATGACAACTGCTTGCTACATTACAATCATCAAACGAAAAGACGGCATTAGAAAAGAATAAAAATAAACCCAGGCTTTCTCAGTCAGCTCTTGCAGTGATCTAAGATATTATTTCCAGCTATATTGCTATTTCCAGAGCTATATCTCCAGCCTTGAGTGACTGAGGTCTACTACCTCAACTAAAGAAACATGAATAACAAATATTAATGTTAACATGAGATTCCTTGATAACAATAGAAAGCAAATGGCACTTCTAAAATTTATGTTGGAAGCACGCAGCCAGATCTAGCCAAAGGTAAGTAAACAGGTATAGTGTAACGAAGTTGACAAGAAGTATTCCTGTGTTACTGTAATGCTGCTGTTCTTTGTGATGTGGACACAGGACAACTTGAACCCAACAGCAATAAACCTAGGACTGGAGAAGCATGAGGTGATTACACTCTTATTCCTTGGGGTAATAATCATAGAGGACTAAGTGTCTTCTAGGACAGGAAACCTTTTCAGTGACTGCGATGGACTATATTCATTCTTCCTGCTATTCATAATAAGGGTTATATTTTGCCTTCTGTATGGTTGCAGGAAAATATGAAGTAACATTCTTCCTTTTGCAGCTGACTGCATTCTTTAAGTGAAGACAATGCTTTTGCAGTCACCCAGTTTTGTTGTTTTTGTTTTTTAATATAACACTAGTTTTTGTTTAATTTATTTATTTCACATTAGAGTGTTTTGTTTGTGCTTTTTTTTTTTTTGGTTGGCTGGTTTTACACTAGTTAACTATTTTTCAAACCATATCTCAATGACTGTAAGCACAATTCTTTGCTTGTCATAGACTACCACTAAAAAGAATCGCTGACAAAAGAATTGCATATATTCAAAGGTATAGTCAACCAAAGGCACTAGAAACAAGTGAAATCAATCTCAACTTCATGCTGAAAACATGGCCCCAGCTCGCATTCTGGAAACCTGCTGACTTACTAGCAGGTTGATGAGGAACAGAGTGAATTTCATTTTGCATTCAAGAAGTATGATTGCTTGATGGTATTTTTTAATGTCAACAAAAACACAGTGTTTAAAAAAGAAAGATGTATTCTAATTACACTCATCATGCTATCATTCATTAAGAGCTACATTACCAAATGCCATCATCATTCAAAAGCAGTAAGTCAGGAAATCTTTAGACATTGAAGCATTTGGCTTCTTTTCCTCGAGGGATGCTAATGTAATCTCTCAGTAGGTTTGTACATGACTGATACTAGAATACTGAAAAGTGCAGTATCACAAATCATTTAAGGTAGAAATTATTTTATACCATCAATGTAAAATATGATTTTCCTTTATTGAGACAATTTGTAAATGTTTACTTGGCTAATGGTCACAACAGACAAACAATGAGATAGACAACAAAAATCTTAATGGTCACAAATATATCAGCATGAATACATCGCACAAATGAAGTATCAGGAACACTTAACTTTGATTGCAGCAATTGTCTCCAGAACAGAGCTACCCCTGCTCCCACCCAGCCAGGAATGCTTTGTAGCTGCACTGCACAGATTCCAGCAGCAAAACATTTTGTTCCTGAATGAGGCAGGGTTGCTAAGTGACAGCAGCCCTCTTCTCTTCCACATCATTTACAAAACCCAAGCACTTAAAAACAAGCAAATGAATAGTTAAGGTTCATCAGTCTTACACTTCCCACATAGTAAATGCGCTGTTGTTCCTGGAGGCAAAAAAAATGTCTTTATCACCACAACAAACAACTTTAAACTCCAACCTTTTTATGGGTCGGATGTGTTTTTTTGCAACAAATTCAACACCTGAGTCCATAGAGTCTAATTTTGTAAGGTCATAGTGCCCAGAAGGCTAACATGAATGAATGGAAGCTATGTAACTTGAAGCATACTGAAAACAGGTTTTCAAAATCCATTCCTCAGTTTCATTGTGTGGTAACTGGAAGTGTGCACAGCTCCCTAATCAGTAGAAGGCCATGGAAGAGAGAAAACATCTGAACAAATCCTTAATTTTCTAAGATGTACCTAAGCCAAGAGTATTTTTCTCCATCTATTGCATTGATAGTCATGTTTAGTTTTTCTATAACATTTTCCAAGGGTACATTAAAACCTGCCTAAACTTCATACATTCACTCCTATAGACAATGAGAAAATTAAAAGCATTTCAAAAGAAGCCCTACAAAGGTTGCAGATATATTTTTTTTCCCATAAACAGACTGTTCTACAGTGAATGAAAACCACCCTGAAAGTTAAGCAATTTGAAAAACTGTCTGCTCTAAGACTCATAGATTTTATTTTTTTTCCAGAGAAGTGCACACAGAGAGAGAGAACTTCTTTCAAAGTGCTATCAACACTAATTTTATAATAGAACTGTATTTGCAGTCTTCACTCTGAGGAATCTAGGCCCTTCAACAGTTGGCTGCACAGGTCTATAAAGAAAAGATCAGGCCTTGCTGTTACAGCTTCAGAAATCACAATTATCTAATGCAGAAAACTAGGGAAGATCTCTGTTCTCACTCTGCGCTGCAAGGAACCAACTGGAACAGGTTTCCATATTTCATGCACAGACAATTAAAGAAAAAAAAAAAGTGTAAATTAGTGGAGCTGGAAGAAAAACAGGCAGGGTTTTTCTTATCTGCTGGTTTGTCAGCACTCAAAATCCAGAAAGTTTAAATTGCAGTGGCATCAATTGTAGCAAAACTTCAGCATAACAAGGTTTTTTTCCAAATGCCATTTTGAAATCCTTATGAATGTAATACAAAATGTTTCCTCATGAAAAGTTCTAGCCTTTTAATCAAGGAATGTCTCTGTAAGCAGTCAGCCTATTTTAATGTTTAATCAATGCAAACTTTTGCCTTAAGCAATATGGAAGATAGACATCGTGTTCTGTACACTGAGGTGAATCTTGGGTCTCTAAAGCAAAACATATACTCCGTAATGAAAACTGCCAATGAAAGGTGCAAATTTTCTGCTACTGATGATATGTTCCACCTAGAGAGAGCACCTAAGAGAGCATCACAATTTCACATCACTTCACAGCCCAGGAAATGGAAAATAATGAGTGGCATCAAGGACTGCATTAATCAGTGGACACATCTGGAATAATGGAAAGCAAATGGCTAGTGAAAGAACCAGAAGCATGAACATCAACAACAGACCCCCAAATCAATGCCCATTAAACAAATTTAACATTCAGTGATTTTTATAAATAAACACAGACATAGAGAGGGAGATGGGGATGATGAATCTGGAGGGGGAAAAAAACAGAGTTCAGAATCATTATGCATCACATAGATCTTAATAGTCGGTATCATATCCCCCAAGGCAAAGAAGGCTGGCACAGCAACATGCCTGAATTCCTTGTAGGGATCATGCAGTGGACAATTTCATATCTTGTAACTCTCGTGCTTACCCCACTTCCCAAGGGCTCAGTGCAGGAGAACAACAACCAGACTTACGGAAATGGATAAATCAATGGAAATTTCCAGTGTTATTTCAGTAGTATTAGTATCAAATGCTGCTTTTGTATTTCACAATTTACATAAAAAGTAGTAGTCTATTCCAAAACTTCATTAGTTGGAATATTTTATCTCTCAGAAAAAGCTACTTTAAATATATCTATATTAGGAACAGCAAACTCAAAGTAATATATTTAATTAGCATTTCAAATATGAAACTTGTATTGTTTTGCTCCCTTCTTAGCAAGAACTACAATAGGACCACATTGTTCCCTTGCTATTTGCACATCTGATTTCATAGTCTGTCATCAGTTCCCATAGATGTTGACACAGTGATGTAAATAACCAACCTGGAGTAAGTCTGCATGTCAAAAGATGAAACTATCCATTTTGTATTTGGAAGCTGAAGTCTTGGTACAGAATACAGAACAGAAGGCTATGGTTTGGTTTTAGGCAAAACACTGATTTTTCCTCCTTGATGTTCAATTACAACTGTCAGCTAGTCTGGAATAAAGCAAATCCTGTTCTTTCAATGTGTTCTCAGCTGGCAGACTGCATTTTACAGAACAGGACATAAGCGTGTGTCTAGCCAGTATTACACGAAGTTTAGTTAATGGCTTATCTGGCATTTGTTCAACTGTGTACTTCAAATGGCAAGACAGAGAAGGTGCATAAAAATAACAATAATAATAATAATTAAAAAAAAAAAAAAAAACCACTAAGCTCTATCTTCATCACGTCGTTTATGTGGCTGATGGAAAAATGATAGCATATCAGAAGTGTCAGCATTTTAGTGAAAGCTGGCATGTAAATATTTATGCATTATGCAAGATAGTCAAGACCTGTCTGCCTGTCCTTTTCCATACTTCTAGCACATAACAGAAAGTGCACTTCAGATAAGAAAAAGATCTAAAGGTTTATACCACAGAATTAAAAACAACTTAAAATGTTCATTAATAAGAATCTGAACATTTAAAATGCTATATGTTTCCAAGAGCTGAGTAACCTCAGTTATCTGGGAATAAAGAGTACTCAGTGCTACTCAGAAGGACCTGGCTTCTTGCCAGATTACCTAGGAAACATGCAATTTTAAAATGCGAAATAAATCATAACTTGAGTTCTCAATAAATTTTGGTGCTTTGTTTTGCTTTTCTGAAAACATAAAAATCAGATTATTAATAGTGTGCATGCCTTCCCCTCTCCCCCCCCTCCCAACACACACACACTTGCTTCCAGAGATGACAGTTCCTTGTCCAGGTATCAAAATCAATTGGTAGCAACTTAAAAGTATTTCCATCTGTGGACTACGCATTGGTTTCAGCACATGAGCTTAGAGGTATCAAGCAAGTGCCTAGCATTGCAAGTTTATCAGCACAAGGGATGCTCACTAGCAAATGTATCAACAACCACAGCTCCCATTGCCAAGTACAGAAGAGGCAGCAGACAGTTAACTGTTCTCCCCTCTCCAGTGACTGCCACCATCCTGTAACTGAGGTAAACTGGCAAGACTGTCAGGCAAAGCTCTTGACTATGCTGTAGCATCTCTGTGGAGGAGTACAGATGTGTTTTCAAGGGTCCCTGGATTTCACAAGAATCACATTCAACCTAAAATCTAAGACCTGAGGACCCAATTTTTACTATCAAATGCTTTACACTACCCCAAGGAATTCTGTACACACCTTCAGAGGCCAATAAACAGGCTAATCATTTCTCAGTTCAATTATTGCACATTAAGTCCAGGGCACAATGTGCTTCATGATGTCATAAGGAACAAAGATTAAGCGGATAGGCAATATGTTCTTCCCCAGTTTCAGTACTACCAGTACAATCCAACACACCCTAATTATCACAACACCTCTTAAGGACAACTGCAATTAACAGGGCTGATGATCCCAATGGTGCTTAGCACCCAACTCTCTGAGGCCAGGGCAGGTATTCACTGGGAAAAGACACACACAGCTGAAGCATTCTTTATGTCAAGAACCAGAACAGTCTTGATGGCCAATTAAGCTGGCCAATTAAGTACTGGGTTGTTTCAACAGAAGACAGTGCTGGCAGCTTGAATAAAAATCTGATAAATCCATGCCTGTTTTTGGCTCAGGACTGAGGGAATTCTGACCATGATTCTATGCCATAGTCCCTTTATGCTGTTCCACTGGTATAAAGGGTTCATCTGTTTGGTAAATAATCCTGAGGCCCTCTAAAGGCTCTCAGATCAGTTTTGAAACAGATGTATGATGAAAAGGTAACTGATGTTTGACATTAACAAAGTTATATTTGCTAAAGTTCCCATACGTGAAGCTGTATTGTTGAGCAGTTATAATCACCCCTCATAAAATCCTGCTGTGCTCCTGAAAGAAACTGGGGAAAGAATAAACAACACGCGCAACCTCTGAAACAAACAAACACAAAACATTTATTTAAAGTTTGATCAATACCTGGTCCAGAGGAACTTCTACATGAGTGTCTTCATCTTCCTGCACTTCAGCTGCCCCCCACATTTCAGACTGCTCTTCTCTAACTTTGTAAATCCCGTCACCTACAATGGGAAAAGATGCAGAGTGGAAGGAAGTAAAGTCCAACTATGACACTGTGTGGCACAACTACTGAACTGCACTCGGTTTTGTTTAAAGCAGGTTTCTGAGCTGACCCACCATTCTCCATATATATATATATTTAATGATTTTAATGCCCCATTACTCTAAAATTGTTTTTCTTTCCTTTTTAATAAAAAAAGTAATTACATGCTACATCATTTGGGGAAGGGAAAGGAAACAGAGAGATTAAGCAAAACCTGGATCTCAAGTTCCTTCCATTTTAGGAGAGGTTGGGAGTAGAGCTGAACTTAATACATTACAGTAATAACAGATTAGTTCTAGTTCTATAGCCAGTGATAGCACCCTCTTGAAATTAGCATAAAACACACATCTAACAAAAATCTCAGGCTCTGAATCAACAACAAACACAGTGAACCAGGAGCAAAAGATAAACAAAGACAGTTGGGATTCTTGCTGCCCCCATCCCTGGAGCCTGTACAAGAAGAGTTGTAGCTAAAACTCCACATCTGCTTTTAAGAAGCTCATACACCTGGCTAAAAAGGTTAATGGTTACAATGATATTCAATTCTGCAAATATTGTGCACCATTTAGGGGTGTTTGTTTTTCTGGTTTTTTTTTGTTGTTGTTGTTTGTTTGTTTGTTTGTTTTGGTGGTGGTGGTGGTTGTTTGTCTGTTTGTTTTTCCAAGTCTAAGTAATGAGTAGGGGGTCTAGGAGGTTTCTAACGTGGGTCTTTTGCTATCAGCTAACTAGCAAAGTAAGACAAGTACATACAGAAATTTCCACCCAATTTCCAAGTTACGCACATTTCTCTCTTCCCTCCCTCCAAAGCATGAAAAGCATAGAAATAAAAAACACGGGGATTAGTCTAAATCACCTCCCTCTCTCTCCATCTATCTAATTTGGAGATACTATACCACTGAAAATGGATAACTGCAGGGAAAAGTGTCAACTTATGCCCTATATGTCTGTTGCCAAACCAGGATGTGGTAAGTAATGCTGGACACAGGTACAGACTGGGTGCAGCACTGGGGATACTGGTCAATAATAGGCTCAAAATTTGTCAACAGTGTGCTCCGGCAGCCAAGGGGGCAAACCTTATTCTGGGGTACACTGAACCTAACATAGCTAGCCAGTCAAAAGAGGTAATTCTCCCACTGTGTTTAGTACTGGTTCAGCCTCACTGTGAATATTGTGTGCAGTTGTGGACTCCACAACATAAAAAGGTTCTTAAGATACCCAAAAGGATCCAGAGGATAGCAACAAAGCTGATAAAAGGTCTGGAAGGCATATAGTATGAGGATACACTGAGTATCTCGAACAACTAATCTTGTTAAGTATAGACAAAAGGAGGTTGAGAGGTGATCTTATCTGAGGAAGAGAAAAGGAGAGGAAGGTACTCATCTTTTCTCCCTGGTGTCTAGTTAACAGGACGTGTGAGAATGGCTCAAAGTTGTGCCAGGAGAGTTTCAGACCAGACATCATGGAAAACTTCTTTACTGAGAGAGTACTCAGACACAGGATTCCTAGAGAGGAGGTTGATGCCCTGTGCCTTCCTATCCTTGCTTAAAAGTCATCTGAATAACTCTAAATTATATGTTTGAATTTGGGGTCGGCCCTGAAATAGTCTGACAGTTGGACTCAATGATAATGATCTTTGTTGGTCTCTTCTGACTGAAGCTATTCTATTCTACGTTGCTATTATTGTCTCTCATCACAGACATTAGACTGAGATATACAACACAACCATATTCTGAGAGGAAAATGTAACATGTTTCTTAAAAGCCATCATTGATGACCCTTCTAACTCAAGGCCTCTTAAGTATCTTGAGAAAATAACCATAGTGGCTTGCTCTAGATTCCTTGGCTCACTGAACTGTAAGAAGTAAAATCAGCATCTGAGAACTGCATTTAATATCATCATAATCCACTTCACACTCTTTTATCTTCAAGTTCCCCAGTTATTTTAACCAAAAATTGGGATCTGTCCTCTACAGATAAAAGGACTTTAGTGCTGAGGCTCTTCTCTGGCAAGGCAAGAGAAGAGGTACAAGGGAGATGAACATGTGTTGGCCACGCAGGCCAAATCTACAAAACTCATCTCAAGAGTTGAGGGTTTTTAGTTTTAGAGCACCTCTCCTTTGAGAAGCAGATGAGCCTCAGGGCTATGCTGAATAACCCAGCAACTAACATCCACACAACAGACAAGCTGTAAGAGAAGAGAAGACAATCATTTTCTACCTGGCTCATGCAACAGACTTTCACATTCAGACAAGTGTTCACAAGAAGCTTGTAACAGGGGGGATTCAACAAGCAAAAACTGAAAACTTAATGTGATTTCCACTGAGGATTTTCTAACAGGTGTCTGCTTAGAAAGCTGGTGATAAATTAGAAGACATTAGTTGAAAAGAGCCCTGCACAATCTTCTAGCAGCTCTCAAGGACACCACTATTACTGTCTTGCATAGAAAGCATGCTAAAGTGAAATATCATTCCTGCTCTTCCATAGAGTTGCTTGTGGTAGATGCTAAAAAATGAGAAAGTGTCACAAAAATCACTGAAAAACTTCAAGAATGGTGTTTTCAGGCAAAGTGGGAAATTATACTATTTTCAGAACAGCTGTGTTCTCTAAAGAAAACAAGTAGTTAAAAGGATAGCATATTTCAAATGCATACAACAGAAGATAACATTAGTTGGTTTCAGAAAAGACAAAATATATAAGCAAGTTTGAAAATCAGCAACCAAAGAAAAATGAATTATTTGTCTCTGTGCAAACATTAAGAGTATGGAAGACAAATGTCCAAAACAAATGTACCATTAATAGTCATGGAAGGAAAAAAAAAAAACAACACAACTCTGAGATGTGCCAAAATGCGTGAACTAAAAAATGGCATTAACTGAAAACTGGGAAAGTTGTAACAGTGGAACAAATTAAAAATTCAAAAGAAAATGGCAAGGAATGAGATTAGGCTTACATTGGGACACGTACCTTTCTTTTCAGAAGTGAAAAGAAATACAAAAACTGTAAAATAATGTAAAAAATATTTAGATTCATTAAAGGGAATGTTAAGAAAATAGCTCAAAGAAGTAAACATTAGTAATGTTGCTACTCTGTTTCAGACAGAAGAATTTACTCTTTTTGCATGTGAATCTAAAAATATCTGGAGGAGGACGGTTGAAAGGCCAATGTATTCCTTGTTTATGTGTTCTGTGTCAAGATCTTGTCTGCAGGTGTTTGCAGACCATATTAATCACTACTACCAGTTCCATGAGTTACTCAGCTCCTCACAAGCAATTATGTTATGTATATATGTTGGATATTTTTGCATCCTATTTTATAGGCAATATTTCAGAAATGCTTTTTGGTTTAAAAAAAATATATATCTTATTGATGCAATATTTCACATCTCTGTCTCCAAATCATTAGTCAGTTTCTACACACTTCTCTAAGGGAGGAAAAAAACAAGGCATTTTAGAAACCACTATAAATCACATGAAATAACATTTCTGTAAATCATCATTCTGTTCTAAGTTTATATTTGAACTTCTGTTAACATTAGAAATAAGTAGTGTATCTCACTGAAAAGAGAATTCCCAGCACTTTCGTTAGATGGAACATTTATGTCTACCCCCAAATGGTTAATGAAATCTTGTAGGTTAAACACGATGCTCACGCAAGAGCTAGTTCTGACTTCCTGTGCCTCAAACTAATTGGAAATTTCAAAGATGGAGGTGAGTCAGGGTCCTGGCAACACTGCTCTAAAAGGGGGTAAGAAAAGAAAATAGGTCCAAGCCTTACAGTCAAGCTGTGGCATACTTTACCAATTTGCTCCAAGTTGAGTAGAAGATGATAGCAGCAAGGAATTAAAGGTCACTTTAAGACCCAAATATCTCCCTACTGCTTTGCCTGCTGTCAAGTATAAATTAGAGGATTTATTTCCATTTAGGTTCTCAGTTCTCCATTCTCTATGCCAAACTAAGTGCTGCTTCAGACAACAGGCCAAGCAAAATATTATTGAGAGGCTCCAGATCTTCTACGAGGATATTTTTTCCGTGGTGCTTTCCATGGCAATAAAACAGGCTGCTCAGGGAAGCTGTGGAGTCTCTCTCCTTGGAGACCTTCAAACATTGCCTGGACATGGTCCTGGGCAACCTGCTCTACGTGTCCCTGCTTGAGCAGAGGAGTTGGACCAGATTACCTTCAGATGACTTCCAACCTCAACCATTCTGTGATTCTGCGTCCACGCAAACAGAAGATACTGGAATTTTAAAGATTTTGCCAGTCACTACCTGAAAACACACTGCCTTAATTCAGAATCCCCCATTTCATATATCTCTGTATCCTATACAGAGAAAAGTGAGGCAACCTAAACAAATACCAATGTCATCTCCCATTATTTCTGATTATTTTCAAGCAGGGTCATGTTCATTAATTCAGGCAAGATGGAGAAAGAAGAATCCACAGAAGGGCAGAGAGTGGATCATAAGAGGAAAAAGGAATTCAGGAGGAGCAGTCAACTTGATAGAGAGGATATACAGAGGCCAGATGTTATGAACCCAGAGAGAAAAGATAAGATGAATGCAGAATAACCTGAAAAGGAACATGCGGAATGAGGAACTATGCAAGAGCAAACAGGAAGATGAGGAAGCACTGGTATAAGTTAAGGGAAGAAATGGGATTAAAAAACAAACAACAACAACAACAAAAAACAGGTTATGTGCAGTGGAAGAGCAGAAGCTTGAAAGAATTAGAGGAGGGGAAAGAATAAAACAGCAGGTACCCATGCCAATTTCAACGTCTTAAAGGAATCTTCCTTCTGAAAAACCTAAGAACAGGAATGTCATTTTCCTAGTACCTATCTGCAATTGAATTTGTATGTTCAGATGCTCCCATATATACCCGTTTGTGACAGATGTGCTGCAAACAGCAGCAATGAAAAAAATGCTCACTTTTCTCAGGCAAGTATTTTTCTTGATTTCTTCTCATAATTATTGTTTATTCCTATAAGAAACATTTAGTGAAACTCTGGGTAAAAATTCTTAGAACTTTTTTTTTTTTTTTTTTTAATTCAAGATGGAGGAGTAAATGAAAACTTTAACTGTGAGTGCATTCCTATGGAGCTTCTTCAAGAGTTGTGCTCTGCCTTACCTCTTCTCCAGCTTCATGATCACACAGAGAGAAAGACCTATGAAATCTCAAGGGAATCCAGACTGCTTTAAGCTCTGAATTCCCCAAAGCCTTGTGAGGGCTAATGGGAAAGGGAACACCTGGAGCCTGATCACAGCTCTACTGAAAAAGGTGGCACATATTTCAAAATAGTGGTGAACCAACTCAAGCTGCCCTAAGCAAAGTCAGTTGATACGGCTGTTGAAACACTGGCACCTACTGTATGGCTAAGGTCTGTATCATACACTTAGTGCCTTGGTCCTCTATTAATTTCAGCAAAGCTAGGAACAGGTGGCACTGTATTACTGACATTACTTTTCCACCTCCATTACTTAGTTGTAAACAAGAAAATAAAACCAATACAATACAAGATCTTCATATTCAGTTTCCTACTCTGTCCTGTTGACTGACCCATGCCAGCTATACTGACTTTGTAGCACCTGAGAATTCAACTTTGTGAAAAGGAAGTCTGCCACTGGCTGATCAGGGAAGTTTTCTGGATATTTTTATTTCTGGCTAATCCCCCAGTAAGTACAGAGTACATTAATCAGCAATGGTAAAACTAAAATGCCCAGAACATTTTGACTAACAACATTTTACATGATACATGTTGTCAACTGACTACATAAACAGATGTTCACTGTATCATGCAATCATTCAGTTTAATATGTAGAGAAAGAAGCAATGAATTGGTGCAAATATAACTTGAGCAAAACTTGGCTACAACACAAACATCTTGTGTCTGATGCCATTCAGTATTTCAGCTGGAATCCTCTTGTATTTGATAAACAAGAAAGTAATATGACTTTATTAAACAGTAATTGAGTTATACATTGAGCTAACTCATAAGAAATATATATATTTTAAATAATTAAACAGAGCAATTAATGGCTCTTGTATAAGCTTGTTTCCTACACAGCATTAACTATAAAAGATTTATTGCAGCACAAATTACAACATTATACAGTCATTAATGCATTTCAAATTTGAAACTGATTGAAGTTTAGCAGTAGGGATAAAAAATCATCATAATAATAGCCTGCCCTGAATATTTTATGGAAATCAGAGGCATTTACTAACTGCAAGCTCTGTATGTAAGCAAGAAAGTTAATGTGACTATAAAAAAAAATTAATGTGACTTACCACAGAGGCTGTCTCATAAAAATGTTAAGTCGAATTAAAAACAAAATGTAAAAAATCTGTGGCTCATTAAATTGAATAGATTGCTATGAGGAATAGGGAGGAGGTGCATTTATGCTTGTCTACAACATAATTTTCTGTTATTTATTTATTTATACTTTCGAAGTATCAAGGCCCATTTCCAACAAAAAGCCACCACCCTGGTGACAGATGTGTATGTGTGCCTGTGACCTCTGTCATCAAAAAGTAGCAGAATTAAAAAGAAACCGGTAGGAAAATACATATGAAACTGGTGGGAATATTAAAAAAATATGTATTTTTTTTCACCTGATACTATTGCAACCTCAAGCTGCTAAGCAGCTATTTTCTCTATGCAGAAAATATTCAAATTCTAACATTTCATGCTACTACAGATTGCTGACTTCTCAGCATCACTACAGAAACTGCCAAAGGTGCTTCTAGAGTTTAACCTTGTACAAAGCAGTTCCCTTTGTTGATAAGAAATGTGGTAGTGTTAGTGCAAAGGAAAAGCTGCCTTCGACAGCTGCAACAGCTCATTCATCTTTGTATATAAACAGCTACAAAAATAAAGGACTGCATGTCATGAGTTTTTTTCTTCCTTCCCCCTACTTTAATTGTTCACTTCATTTATTCTTTGTTTCTAAACATCTACTTTATTCATTTTTTTAAATGACATATCATTAAGATAATTTGCATTTTGCAATTAATAAAGCAAATCCTATTTAGCATTAGCTTTTTGACTTCCATGTTCATTCCATAAGCCAGTGTTTGCTTGGGTACAGCTTGGTCCTAAGGTCTTAATTGTCACAAAGCAAAGCCCTGAATAGTCTGTTCTGTTCTTGTCACTCCAAACTGAGTCAGTACACCTACACTCTATCCTGCTGTGAATTAAGCACCATGGCTTACCTGTTGCCCAGTACTGTTTGCTCACTTTTTCAATGTACTCATCTTAGCAAAAGCAAACCTAAAGAAGAATGATGTGCTTGGAGATGAAGGCCACAAGGGTTACCATCACCTCAGTTCCCCACTGGCATCAGCATATTCTGGCTACTGTGATTCTGTAATAATGATACAAACTAACAGCAGCAAGGGTTCTCAGTTCTTATTAGACTGCAATTCTATCTCCTATTATGCATGGAATAAACCTCCAGGCCCTGTAAAATCTCTGGGAAAAAAAAAAAAAAAAAAAAGATGACCTCTCTTTTTCAGCATAGTTATTATCTGCACTGGCAACAAAGCAACAATGATCCGGTCTATACATCTCTGTTTCAAGTACAGTTTTTCAGTCAGAAAAGTTGCCAGCAGGACAACATGGACAACAGCAGCTCTAGCTCACAATGCACAGCAGACATCCAGTAGTCCACAAGTATATTCTTTCACAGGTTCACAATTTTATTGAAAGAAATTCAGAGCATGATAGCAGGAGCAGCTGCCATACCTGATGTTCTGTGCAGCTTTCCCTTTACTTAATGGTTGGCCTCTTTCTTCCCTTTTTTAGCCAACTGTAACACCAAGAAATTGAAATAATTGCTAATTTCTAAGGCCTTATAATACCCGAAAGTAGATGTGAAAAACTGTGAAGTGACTTATCCCATCTCCAGTATAATACTCTTCCAAATTATAGCCAGAAGTAAAACTTCACATTCTATTACATCTATAACTTGTTTGGTAGTTTGGATGGGGAGTTACTTTGCAAGCAGTGTGATCATAATTAACCCACTGCATTTGAACAGAATAGGCCATAAAATTGAGGGTGCTCCCTTACAAGGATTTTCTATTATGCTTCTAAATTCACTACTTTCCTGTTCAATTTCTTAAAGCAGCATTTACAGAGTGCTGCAAACCAAATAAATAAATAAATAAAATATTTAAAAAAAAAAAAAAAAAAAAAAAGGAGTAGGGTATTGTTGTTGTTGTTTCAATCTTAAATCAAGATAATGATAACTAAATATGTCTTTGGTATCACTTTTACAAGCCTAAATTCTACTGAAACAGCTGCACTAATCAAAGATCTAAACCTCGTATTTCCAGTTGCAATTACTGTTGCGTATAATATATTCAATGCTCTTTAAAGCCTTAAAGTTTACAAAAACTGAAGCACCAGCTTGCAGACTACTGAATTTGTTCTAAGAAGTGGTGTCTTTAAAATTTGCACAAAGAGCTTTCAAAATTGAATAATTCTTTAATCATCTTGATTTGAGAGGATTATGACATGGATCAGTTGTAATATGAATGGCAGACTGGTGAAATTCTCAATGTATTAAAAAGAAACAACATTCCAAGTGAATACATGACTAGCCCAACTAAACTCTTGGAAGATTAGGTTAAGCTTTTAAATACAGTATGAGTATAATTCTTCAGATGTCAAGTCTCAGGAAACAATCACTTTCAAACAATCTGGCACTCAGGAGAGAGAAGATTTCATGTAACTGCTAAATTGGCAGGGAGAACAGCAAAGAATATGGGACACATCTTCTATTGTGAATATTTTCTTTTTGTCTGTTTTAGTACATTCTGAAATGTACATGTGTAAACTCACTGTAGTTTATTAGTTGCAGATTAAAATTAATCCCACATCAGTGACAGACAAATGCAGCTGAATAAAATGCAAAGAGGCTTTTCCACTGTCCATCAGGGGAAAAAAAAAACTTGTAAACTGTTGATAAATGCTTCCCCTACTCTGCCCAAAGTCTCTGAATTTGAACGAGTTTTTTGGAATAACCCTGCAAAGCCAACTGAGTAACTGCAACAAGCCTTTGGAGCAGAAATATACTGATCAAAACAGTACTTGGGAGCAATCACCATCACTGAAGACTGGGAGCAGTCTTCTAGGTCTCCATCAAAAATCCGTCTGTTTCAGAATAAAATTCCTCTCTCTAAAGTGAAATTGATAATGTCATAATTTAAGGCAGGAATCACATCCAATACTCCAGCACCTATTGTAAACTAGATTTCAAATTTCCTTGTCAGCTGAGAGAATGGGCATCTCCTGTCACATTTGTCTCTCCTGGATGGCTGAAGCCTAGAATCCAAGCTTGAATTAATCCCCTGATCCTCATAAAACGGGAGGTAGGCAAGATGTGTCTTGCCCTCAACAAGTTTCCAGGAGCAGCTGAGGTCTGAAACTTTACCAAGGTCAAGAAGCCTTTAGGACTTACTGCATCCTTCTTTTCTTGTTGTCACAGGGAAAAATATAAGACCAAATAGCCTCTCCAAATAAAAAGCTTTTTCAAAACTTCTGTACATGCCTTCTGAATGAACAGCACAAAGGTGAGGCCAAGTACACTACAGCTGGAGTCTTTGCAAATAATCCTATTTTAGTCTTGCTATGTGGAGTTAAAATGCAATTAGCCCAAGTAGCACTTTGGCTAACAGCCAATAATGCAGATGGAAAATGGATGTGCTAAGTCTGGTGTTCTTGTGTTTGCTCTTATTTTTGCTCTTAACTCCATACGTGCAGTTCTTACAGCCTTGCATCTGTGGGCAAAGGTAGGAAGAGAATGCAAGACAGCCTTGCTCCTTTCCATCTCAATTTCTGGTCCTCAAACATACGTTTGAAGCAGGCTTCAAAAAGCACTGGGGAACTAGGAAGAAAGCTGAAGTGTTCCTGTCTGCTAACTGAACCTAGCCAAAGTAGTACAACTATTTAAATGTATGGTACTGGTTGTCTGCATAAGAGCTGTATCTCAAGCAGTCACTTTCAGGGACAATACAAGGGCCTTAATACCAAAAAACCCATCCCCATTATCATCTTTCAAGGCACTTCATCATCCACTTCAGTCTCACATAACAGTCACAGGAGTCCATCAAACTCAGAGGCAAGTTAGCAAAGCAGGACGGAGTGTGGGAAAGATGGTTATTGACAGAGAGACTTTTCAGAGCACTAAAAGCATTAGGGTTAGGAGAAGGGGAAGAGCTTTCACTAACACACACAGAAACTGCCTATATTCTGCTCTTTCACTTCGGGGTGGATGTTAACTCAGGTCTTCAGTAACTGAAGAAGTACTGAAAACAAGTGAAGAACGTTTAGATGTAGAGCTTAGGGATATGGCTTAGTGGGGACTGTTAGTGTTAGGTCAGAGGTTGGACTTGATGATCTTGAGGTCTCTTCCAACCTAGAAATTCTGTGATTCTGTGATTCTGTGAAAAACAACAACCTTAGAAAAAGGCATGTACCCTTCAACCGCCCTCTGGCTGCTATCATGCCACCTCAGCAGTGTAAGTTCCCTTCACACCCAAGGGGAGTGCAATGGGTCTTCAGCACGCATGCAAATAAAGCACACATGCACAGGTTAAGTACAGATTCAGGCACGGCAGCCATGAAATAAAAGAACACTGCTGCATGTCTGAGTGCCAGTTTAAGTCATGATTACTCATTTGTACTCTTTCAATTAACTTCAATGAAGTAGTTAGCTTTTTTTTTTTTTTTTTTTAATTTAAAATTAAACAACAGTTCATCATTTTCTAAGCAAAATGTGCTCAGGGTTTGCCTGTTGATTTCCCACCTTCCCCTTTTAACTGAGTTAAAGAGGGAGAATTCAGAGGGAGGTGCTCATCTTTTCTCCTTGGTATCTAGTGATAGGATGTGTAGGAATGCCTGCTCAAGAGGAGGTTCAGACTAGACATTAGGAAAAACTTCTTTATGCAATGAGCAGTCAGACACTGAAACAGGCTTCCTATAGAGGTTATTGATGCCCCATGCCTGCCTGTCCTTGTTTATGAGGTATTTGGATAATGCTTTTAATGGTATTGCTTTAACTTTGGGTCAGCCCTGAAGTAGTCTGACAGCTGGTCTCAATGATCTTTTTATGTCCTTTCTGACTATTCTGTTTGATTTTATTCTTGTTCCATAGCTGTAGTGCTGCATTCACATTAACATCTACTGAATACATAAAAATGAAAAACAAAACAAAACAAACAAACAAACAATATTATTTGTTCTTGTGAGTTCTTGCCACATTTCCTATTTTTTATATTTTTTTTTATATTTCCTAATTTACTATTATATAGAAATATAAACTACCTGTACAGAAAATTACTTTTGTTTTAAAAACACATCATGCATAAATCAACCATGAAAAGTACAGACAAGAACTTTTTTAAGAGCATCGGGACAAACATTTAACGGACATGTTTAAAAGAATAACTTTGTATTAGTCAGAAAAAAGTTATCTTTTACACTCTCATAATGATTTGGAGCTAAAAACACTCCAAAATTCTGATACATACTAGTGGACATTTTATGTTTTTCCTCTTTCCATAAAAAAGCAGGATCCTGGCTCTGGACAAATCCAGTTATCTCCATTAAATAAGTCTAATGCAGGTCAAGCATCTTCAAATGTTAGCTAGGAACTACAAAAATGCCAATGTTTTAGAAACATAGAATGATTTGGTTTGGAAGGGACCTTAAAGATCCCTTACTAGGAACACCTCCCACTAGACCAGGTTGCTCAAAGCCCCATCCAACCTGGCCCTGAACACCTCCAGGGATGGGGTATCCGCAGCTTCTCTGGGCAACCTGTTCCAGTGCCTCACTATCCTCATAGTAAAGAATTTCTTCCTTATATCTAATCTAAATCTACCCTCTTTCAGGTTAAAGCTGTTACTCCTTGTCCTATCATTACACTCCTGATAAAGTATGTGTAAGTCCTTTTAAAAATACTTCTGTCAAAAGGAACAATAAATAAATACAAAAAGCCTAATACTGCCCTAATGGAACATGCACTCCACCCTACTAAAAGGATTTTCACATATTTCCACAGCCATTTCATAAAAATTTAGGTGTACATTTTATATTTTAAATTGTACAATTTACAAGAGACAGAAGCATCCTTAACAACATTGTTACTCACCAAATAAAAAAAAAAAAAAAGAGAATAAAACACAGAGGTAAAATGGGCATATGTTTACACTGGATCACTGTATAGGTAAGAGGGTTTTATAAGACAGGCCTTATAAAAGATTTTTAAAATAATATATATCAATATCACTGACATTAATAGATTCTTTCAATTAATATTGTGATGCAGATATACTCATATGACCACATATGTGCTGAATAATTTCTGTGGCATGGAATATGTCTCTGTGAAATATATACCAGACACTAGTAATTCATATAGGAACGATATGCTTTCTTGATGTTTTATCATAAGCTTTTAGCTCTGTTCTTGTAACAAAGATTATAAATTTTCATATGAAATATTGTTTTATCCACACTGTTAAATGATGATACAGAGGATAGAATGTGTGAGAAAAACTGACATTAAATATTAAATAATAAGACTAAATGAACTCCTATGTTTTCCAGATCATGTGTGCATATATATATTAGGCTTAGCACACATGATCTGGAAAATATAGGATTTAATATAGGAGGATAATATATATGTTAGGCTTAGGATAATAGCTTTTTCTTCAAAGAGCAAGTCCTAATCTTCTTAATCCAAATGCCCATGCTTAAATTTAAGCACATGTGCAAGTCTAACAAAGACATAGTAAGTAAGTATGTGACCGATAGACTGTCTCTTCAAGAACACACTATTTTACTTTTGAACAAGAAAGTGTCAGAGTTTCAGTGACACAAATGGAACTAAAGCTGCGTGCTTAAAAATGGAAGTGTGCATATTAGCGCCACATGGCTAAAGAAATAGACACAAACATATTCCGATAGTGGTTCATCTTGACTTTGTACTCCATGCCATCTCCTGCAGAATCCTACATCTTTTCCTGCAAGAACCAGGGAATCATAGAATGGTTTGGGTTGAATGGACTTTAAAGATCATACCATAAAGACCATAAAGAGTCACAAGGGATAAGGACCTAAAGGGATGACAGGCACAAGAAAGCTACTTAATATTCAAGCTCAAGAGTAATGCATCTGAACAAAAAAGAAGTCAATCAAAAATGTCAGGAGGCCTGAGTGGATCAGTAAGGAACTGCTGGCCAAACTTAAATACAGAAAGGAAGCCTGAAGAGGTTGAAAACAAGGATAAGCAATCTAGGAGGAATACGGAAGCACTGTCTGAGCATCCAGGGATGGAGTTAGGAAAGCTAAAGTCCATGTAAAATTAGATATGGCCAGGAATGTCAAGGGTGACAAGAAAGACTTCTACAAGTACATCAGTAACAAAAGTAAGTCTTGGGAGAATGTAGGCCCTCTACTAAATGAAACAGGGGGCCTGGTCATAATGAAGGGGCCAAAGTACCGAATGCCTTCTTTGCCTTAGTTTTAACCAGCAAAACCAGCCTTGTGGAATTCCAGGTCCCAACAACTAGGATGAAAGACTAGTTGAAAGACTAGGGGAAGGAACAACCTTTGAAGGAACAACCCCAGGCACAAGTACATGTTGGGGGTCACCCAGCTGGAAAGCAGATCAGCAAAAAAGAATCTAGCAGTCCTGGTGGGAAAGTATAGACATAGTCTACAGACCAATGTAGACTATATGTAGACAGTCTACAGACTATGTCTATAAGGTTGGTGCCTGAAGGGAGGGTGCAAAGACGGAAAAGACAGGCTCTTTTCAGTGGTGCCCAGTGACAGAACAAGAGGAAATGGGCGCAAACTGGAACACAAGAGGTTCCATCTAAACATCGAGAAACACTACTTTATTGTGTGTGTGAGTGAGCACTGGAACAGGTTGTCCAGAGAAGTTGTGGAGTCTCCCTCCTTGGAGATCTTCAGAAGTGGTCTGTACATGGTTCTGGAGGACTTGCTCTAGGTGTCCCTGCCTGAGCGGGTTGGTTGGACCAGATGATTTCCAGAGGTCCCTTCCAACCTCAACCATTCTCTGATTCTGTGATACCATCAGATGTGCAACCTTGTGAGTGTGGTCCCTCAAATGATGTAGAAAAACACGTATTCTGAAGAACACTGCAAGTGACAATCCTCTTTTTTTTTTTTTTCTTTTTTTTCAAGAAGGTGGTAAGTACATTCAGATGTCCCTGTGAAAAAATGGATGGTCCAGCAGGTTGAACCCAAGCAGCCTACCGAGCCATGAAAACAGACTGTATGACAGACACATTAGATCATCTGGATATGAAAATATTTTCAATGTTTGAATATTTTTGACATCTCTCTGTCCTGTTTCACTGGTATACTAATTTAGTGTGTCAAAAGAAGCAGGCAGAGAAGCCAGCCACAGCCTACTTAAAGGAGGCAAGCTGTTTTGCTTCCTTTGGTAGCAAAAAAAACATGTAGTAAGAATTCATCACTGGGAGCTTCTTTTTGGTAAAAAGAAAGGATTGCACAGGTCAAAATGGAGCCAGGTGACTCTCATATGATGCACTATATAAAGCAACACCAATGCTGATGGGGACAGAATGATTCAGATTTTGCTTACTTTGATACATCTACTCATTTCTCAGATCCACAAGTTCAGTCAGTAGGCTCACAATGATCATTTGGCTGAAGAGTCTCTCTAGGGAAAGCTTTTGAAGGGGACTATTTCACTGTCTATCTCTGATCCAAAATGTACATTAAATCGACAAACTAAGAACTTTCACATCGCATCTACAAGACAGATGATTTGGTGGAAATAGTTAATCAAGCTTCTGTACTATGTTTAACTCGTGTTAAACATGGGTGCAAAATATTCAGCTAGTGAGAAATAAAGAAGCAAGCTTGATATAAACCAGGGCATGAGGTCACATAACACTATGCCTTTAAGTTTAACATCATCACAAATCACACAGCAGTTCAGTCACTCCAAATAATAAAAGACAGAAATATGCTGTAATGCTGACCTCTGCAATTCTGTATTTTCATGGTCCAACATTAAGCTGAGAGAATGCTGGGACACTGACACAAGGGAAATCTTTGACACAGAGGGTTTATCTGGGCCAGAGGATACTGAAGTTGTAGCACTCTACACTAATAGCTCTCAGCTCCCGCAGCCTTGCTGGCCTGCACTTCAGGTCACTCCATCTTAGGTGTGACTAGAAAAAACAATCAGGACACAACACCTTCATAGATGATGACTCTTTGGGGCCATGTATAGTACATGTTCTTTAAACTGTCATTACAAGCTACCTGTGTTCTAACAGCAGTGGAGCCCTCACTCAGGGTCAGACTTAAGTGAAAAGACCCTTGCTCTGTTTTTTCAAGGGTTGTGCTCCTTCCTCATATTTTGTCTGCAAATGCTGGAGTCTCTCACAAGCAGACAAATATGGGCAAAAACATTCAAAAGCAGTTTAAGAATCCTTTGTATCACACAAGGAGATGTTTATTTCCTAGTATTTTTGACTGTACAGAGAAAGGCCTGTTATTCATTTTCATGGGAAAGAACAGTGAAAAGCAAAACAATGTGATAAATATTGGTTACCAAGCAGAGCATACTGTGTTAACTCCTCTTTTACATTCCTAGGTTTCAATAGAAAAAGAAATAATATTTCTGCATTCATAAGGAGTAGAAAACTTATTATCTGAGTAACATAAAACCTACCATTAGTAGGTTGCTCAAGAATAAATATGCTCAAGAATAAATCCAGCTGTAAAACTCCTATCACACTAATAATTTATGATTATTGTTGTTATTATTGTTATTATTAATAATAATATTAATAAAGTCCAACTTACTCCAGAGAAACAGAAAAAAAAAAAATAGAGCCAGAAAGGGAGGGGGGAAAAAAAGTAACACATCATGAAATTTAGTTTGAATCATTTGGCAAAGCAATACATTTAAGCTGAACTAGAGGAATTAAATAATGAGGATGTATTTATTAAAATACAAGCAGGGCTTAAAATCATTTTGAACTAGTGGCCTTATAATATGAATATTAAGGCAGCTGCTTCCTGGGATGTTTTCCATTTGATCCAAGTGAACAAATACAGGGGAACTGAATTAGGGAAAGATAAAGTCTGTAAATGTTATTAAGCCTGCAATCCTAACGGTGGTTGGCCTGAAGACTTACAGGAGGATGAAATGGTTTTGGTTTTGTGCTTGTAAAAGAAAGCTGTACTCATCAACAATACACTTTCTCATCAACTGAGACCAGGGATTGCACACCATCAGAAACTCATTACACAGCTATCGATTTCTCATCCCATACTGTTGTTTGAATTCAATCCAGAGACATTATCTCCTTCAGCAGCTGCCTGCATTACCAGCTAGGTCTAGATATGCAGAACAGCACAGACATCAAACTGCCCATTCCCACATCAACCAGCAAGTCTTCATGCATGGAGGATAAATAAAGGTGGACAGAGATAACTGAGAGCTTCTCCCAATGTATACTTTAGCTCAAACCAGAGGATTGGCCATGAACAACTTCTCCTAGATACACAAGGCTCATAAAGCGTGGAAAAAGTGAAGTGAAAATAGCAAGCAATCACTTCTTCAATAAACTCAGTGGATTTCCAAACATTTCTGTCAGCAGGTGGTGAAGCAATAATGCAAAATATGGAGAAAGGTCTCACTATATTTCCAAAGTAAGATTTGACTCTTAGTCACTGTCTGCTGAAAGGACAGGAAAACCTATTACTGCTTCTAGTAATCTTTTCACCATTGGGAACAGAAAGGAAGCAATCAGAAACCTGTTAAACTAATGCAAGGTCCACAAGGCATAGAGCACATCTTTCTTGCCTTGGCAAGCGTGGTCTGCTTACTTCTAGAAGACATCTCCAGAAATTTTACCTACAAAATGTGCAGGCAAAAAAAAATAAAATTATATATATATATGTATATAGAAAATCAATATAATGTCACTATAACTATCAGGAAAAGTTACCTGCTTTGTCTGTTCTTAATGTAAGAGATCTGACTGAGATCTACCTAATTACAGCCTAGATGGCTTTGACTCTTGGGCACAGTCCTGGACATTTTGCTCTAGGTGTCCCTGCTTGAGCAGGGGGCTATAACCAGACAACCTCCAGAGGTCCCTTCCAACCTTAACCATGCTGTGATTTTGTGGTAAGTCTCTACTAAGAGCAGTTCAGTACTCTGAAGAGGATGCTAGACCACAACATATGGATTTTGAGCTCTGTGTAAAGAATTCTATACCATTACTTCCCAAAATAATGCATCTTTCTTTTTTTTTTTTAATTGAAAACTTATCAATGAAATGAGGTATCCAGAGTGGATAACCATTAAATATAAAAGCTTTTCACTGAGCTTTTAAAATGGGTAAGCCAAACATGCAAGTTCTCCTCTGAGAGGTCAGCTCTGCTACTTGCTTTCTGAAATGTTTTTAGCATTAACCACTAACTCCATAAAAAGTAGGGACACACCGTGATAATTTCAAGCAGAAGGAACTATTCAGTCATTTCCTGAGTTATAAGGGATGAACATTTCCACTCACTTCAATTTTAATATAATCACCATTCTTCAGCAAGAAAAAAAATCTATCAAAAAAAGTATAGGCTAAAATTATATCCACTTATCAACAACAGGATAAAAATGGTATTTAATTCGAGACTGAAATGAACTAGAAATTCAACAATCTTACTCTGAAAAAAAAAAAAGACTGTTACATTGCAAAAAGATTGTATTTCACTGTTCTTTTAAAACTCAGATTTACAGAATGCTCCTGACTCTGGAAGTAAATTTACAATTCATGATTCTAGACAAATGCAGATGAACAGAACTGTGTTGTTAGATGATGTATACTGAAGTTTTAAACCATGATTAACTATTGCACATTTAATTATGAACACAGCAGTATGAAGTGGTGTCAAATGTTATGAAAAGTATAATTTATTTCTACTGACAAATATTAATTGACCATTATTAATTACTTTTAAAACTATTACCAATGCTGAAAAATAGCCATCCCAGTATGTCAGCAGAATCTGTAGTGAGGGGACAGTCTTCTAGCCATTAAATAAAAAAACACAGGTGGTGGTAGTAAGTAAAAAGCACAAAACAAGAAAAACAGTTTATGAAAGAGGATGTTGATGACTACATTTCATAGAACCCTAGAATGTTTTGGGATGGAAAGATGATTCAGATCCAAGCCCCCTGCCATGGGTGAGGCAATTCCCACCAGACCAGGTTGCCCAAAGCCCCATCCAACCTGGTCTTGAACACTTCCACGGAGGAGGGCATCCACAACTTCTCTGGGCAACCTGTTCCAGTGCCTCACCACCCTCCAAGTAAAGAATTTCTTCCTTATAGCTAATGTAAATATACCCTCTTTTAGTTTAAAGCAATTACTCCTTGTCTTTTCACTACACTCCCTGATATAGTCCTTCCCTAGTCTTTTTGTTATACAGAACCAGAGTGCTAACCAAGGATCCTCGCAGAAAGTGAAGAGTTCTTTGAGTAGGCCAGCTTCTTGTCTTCACTTTTTTTTTTTTGCAGTGCAGAACAGTGGAAGACAGTGGTCAAAACATATTTTCTATTACGCTTATATCAAAAGAAAAATGATATGGCCATATTAGTTTATTTCACTTGCAATATATTCTAAATATTGTACGCAGCCTCCTGTTGAATTGTAATATCTTGCATAGGTACATTTCCTAGCAAAAAGAACTTCTGTAAGGTAAATCAGCCAGAGTAAGCTGACAATTCAAGAACTATACTAACCATGTGTTTCACCGGTTTAACAGAAGATAAAATGCTATGCTATCACAGATTCACAGAATCACAGAATTTCTAGGTTGGAAGAGACCTCAAGATCATCGAGTCCAACCTCTGACCTAACGCTAACAGTCCCCACTAAACCATATCCCTAAGCTCTACATCTAAACATCTTTTAAAGACTTCCAGGGATGGTGACTCCACCACTTCCCTGGGCAGCCCGTTCCAATGCCTCACAACCCTTTCAGTGAAGAAGTTCTTCCTAACATCTAACCTAAAACTCCCCTGGCTCAACTTAAGCCCATTCCGCCTCGTCCTGTCACCAGGCACGTGGGAGAACAGACCAACCCCCACCTCGCTACAGCCTCCCTTGAGGTACCTATAGAGAGCGATAAGGTCGCCCCTGAGCCTCCTTTTCTCCAGGCTGAACAAGCCCAGCTCCCTCAGCCGCTCCTCGTAGGACTTGTTCTCCAGGCCCCTCACCAGCTTCGTCGCCCTTCTCTGGACTCGCTCCAGCACCTCGATGTCCTTCTTGTAGCGAGGGGCCCAAAACTGAACACAGTACTCGAGGTGCGGCCTCACCAGAGCCGAGTACAGGGGGACGATCACCTCCCTAGCCCTGCTGGTCACACTGTTCCTGATACAAGCCAGGATGCCGTTGGCCTTCTTGGCCACCTGAGCACACTGCTGGCTCATATTCAGCCGACTATCCACCATCACTCCCAGGTCCTTCTCTGCCTGGCAGCTCTCCAACCATTCCTCTCCCAGCCTGTAGCTCTGCTTGGGGTTATTGCGCCCCAGGTGCAGGACCCGGCACTTGGCCTTGTTAAACTTCATGCAGTTGACCTCAGCCCATCGGTGCAGCCTATCCAGATCCTCCTGCAGAGCTTTCCTACCCTCAAGCAGATCGACACATGCGCATAGCTTGGTGTCATCTGCAAACTTACTGAGGGTGCACTCAATGCCCTCGTCCAGATCATCGATGAAGATATTAAAGAGGACCGGCCCCAGCACCAAGCCCTGGGGGACGCCACTATGACTGAGTTTATCTCGGTACTGACCATTATCTTGAAGGACTCCTGCGGAGGCTGCTACTCCTGTTTGTTTTCCTTTTGTAGATTTGTTAGAAAAGTGTCCTCTAGACACAGAATCCTCTGGATTGTGGCATTTCTTGTCCTTCCCTTTTGGAGGCTGAGGTGAGTAACTGTTTTCTCCAGCATCACTGGATCCAACGGTAGATTTAGACTGCCGATCATTTCCCTGGAAAAGTGTTCATAATTATCACTGATGAATTCAATTATTATTATTATTATTTATATCTTAACTTTATTCAAACTTTTTAACATCTATAGGTTGGTATCAGGTGTTACAGAATCACATTAATTTAAAATCAGTACAGTTAAAAGATATCTAATGCAATCTGAAAAAACGTAACTGTGTTATCAACTTGCTATATGATCTGACTGATTAAATGCTCCCCAACAATTCTCAGAAGAAAACACGCATTTACTAAAAGGAAATATTGTTTCGTCTGATGAAAGAAATGGCTAGGCAAATCTACACATGCATACATATAATATACAGCTGTATCTCATCTATGCATATGTATAGAAAGTCAATAGATATACAATATATAACTTGTGAATAATTCTTTGCCCGTGTAAATGAAATACGGGTATTAATATGTTAAGCATCAAAAACGGCTGGAAGAGGATGACAGTCTTTGTGTAGCAGGATCATGCTTAGAAATGGGTCTGTCAGCATGTCACCTCTGAATTACCTCCAAGGAAATCAGCCCATTCCTCTGCTTGTTCTGTTGTGTATCTAGAAACAGGAACAGAAACCTGGTCCTGATTTTCTTCAGCTTTGATGTATGTATGATCCTGAGTTTATCAATAATTCTAATAGCTAGAGATTTTATTAATTTATAAATTTTCCTGAGTCTAAATCTGTTCACAAGAAATATAAAAAGCTTAATTGTACATAGTAGCCCTATAGGGTGCTGTTTATATCATACTAGGCTGGGTTAAGAGTTTACCAACTGAATACCCTCATTGTTGCCTCTCATTAGCTGCTGTCAGCCTCCTAATTTTGCCAGTCCAATGGCATGTGTAGTGTCTTACTAATCCAGTTGTGTCAAAATGTTCAATATAACAACGAAGCACTAGAGTAGAGGACAGAAAATCTTACTAGCATCTGGAACCATTCACCTTATCTCAGACTTAGCTAAATCATGGAAGACAGGTATACTCTGCTTTATTTTTTTGCTTAGTGTAGCTGCATGAACAGTTTATGCCATTTTAGAAACTGCACACCAGAAAGGCCTTTCATTGTGCAAGGGTCATGGACAATTCTTTTCACCTCACATTTAAACTCACATTTAAAATGAAACCATATTCTTTATTGAGGTTTTATTTTCTGCATTACAGCAATATGGAACAGAGACTTGTACACTTTATTTTGTTTAGAGGCTTTAGGGTGGGTGTGGGTTTTTTTTTAGTTTGTTAATAGTGGTTGGATATGACCAACTGCCATAGTAAAAATGTAAAAATAGTAAAAATCAGACTGAGAGTCTGATGCTGTGCTGTCTTGTACTGGTACAGTAAACTACACTTGTATGCAACTGGTGCAAACAGATACTTCTATTCTGATCTGGCACTTCCTGAAATCTACAGTGGACTCATTTTGGACACATATAAGTAGCTGTACGGGACACAAAACAGTGCATACTCAAGCTCTGTGTAGTAATTGTTAGCTAGTGATAAAACAATGATCAGCCAGGAAACAGTTTTAGGGACTTAATCAGAATCAGCATACAGAAACACCATTTTCTTTAGTAAATTTTGTAAAAGGTCCTGTGTTTTGCTTTTTGGTGTATAATTTGAAAAACAAAACAAAACAAAAAAAGAATCAGTACATAAATATAGTTGAAAAGTTGAAAAGGATTATAGGAAAGACCTCAAGGCAACAGTAATCTTTGCTATGGAAGGTTTTCTAAAAAATTAGAATCTAAAAAATCTATTTTCTTAGATTTATTTTGTATAGCTGACACTGCAAATATCTACAGATACATCAAGTATTAAGCATTACACCCGGTGGCTGAGGATTTTTTCCCTTCATATTTAATTAAAACCCAAAGAACAAGGACTTTCCATCTGCTGGAATTAAGCAAAATCAGAAACAAACTTTATTATGGCATTTGATACTTACACTGCCTTTAGATTTTCGAGATCCCACAATTGGAGGTAGTACAGATGCTTTGGAACTGTAGGAATAAGTCATATCTTATTATTCTGTATACTGTCACTATCATAGACAATATCCTTCTATAACCTACTCAGATAACACCAAGCCAGCTGTGCCAACAGAGTTGTTTTGTCCATTGCACAGCTTTACTAAGAATCTGTAATTTCTGTTCACTACACAACATTTAAATGCATAATAATGAACTTATTCAAACAAGTACATTACATTTCCCCAAAATGCACAATTTATGTACTGAAAATCCACAGAGCAGTATTCAGTGAATTACTGTGTAAGATACTTAAAACTAATCTCATGAAAAGTTCCAGCAATTTCAATAAAATTCTTTTAATCAACACATCTTCAGCAACATTTCCCCCTATCTTTAAATTCATTTATTGTAAACGTTGTTTCTCAAAATACTTTGTTATTCATATTGTCTATAGTTGCTTGCTAAGGTAAATAAATAAATAATAAATAAATAAATTGCACCCCAGTTTATGTGCAGACTGTTGCACAAATCCCATAAATTATTGCAATCTGTGTGATGAATTTCCATTCATCTTTTTCCATTTATTTCATTGAAATGGCTCCCTATTTAGCTTTGTATTTTCCAAAGATATTAAAAGCCCACCTTTTTCCTTACCCTGTTTAAAACCCTGTTTAGGGCTCCATTGTGCAGTAACGCTGTCAAATTAAAAAAAGACACAAACCTAAAGCATTCTTAAAGGAGTACATATACCTTAAAACCTAACCAAATAAGAGTAGATGTCAACAGGTGTAGTTACACATAATCTCATTCAGATCATAATTCATAACCTCATTTGTGTACCAGTGGGAAAAAAAAAAAAAAAAAAAAAAAAAAAAGCCAAAATAAACCTTTATCTGGCAAAAATTGTGTGAAACGTGATCAATGGTATGTTTACAATGTTTACGATGTGAAATAATACTTTGAATTTATATTTTTCATTTATTAGAGATTTATATCTCAACTTTCTTAAAAGTGCTCAGTAAAAATTTGCATCCATATAAACCCATCCATCCATTCCTTACAAACATTTCTGACATTGTGATTTTGACTTTAGTGGTGGTACTATGTTAATAAATTGATACATACGCACACAAGCATAAAAATCATATCACACACATATGGAACTTACCCCTGTGGCCTTCTTATTGTAGATTTGCTAAACAGCAGATCACCATATGGCAACCTCTTAAGCCTTTCTCTACCCACTGCAACATAAAACTGCCCATTCTCCAAATCTGACCCATCCTGTACAAGTTTTCCATCTAAAGTGTAAAGTCTGAAAAACACAGAGAGGTTTAAAATAATAAACCTTATCATTCCATCATGTTTACTAAAAGTACTGAAAGCTATGCTGATCTAATCATGTATATTTTCAGATTTGAAAACCAATAAAGTACAGTGGATACAATGATAAATTGCTATATAAAAAATGACAAGAAAAGACATAGCAAAATGACCTAAATCACAGTTAAACTAATCATAGTTAGAACTAATAAAATACGAAGCACTATGACAGATAAAATATTCTCACAATTTCTACTTAAGTATGGAGAATAAATGACTTTGTAGTTAGGTCTTTAACACCAGATAGATTTTCACCATAATCATTTCTGTTCACACACTTTACTGAGAAGGAAGAAACATTAAGGACTTAGGGGTGAGGGGAGTATGCATGACAACACATTATTTCCAAGCTATGCCAATCACTTCATTGGGATCACTGTCAAATTTGTAATTTTATTTATGGATAATCAATGCAATAAGGAAAGGAGGAAACATTCTATAATGAATTAATCTCTTTCCTATGAAGCACATTCCAAAATTTGACAATATTTAAGTTTAAATTAAAAAGCCAACATTATCACTTTTGCATTAAAATACTGAGTCCCTCAGCACAAGAAGGATGTGGACCTATTAGATCCAGTCTAGAAGAGGATCACAAGGATGACCAAGAGCTGGAGCACCTCTCCTATGAAGACAAGCTGACGGACTTGGAGAAGAGACGCCAAGAGAAGAGAAGACTACAGGGAGACCTCATAGCAGCCTTCCAGTGCCTAAAGTGGGACCAGAGGAAAGCTGGAGAGGGAATCTTTGTCAGGTAGGGATAGGGTAAGGAGTAATGGTTTTAAACTGAAACAGAGTAGGTTTGGATTAGATATAAGGAAGAAATTATTCACTTTGAGGGTGGTGAGGCAATAGAACAATATGCCCAGAAAAGTTGTGGATGCCCCAGGGTTCAAGGCCAGGCTGGATAGGGCTTTGAGCAACCTGGTATCCCTGGTGTCCCTGCACATAGCAGGGAGGTTGGACTTAGATGATCTTTAAGGTCCCTTCCAACCCAAACCATTCTATGATTCTATGATTCTAAGTCTTTTAAATGCAGGAATGTTGAATGGCCATCTTAAATTGTTTTCTCTAAGCCTACTACAGGAGCTACTTTATATGTTATTCATAAATTTTAATAGTGCAAGGACAAATAATAAGATTAGGAGATATAATAAGATACATGCATGTACATAAAGAACCTTTTATGAATAATAAAAATAGCCTGCCTTGAGAACATCCGTGACTTATAAAATCCAAAAAACATCAGTTGAACAGAGAAAAAGCTGCCTTTTAAGTTCATACACATAGTGGCATGATCTTGAATAAATACAGAAAAAAAAATGCAATGTGTAGAACCACTTAGAGAACCACAGAATAGCTGAGTTTGGACAGGACTGTTGGAGACTGTGTAGTCCAAGTGTCCTGTAAAGAAGCAAGAGCAATTACAGCAGGTTGCTTAGGGCTATGTCCAGTCGTTTTGAAAAACTACAAGGATGGAGACTCCAGAAACTTTCTGGGCAACCTATTCCAGTATTTGATGACACAGTATTTTTTTTTCTCTCTTTCATTTAGGTTGAATTTTCTGTATTTTAGTTTGCTCTCATTGTCTCTTGTTCTGTCACTGGACACCACTAAAAGCCTGTCTCTGACTTCTTCACTCATCTCCAACAAATATTTAGATGTATTGGTAAGATCCTCCCTAGGCCTTCTCCAGGCTAACCAATGCCAGCTCTCTCCGCCCTTTTTCACATAACATGCACCTTCAAGGCCTTCATCTTCATGGCCCTTTGCTACACTTGCTCCAGTATCTCCATGCCTTTCTTATGCTCTCCACAAGAAAGCACTTTGATTTTCTAGGTGCAGGATGCACCTAGAAAAGTACTGCACCTAGAAGTACTTTGGTTTTCTAAGAGCAAAGAGCAAATGCCTCAAAGAAAAAAAAAAAAAAAAAAGTATACTAACTCTGAAGCATTCTGTATGTACTACTTATATTTTGCATTTACTTAACTAATGCAAACATTTCACAGACATCCCAACAATTTGAAGAAAAATTTATGCTTCATTACCATTCAGATCACATCAGTTACACACAAACAATGATAATTTTAAAAAGAAATCTAGACATAAGCAGAAGCTCATTTCTGAATTATTCTGACTGTATTTTGCTAGATTACATTTCGCTTTGTGGAACTTGCATGAAAAAAGGCAAATTGGTGTACTGTAGTACTGTTTTATATATTTGTATGGTGTTGCATATACACAGCAGTACTTACAGTACTTACACAGCATGTAATGTACTTACAAACATGACTGTGGGTTTTTGTACCTGATCTTTCACTTTGATTATGTTTTAATATTAAAGTACAAAAGTTGTTTGCTTAATGTAACTCCCTTTTTTCTTATTTTTTTATGGACAAATATCTAGCAGTCTCTAGTTGTATATTTCATCCTAAAAATAATAGCCATAATAACTGAATGAAACATAATCAGTCACTGAATATGACAAGGGAATTAAAAATGTATTTTTTCAAAGAAAAAAAGGAACTTCAGATAAATATATAAGTAACTATTGACTTAACAAATATCACACAATTCTTGCGACTCTTGCTTCTGAAGCTTTTTACCCACCCACCTGGTTTGAACCATTCAAACACATCCTAATATTTCCCTGGTTAGTATTATGCAGAAGATGTCCTTGGTGTCATGTCTTCTGGTCACTGGGGGATGATCAAAGGTTTATCCTGTGGACTATCAGTAGACTTCCATTTTCCCTCCCGAGTCCAAGCCAAAAAAGTGGCAGCCAAAACAAAGCAAGCATACAGACTAATGAAGCAGACAACAAAGATACAGCTTGTGGAACTAGTATCCCCAAATACCTGCCTGTCCACACACCAGATACCTGCCAACCAGGTTACTGTACCCCATCCCCAAGCAAAATTTTGCAAAGAGAAAGGCTACTTTCTCATTGTCTTCTCTCTCATATTACTTATGTCCCTATTCTGATGGGGATGATCTTTTTTTTTCCTTTTTTTTTTTTTTTCCTTTTCTTGTAAAGCCATATGTGAAACTACGTAGGACTTGGCAGCTTTGTATGTCATTTAATTACTCAGAAAAGAAACATTGCCATATACCTAATGCAGGTTCTCGTAATTCCACTTACCCTTCTTTAATGAGAAATTATATCTTCCCAGAATCAGTGGTCCAACAAGACCTCCCCTAACACTGACATAGTTTCAGTAAACCCCAGAAATTAATGTATAACTTATTAAAGAACAACAATCACTTTACTAACGTATTTAATATGCATTCCTAGCATTTTAAGGAAAGAAAATGAAAACTGCATTAAAAGAAAACCAGAAAAAGGAAAATGTTAAATAATTCAAAAATGAATGTACATTATCTTATTTTTAAATAATTAAAACAATACAGAAGGGAACTTCTTAAAATCAATTCTTAAAATGTATATAATTATATATGCTTTCATATACATTATTCAGGTTTACCAAGGAGTGATACCAAGTAAAGAGAATAAAATGCAAAAGGTTGTTAAATCCCTAAACAACCTAGAAGCAGGAAAAAAATGATGTTGTGAACAGCTGTTACTCTGTTCACCTCAGAATTATGATAGCTGAGAATCAGATCCAGAAAACTGCAAAACGTGTTTAGGTTTAGTTTAAGGGAAGTAAAAGTGCTAAGTAGCCTGATAACACAAGCAAGGAAATGCCTGACTGAGAAGAAAAAACAGATGAGAGCTAACACTCAGCAGACAGCATTAACTTCACCTTTTATGGTCTGCATCAGCTCTGGGAAAGTAATCAGAAGAACTGAAAGAGATTATGAAGATTTTATCTTCACTGATTTGAGAAATAGATTGCAAGACTAGCCTCAGACATTGTGTAAGCTATAAAGAATGATTCCAACAAAAGGCCCTCTCCTGTCTGAAGAATGGATTTCTGTAATATGCTCTGCATGGGGCAACGCTGGAATGTCAGTAATTTGCCAGTACACACCTTGGCAGTCTGCTTACTCTGCAAAGTTTGTCATGGAGACTGCATATCATTTTGCTCTAAAACTTGCAATAACTGTCAGATCTTATTTTAGAGAGCTTATTTTCAGGCCTTAAGGTGATTTAAAGTTACGTATCCAAGATGTCATTTGCTACTCCTGGGATACCACAACAATTCAGACCAACAGAAAATATTGGAACTGGAAAACCCTCAACTACAGCTTTGGCCCTGGTTCTTACTAGGAGGCTGAACTGACTGAGCACAGGTCTTCAAAAACAAAAGGATCTAAAACATTTTTCTTGAAATTGTTTGCCCCAATGACCTTAAAGAACTATCAAAATTAAAGGAAAACATGTCAGAGTAAAATAAATGACCTCCATAAAGTCAGTCAAAATGGACTGCATCCATTAGTGGATATTCCAAACATTTTACTGACTTTACAGAGGTCATTGATTTTATAATGATTTGCAACTTTATTATTAATGTTGAATACATTGCATTATTGCATATCTGTTAATAAAATATTTAATCAAGAAATAACAGTTGAAACAAATTGAGGGGCTTTTTTCATTTTAAATAGCAGTTGCAATGAAACATGAAAGTGACTTGAAGTAAACGTATTTCCATTTTCATAGAATCATAGAATGGTTTGAGTTGGGAGTGAGCTCTTAAGAGAATTTTCTTATAAATTTCCCATAAAGCTGGAAGGATCCATTATATCTGCTTAGGGAGTTTTAAGAACATATCTAAACATATCAACTGTATCTCATAAATGTTCAGTTTCTTGATACCTGTGAACAGCTCCACTTCTGAGGGTAACTTTTGCTGTAACCATTTCGAGAATATGGTCCCAGTGATTCAGTGTTTTCCTGGGAATAAGGAGTCGCACTACAGGGCTAATTAGATCTCCATTAGCAATCAGGCTGAAATAAAGCAAAGTAAAATAGTTTGGAAGAGTATTTAAAGCAAAACCCATCTGAAATTAAGAAAGAAAAATAAAACAAAACAAACCAAAAAAAGACAGATATTTTACTAATATAAAATTCTGCTTACAAAATAGTGTAGGGCTCCTGGAGTGGCTTTCGAAACCGTGCTGATGCAGTAATTCTACTATGAGTAACTGGCTTGACCTGTAAGGACAAAGAGAATTAGAAATTACTCTGTCTTCCCGTTGAGATAGAGCTGACCACCAGCAAGAAGGGCAGGGTATCTGGAGAAAGAAGCTCCTGTTTTTAAAACATGTATTTTATTCCATTCCAGCTTCACCTTTTACAAAGCATATATAATTACTATTGCAGGTTCACATAATTGCTGAATAACAACCACCGCATGGCACAATATACAGTGTCCTGTGAGATGACAGAATAATACGGGCATCTTTTGTGACTTGTCCATCAATGTTCCTAAGCACACGAGGAAATACCTCCAAACATTGTTCTTATTTTCTTAGTCTTCACTGCTTGTAACCATAGCTCAGACAACTAAACTTCTATCTTTTTAACAATAACTGCTATCTCTGGGTCTTTCTTCTATTATGTAGTTAGGTATTTTTTTTCACTCATGTATAGGTCTTTATCTCATCAGTGATTTACAAAGGTTGCTGAATACTATCCTCATTTTAGAGAATTGACTCAAATGAGGTGAATTGCAGAATAAAATACAAACATTCCAGCATTATGCCCTGTACCCTTTTGTTGATACTGTGTTGAGATCAGGAAGGTTGCTCAACATAAATCCCATTATATTGAACAGAAGGTTATGCAATACTGCCTAGCTACAATTCCCTTTGGAATTAATAAACATACGTTCAAATTTAAAAAGAAGAAAATGGAAAAATAAAAACAAACTCCAAAATCATTAGGAAATTTTCCTAATTCTTCATAATTAGAATATCAAAGTAAAGTGTCAATCCCCCCCAAAAAAAACATTCAAAAGTCTCAAATACATTAAGAAGTTGGCAGCATTTCTTTAGAAAGCTATAAAAACTTAAAGGATTAAATAGCTGGCATGATCAGATAGAGACATTCTTTAAAATATATGTATAAAATTTATTTAAATTGGCAACATTCCCAATCATTGTGTAATACAGTCTAATGATGTGATGTGTTGCAGCTTTATCACACTTTGTGCTAACTTAACCAATACTTCCCATTAAATTTAGGGAAAATGGTCTGGGCTCCAGTGCTTTAAATATTTGCATGTGTTTTCATAAAACTTAAGTTAGGGCTACAGGTCTGCTTTCCACATATTTCTCTTGCATAGACTGTAAAAAGAGAAAGAAAAAGAAGAACAAACAAACACAAAAACAATAAAAGAGGTGCTCAGTCTAGTAGATATTCCAAAGTGGCTAAAAATGATCTTTAAAATAATCAAATTCACTTGAATTCACTTTAGCATCTTGCCTTTCCTAGAGTCTCTTGTAAGCAATGTAGCCCTCCCAACCTGCCATTTTCAGAGTCTTGGAGGGCTTGAAAGCCTGCACTGGTTGTGGACAGAGGAAGGTAGAATTAGCCTTCACACAGCAAAGCAACTAAATGGAAGCAATCAGCAGCGTTAGGGTCATGGTGATCTGAAGACCAGTAAAAGGGACGTTTTAGTCAGATTCTTCTTCAAGAGGAGAAACAGAAAGAAAGATATAGCTGCATTGTTATAGCAGTGCTTCTGGACCAGTCCAGGAAATGAGCCCCTGGCATGGCTGTCGACCTCCTTTTCCTCATCAAGCATATTTACACCTTAAGATCTGTTTAATAGATACATGTTTGTCTTGCCCTTATACAACGAGGGCATTTGCATTAGTCTGTACGAGGTCATTTGCATTAGTCTGTACATAAACAATGCCTTACTGCCTGAAGTAATTTCGGTTCCCAGACTTGACATTAATTCCAATGTGCTCTGAACCGGATGGAAGATTCACACCTATGACTACAGGCTTGGAAGTGAGTAAGAAAGTTGTCTGATATTTTTGCAACCTTAATGATTCTATTCCATATTTCTCATAATTATGGGAGGCAAAGCTATTTTTGAAGATTGCCAAATAATGGAAGAACTCAGCCATTCTTGAAGAAACATTTAAAGCACATTTTCAGGGCATAAGTTGTCATTTAGGTCACTAAAATTTTAGATGAAAAATTACTAGGTCACAGGAAGAATAAGAAACCACACTTTAAACTGTAACATCTGAAAACATTTCTATTGCTGCTTGAGACATTAATGGTTATTTGCACACTGTAAGCAATCTAATAGAAAGCTTCAGAATTTGAAAAAATATGGTAACTTTCTAAAAAGTATGTTATTGAAGGCTGAGGTAATACTGATTTACATCTGGTCCTAATATTTATGCTCCAAACACAGGATGCATTCAAAATGGGAATGACTTAACTCAGGCTGTCCCTACACCTCCCTTATATCTGCTAGGTTGCCAGGCTTATCCCTTATAAAGTATCTGATACATAACTAGATTACAAGGCTAAAAGACTGACTGATCCTATGCTTGTAGAAACTCCAAACCTAACTAACAATCAGGTCACTACAGATGTCCTTGACCAGCATTACCCATAGGTATTAGAGAGTAAAAGGAAAATACTTAAAGTTCTGGAACACTTTTTCCTCATTAAATCCAAAATGCTACATTTGAAGACCTCAGAGAAGTAATGAGAGGAGATGGACTGTTAGCCCTTTCAAAAATCTGCTCACGCAGTACTCTCATTAGTAAACCTCAAAGCACTTGATACTGATTTCTCTAATGACAAAGAAACAAACACTGGAATAATGACACAGAAACCCATGGGAAGAACTAGGGCTATGTCTCCCAAAGCCCACTCAAATCTTCAACACCACACTGTCTCCCAGGCACAAACACTGTCCCTCTAAACTGGCTTCTCACTTCCAGCAAGAGAAGTATTTCCCATCTGTGATACAATGCACATATTGAAATTCTTCCTCTGCTTGCCAGCATCTAATAATTCTTCAGCCTTCCACAGCAAGATCAATGTAAGATACCCAGAAACAACAGCACAAGAAATCCATACTGAGTACACTTAATAATTCTTTAAGGACAGTAGGGATACTTTTTAAAGGTCCTTGTCACATCTTGCTTTCCTGGTCCTTCTTTAGGTATCTGCTTTACTTTCTCAGAATAACCCACCTCTCATGCACAACACTGTAAATGAATTTTGAACTCCTGCTTTACGTTATGTTTGTCATAGCAATATTTAAGAACTAAGTAATATTTAAGAACTAGTAATATTTAAGAACTAACACTTTGATCCCAGTGACTGAGGCACTACATAAAGCCTTAACTGTTTCAAAACTACAGTGCTACTTTACCTCTGATTACTATTTAGGTAACAAGCTACAACCTGATGACATGGCATTGCTCAACTTTTTTAAGAAAGCCCTAATGGTTTAAGCAGTATTCCTTTAGCCATCAGGGAGCAGACAGCAGGGATGGTGTACTAGATAATCTCAGCTACACTCTCTTTTTCCATGAAAGGCTGGATCAAGAAGCAACAGGCACAAAATGAAACACTGGGAGAAAACACTTTATTGTGAGGGTGACAGAGCACTGGAATGGGTTGCCCAGAGAGGTTTTATTCAAAACCCTCCCGGATGCCATCCTGCACAATGTGCTCTAGGTGATCCTGCTCGGCAGTGGGGATGGACTAGATGGTCTTCAGAGGTCCCTTCCAACCTCAGCCATTCTGTGATCTGATGGGCTGTTGAGGTCCATTCCAACATGGGCTGATCTGTGATTCTAACCTACTGTGATTAGTTTGGGGTTTGCTGTTCATGCACAACTTCACCATCAGAAATGCTTTACAGCACTTTTCCTAAAAGCTGATTCTTTATTCATTCCTGATTCTCACTTCTGCAGCTGATACCCATGCCCAAGCTCGCACACATTCAAAACTGACCATAAAGTCAAGTGCTTTGATCCAGTCTGCAACACTCAGGTTTCAATGATCTTTACTGGAACTAGTTAGAAAGCATTCACTAAATATAAAGAAGCCCTTCAGGATAGTCCCAGGTGTGTCCAATTATTTACTTGTTCCTGTGAGCTGATGAAACCATTAATTTTGATGTAGGTTTCTCAGAAGGCCATCATGTTATTGCACACAGCCCAGTCACCGGGCCCCTGAGAAAACAAGCAACCTGACAGATGTTAAGGGCTCATTTATTATTTGAAGGATTGTATTTCTGCCAACAATAGATACTGTGGCATCAGCTAGCAAGTCTGTCTTTTAGGTTACTTTCTCAAAGAGTCATTAATATTTCTGACAGCCTTCTGTGGCCGAAAAGACAGCCCTGGTCCTAAACAAGAAAGCTGCAGGGAACTGTAAGATGGGACCCGCTTGGGCAGAAACTTAACGCTTTTCTTTTCTACCTAAACATAGCCTAAACCAGAACAAAATACAAACTTGAGTTATTTTCCTAAGGATGTTTAAGTCTAATTTCCTTTCTGTATCAAAAAGCAAAAAGCATATGTCAATGCAACATTTGCTAATTCACTAATGTATGACCACAAAAATCAGTGTATGCAAATGCTAAGATGACTCTGACAACATTAATGTGCTTAAAACACCCCAATAATGTGCTTGGCGCAGTGCATAGATGACACCTTTGTTTCTGGGAGTTTGGAACAAAGTATCCCAAAGTAAATTAAGCAGGTACTGGATCATATTGGTACAGAACTCTCTGAAGAGTCTTTTGTCACACCCAGCATGAACAGTAAAGGCAAGAATACTGCATCTTTCCATGGGGTCCACACCTGCTCTGAGAGGACAAAAAAAAAAAAATCATAGGAGAAAAACAAAACAAAACAAACAAACAAACAAACAAAAGAACGTAAACCCTGCTAAAGCACACAGGCATGCACAACATTTTCATTTTTTAAACTAGCAAGCATTTCCACAATGCTCAAGATATCATTCTTGCAGATGGTCAATGTATGTTCTGTTTACAGCATAGCTTATCAAGCTCTCCAAGTACAACAATGCAAAAAAACAACACAAGCTACTCTACCCACGTTTATTAAAAATCGGTTTGGCTAGATCTATACTGCACTGTAAAAAACAAACAAACAAACAAAAACAACCTATACAATATTCTTTTAATTAAGCTGTCCTATTATTTTTCTTTTTTTTTTTTTTCTTCCTATACAGTCTTCACTTTACCATCTCTTATTGTTTAGAACAACTTGTGTGACCAATATTAAACTACTTAAGGGTATGAAAAAGAACTTATTTTCTACATCAAGACAAATAATTTAAATATACAGAGGTAGACATTAATAAAATACCAAGTACTCAGCTACTATAAAACAATATAATTCCTTTGAAGTATACAGAGTTATGCAAAACCACCCCAGTGGAAGACCTGATCCAGGGTTTAATTAAAGAATACATTAGACCGATATTTCTCTTGTAGGAGGTACCACAATATTGCAGTGTCTGGAATAGCCTGACCCTCTGGCACTACAGAGTTACATATTAACAAGGAAGTGGTCTTGGGTGAAAGTGTGTGCTTACATTAACAGAACAGCATCACTAGACCCCTAAGTCCTTTATTTTCTTTTAATTTTACCAGCCACATTCACAACTGATGTAAATCAGCACATTCACATTTACGTCAGCTTTTGTAGATTTACATTAATCAATGATTTACATTAATCAATGGTTTGGTCCCATTATGATTTTATCTTAAAATTTTGTGCATTTTCAGTTTGATTCAAAAGACCCATCCAAGGGCAGCTTCCATATCCTACTGACAATTTGTTGCCAGCATTTCATTATTTGTGATGAGATACTCATCTGAGGTACTAAATGACAACATACAGCAGTAACAAAAAGCATTTAGAACAGGAAGAAGAAAGCATCGTACTAGTTGAAACTTAGAGGAAACTTTAAGCAACCTTTAAGCAAGCCAGAGACAGCTAAACAAATTGCTTTATAAAAACATTCTATACAACATTTTCCCTTATAAAATATGCTAAATATTCACAAAATTTAACTAACACATGCAACACACTTAGCAAACATATACCACACACCACATAATCTACTTTAGGTACTTACATCTTCCACTGTTGACTGTTGGCAAAAATTAAAAAAAATAAATAAATAAATACTCAGCAGCCAAACTGTTACTTCAGGTATACTATCATATATGAAAAACAGGTTTTCTATGAAAATCATTTTGAATTATCATGCCTATATTTACCATGTAAACATTTATATAGTGTGTATATATATGTATACATACACACAGATCAACTTAATGCACTTTTCATACAAAAATTTCTATTATGTTTATGTTCAGCTGTGAAAGACTGAAGATCAGCTAAAAATTTACTCTTTTTTCAAACCTTATGGATGGGTTCAGCCATCAACTGAAGATCAAGAATGCTTTGCTGTGCAGTGCTTCTAACTCAAATGTTTTACAGAGAAGACAAGGTTAGAAGTGTAGCACTGTAGGAAGATCATCATTGAGAATGGCTATTCAGGTAAGGACTCTGAGCAACCCATGCTTTGGTTTGAAATACACAGATTAAAAATAAGAGTTTTCACTTCTTCATAAATACAATAACTGGTAAAAATGTTAAATATTTATTTTGTCTCGCGTAAAGCTGTTTGCTTATCCCTATGTGTAAAGTTTTTGCTTCTGTGAATGCTACCCTGTACTTTTCACACATTCTACTCAAACCTAGACCAGAAGGTAGGACAGACCTAGCAAACTATTCAACATTTCAGCTGGGTTCTCAGGACTTGCAAAAGGTGTGTGACACTTCGGAGAATCAATCCTAAACCAGAAAATGATGTAGTTCACTGAATAGTATTTTAATTGTCCTCTGATATTACCATGCTACACATTTAATTTCTAAAAACAAGGTGATTTTAATGCACTTGAGAATAGTTTAAAGTAGAAATGTGACATTCTTAGCTTGGCTTTTCCCTCCAGCGTACATCAAAAACTTAGAGACAAGCTAAATACAGAATTCTGGTGGCAACTCTACAGGCTGCCATGAAGAAATGGGCTAGTTATCTTTAGACAGGAAAATAGACAGGAAATTTCCTTAGACAGGAAATAGGAAATAAATTTCCTTTTCTTACCAGAAGAGAGCCCTATCAGAGGGGTCAAACTGAGCAACTGCAAGATTTACAGGTTTACATGTATTTATAAAGCCATTTTGGACGGCAGCAAAACAACAGCCAAAAAACCTAACCTCACTGATCTAGGTACTGTGTGCCGGTTTGATATAAATCTGTCTAAAGAGCTTGCCTTTCTTACTACTGTATTAATATAGCCTTGGGTGCTACTACCGTCTCACTCATGACTCACGTCACTTCATAACTAACCTAAGTTTTAAATATTTCAACACAATGTTACATACCAAATTTATCAGCTCATGCAATGACCCATGGCTTTACCAGCTTGTTACAATGGACTGTTTGTTAATCAATGTGCACAGGAAAATTGAGAGCAAATATTTGCATTCCCTTAGGGTAGAACTGGGGTCAAAAGAACCAAAACCCCATTTATACACACCATCACCATCCTGTGATGTGAAAGAAAGGAATGTTCAAGGTTCAGTGATCAAAAGCTAATTAGAAAGATAAAAGTTACTTTTTCTAAAGCTATTACAACATAGGAAATATCTTACCTACTTCACAGAAACATGACTTCTTATAAACAGGCATTTTTATACACTTTAACTAAAGATGAGGAGTCAGATTCACAGAGGAGTTTTGTCAGTACAAAACCATTTTGGTTATCTTACACAGTAATAAACCTGGGTAATCTACTTTTCTCTTGCCACTTTGCATTGCTAGATGGTACACTGGATAGTACAAAACAGCCTTGAGCAAGAGACTACTAGCCTTTCTTCTTGAATGAATACAAAGCACCACTCAAACTGCTGTTACCTGCCAGGATTTCCAAGTTTGCATAAATAGGTCACAACATCACAGCTGTACACAGACTTCTCAGCCCACACAAAGAACAGGTGAACTGGAAATGAACTATGCCAGAAGGCACTTACATCGAGACTTCCAGATTACAAGGCTCCAACAGAACTCCCAAAGTGTTTAAAGCCACTCTCTTCCAAAAGAAATAGCTGGGATCCCTGTGTTTACCTCCAAGGTAAAGCACCCTCCTTTTCAGCCATGGTAGGTGAGCTGGAGGTTATATGCCCTGTGCATCTGGGGGACAAGTTTTGGCCCAATTAGCTAAACCCTGGAAAGAAAAGTTTCATTCAGGATCTGTCATAGTTTTGGGGCATTGCACGATGGGCCATATCTTCAGTTGTCCTAGATGAGTCAACTGCATTTCCTTCTCTACCCAAGCACTAAGCCTGTGTAGTGTTCCAAAATATATCACATTTGAGTTCCTTTTGGATTCCAATGACAGCGCATTCTTCGTCTTAGTTGTATGATACTATACCCTACACTGTTACAACACAGACAATGATGGGATCAATAATGCATATTTTATCCAAGCAAAATAGATCCTGACATTTATTTCTGTCACTGACATAGTATTGTCAATTGTCACCATTTTTACCTCTCATTATTTGAGTATTTTCCCTGAATTCCTTACACACTGAAGCTAAGTCTTTCACCTTCCTGGTTAATTAAAAGGGCCTGAACCTATAAACAGTGACAGCTGAAGAATAAAAAGCAACTCCAAAAAGATCAAATTTTTCAAAGGTAGAAGTTGTTAATGTTTCCAGTAAGAAAACTTAACGTGCAGCAAAAAGTTTTTAATGAAACCAACATTCCTTATTAAAAGCTTCAGTGCTTGTATCTCTTCCCTTCCCTCCACCTTCATCACAGTAACCCTACAGAATGAGGCAGCTGTGCCAACTGAGGAAGTGACGAACTTTCAAGTTCCATATTAGATGCAATACACACCATTAAATCTCCAGTGCCATGGACCAAGGCCTCTGCAAATCTTTCTGTTGCTCCAAAATCCACTAAAGCCAATCTGTAAGCAATCTGGTAATTAAAATACTCAGAATTTTACAATTCAGGTATACAGAACTATACAAACAGTAATTTTATGAATCTGCAGGCCCAGTTAGAAAAAAAGGACACAGCTCTGTTTTAACTGGATGTCTGGTCATTTCTTCTCTGATTCCTCCTGGTATTAGATTATGAACACTCGGGAAGAGTATCTGTTTTGTATGACTTGTTTTGCTAATTATGTTACCAGGATACTAAATAGCAAACAATGCAATATAAAGTTTAACTATTAAAGATGCTGCTCAGGAGATTAAAGATGTATATCATAATTATTTAATCTTTGCATTTTGATAGTCTTATTCCCCATACTCCTAATTATAGAAGTCCTAATTATATACAGCATCAGAAAAATGAGAAGTATGTCACTCAGTCTCCTACGAGCAGCAGAAGAAATCAAGCTGTTTAGATGTGAACTTCCGAGAGGGTTTTTATACTGGCATAGAATTATAAAGTGGACCTTTATGCACAGTTTCTTTCCAGACGTGAATATTCTGTATACAGTAATTTAAAGTACCACAATAAAGTATCACAATATTTATTTGTTTCTTTCTGTTAGGAAAAAAAATTCATTTCCATGAGTATGGCATCAAACGGTTGTAGCTTTCACACACTGGGATCATTTCTAAGGTATTTATTAGACAGCATTCTACTCATCCATCATTGGTGAGGCCACATGTGGATTACTGTGTCCAGCTCTTGGCCCCCCAGTACAAGAGAGACACATGGACGTACCAGAAAGAGTCCAATGGAGAGTCACTACAATGCTCAAGGGACCAGAGCACCTCTCCTTTAAGGAGAGGCTGAGAGAGCTGGGACTGGAGTTCAGCCTGGAGAAGAGAAGGCTCTTATCAGGGGGATCTTATCAATGTCTATAAATACCTGAGGGGAGGGGATGAGGAAGATGGAACCAGGCTTTTTTCTGTGGTGCCTACTGACAGAGCTACAGGCAGTGGGCACAAACTGCAGAACAGGAAGTTCCATCAAACATTGGGAAGCATTTTGCAGTACGGATGACTGAGCACTGGAATAGATTCCTCAGAGAGGCTGTGGAGTCTCCCTCCCTGGAGATCTTCAAAAGGCATTTGGACGTGTTCCTGGGCAACCTGCTCTAGGTGTCCCTGCTTGAGCAGGGGGTTGGATCAGATGGCCTCCAGAGGTCCTTTCTAACCTTAACCATTCTGTGATTTCCAGGCACTCTACCCTCAGAAAATTATATCCTGTACAGAGAAAATACGGATGAAGCATTTCTCATTGACAGGTAAAAATTAAAATGAATCAAGAGACCACTCACTGAAAAACAGTCACTTTTTCCCATGATTAGAAGTCTCGGATATGATAAATATTAGGTTTGAAATAAACAATAATTGCAAGTACTGAGATTTTTCATGAGAGCGTACTTAGAAAAATATACAAGTGTGTTAGAGACAAGGTATATCCAGCATTAATATATCAAAATCATTTGTGAGTCAAGACATTATAAACTTTAAAAATTCAATTTTTACAGATTCATGCAATTATATAATTGCCCACAGATGACTGGAGACTCCACTGTAGCAAGAAAAATGAACTTAATGGATACAGAAGAAATAATTGACCAAAATGATACTACAACAACATTTTAAAATGTGGAAGAACAGAGGGAAACAGAAATGACAACTCTTCAAAATATTTTTATAGCAACATCTCAGATGTATTTTAAGGAAAATTCTAATGACAAGTTCTGATCTGTCAAGTCTCAAACATGGTATTTTCCATTTCACCCTGCCCTGTCAAGGTGCCTGACTCTTCAGCTGACTCTGGACAGTGCTAGGGAGTCCTTCCTGATCCAGGATCCTACCAAGGACGGAGCATCTAAATGACCTAGAATGTGATCTGCTGATAAACTATGCCTACCCCATAAGATCCCATAGCTGATGTGCTACAGCTTGAGACTGTCAGCAGAAGGCACATTCTGCCAGTCACAATCTTGTTCTGCAGCCACATTTCATCAAAGGACCAGACACACTCTGTGAAGTCCCCTAGCAGGCAACATGCACTCCACTGCATGTTCTAGTACATGACTGTGTTATCCAGCATGTGATCAGCATGAGGGACTGACAGGCACTGCATCAGAAAAGGAAATGAAAAAGTTTCAAAATATTAAAGCACTTATTCACATCCTGGTAATTATCAAGCTGTTTCACTACAGAGGGATGTTCTGGGGTTGCACACAGATGCTAATACTCAGGCCATAAATGCATGAAAGTTTTGAGGAATCTTTACTAATCTTCTGAAAAATCGTTAGTGAGAATACTGATTGTTGTATTCTACAAATACTTCTCCAAATATGACCACATCTAAACCAGCCTATAAAAGAAGAATCTGCAAATGAAATAGAATAATGTAAGAGCAAAACATGCTTATGTAAGACAGTGAAAAAAGGATTGAAGCACAGGAAAAAAGTGATCAAGAAACAACTACTAAGTTTCAGGCAATAAAATTACAGAAGTATACCCAGGCTGATCATGCAAGAAATCTAGAGGTAGAAAGGTGGTGGGTTTCCCTGAACCCCATATGGGGCCGAATGCCATGCATCCCATGGTCCTGAAGGAATTGGCTGATGTAGTGGCCAAGCCTTTCTCTGTCATATTTGAAAAGTCCTTCCAGTCCAGCAAAGTCCCTGGTGACTGGAAGAAGGGAAACATCACTCCCATTTTTAAAAAGGATTGAAAGGAAGACCTGGGGAACTACAGATTGGTGAGCTTCACCTCTGTGCCTGGGAAGATCATGGAACAGATCCACTGGGAGGGGAGGAACTGGTGGAGGAGGAACCCTTCCAACCCAAGCCATTCTGTGTTTCTGTGAAAGGTAGGATAACTTCTGGTGGGTGGTTGGTAGAGAGACCCTAGTGCATCCCTCGCAACTGGGCCCCTGACATGCATCACTGAATCTGGCAGTCCAAGACCATGCATATACACAGTCACTTGTAATGCTAAAAAATGGTGCTCCAGAGTGAACCCACCACTCAAAGAAGGTAGTTAATGAGATCCTTCCTCAACTAGCCCAACACTTGCCAAACAGCTCTTAAAGTGCCAATTTTCATACTCACTGGCTATACTTACAGCTCCCAATCAGAGGGCGATAATGTTATAAATACACTATCAATAGGCAAACATGTTATAAAGTGTGGAGCATGATGTTTCCATAGCATTGTCCCAACTGCTTAAATATCATAAAAAACAATGGTGAACTTGGGGAAAGGAGTCTACATCATCCTTGTTTCTCTATAATATAGATCCAGATCTAGATATGGCTTATGTAGAGTAAGAAATATACATAAAGTTTTATTAAATATTTAAAAAAAAAATCTGGAATATGAATTGGTAAGAGAGATCCAAGTGAACAATGAATCCTGAGCTGCACAAAAGATATTTATGTTAGTGTTTGCTACACAATCACTTTGTCCTATAAGCCCAGGAGAAAAAATAAAGTGCAAACAAACAAACTAAAAAAGTCAGTGTTGTTACTACCTAAGAAAATCTGTCTGCTATCAACCAAGGGCAAATCTATCTATAGTAGCAATGCAGTAATGCAGATTAACACAGGCCTACTATAAATTTAGTAAATCAAATCTGTTTCATTATGTTTATTTGTTCTTCCTGTTGAAAGAGACTGGTTCTTTGATATCAAAGTACATCAATTCTTCCTAGGTGCCTTCAACTCTTTACTTTCATTGCAAAGATGGTTTATTTCAGTATGTTCAAAAAACTGTTGGTCATAAAAAGTCAGACAAAGAAAGGAGGTTTCAGATGCACACACATTTGTCTCAAACACGGAACTTAAAACAAATAGTTGCCCACAGAATCTGCAAATCCAAAAACCCAGTTTTACTCTTCAGCAGATTACCCACAAACCAGCCCCAAGGACAATTTATCTATTTGAGTGCCCAAGGAGGAACCATCTAGATTAGAGAGAGTGCCTAAAGAAATATCAATGTCCACTCTTTCTTAATACATTATAATTGGAAAATAATGTTCTGTACCTTTTACAAACAATTAAGCTTATAATAAGCAAATGGTAACTGTGTTGGTCCATACTTCCTCAGGAGATTTGTTAAATTCCTCAAGCACATCATTTAACATGTATTTACACTTGCAGATCACCTTCACTGCAAAACAAATCTCTCTTTCAAAACATGAAGACCAGTTGCCAAAAAACATGAAGGACAGATATATATCTGAATAATGTTTCTTATTAAAGTTTAAGCATGGGTTAAGATTAAATATTTTTACTACTTTCTCTATCAGTACTGTAACAATACAAAGTTTTGAGACATATTATTACAGCATTACGGTTCTGACGGGGGCCAAGAGCCTGGATGCCTCTGCACAAAATTTTCTCATGCTCATGGGCCACATGTCTTCTTTCATCCTTACTGTTGTCTCTGAAAGCAGGAGAAGGGAGAAATCCAAACTTACTATCACCACAATACCCTCCGAAAGTCTAAACTAAGATGGGATGTGACACTTCTGAGGGATTAGCTTGTTGCAGAAGCGACCAAAAGGAAATTGAAAATCAGACTTCTTGTAGAAAGCTTGCTTCAGACTTCCATGCAGACCAACTACCATAACAAGGTATAGTGCAAAAGATATGTTGTCACCTGTCTGATGGGCTAAACATCAAAACAGAAGGGAAAGAGTACCACTACCTCAGTAAGAAGTTTGAGCCTGAGAAAAATTTGCTCATACAGACAGCCTGTCTCTCTTTACCACTGATGCTCATTGCCTTATTTCTGATTTGTTCTTTTCTTTCTCCCTCTTCATTACCTGCAGCTCACCTTTCTGACTGTCACACACACTTCCATTCAAGTGAAGGTGCAGCACTGTGAAAACGAGCTGAGTGGCACGCTCAGGTTCTGGTGTTACAGCAGCATGAGAACTAAGGGGCTTTACCTTATCTGAGCACTGCTGCTAATGCTAAGTGGAGTAGAGTACAAATGGGCAAGGAAGTACCTAACAGTGGATACACCTGACAGTGGATGAAGTTAAAAGAACAAATGATGTGACTTTAAAATCCTACCAGCTCTAGAAGCATGCAGTAGGGTATAAGCTTGTGAAGACATACTTGACAGTTTCTCAAATGTTACTGAATCTAAGCTTATCTCAGAAATCCAGGAACCGAGAGAAGATGTTAATGTGAAACTAAACAACATGCAGATAGATGTTCTGAAATTAAAAGGATGTTGCAGGTTTTTGCTGTTCTAAACTCCTACCTTTCTTCTACACAGTTATCCATTTTCTCTTGAACTATTCTCTTCATCACATGCACTAAGTATGACAGCCTCAACAGCAAAAATGGAAACAAGGCTTCTATCCTCACAATCAAATGTTAATCAATAATCAAGTTGTTAAACAATATACTTATAAAGTAAATCAAAATATTTTTTTTTCTTTTTCTTTTTTTTTTCCAAAACCTACAGTATGCCAGCATGCCATCTCCCTTCCTGCCCTGGGTATGGCTCAAAAGTCTGCTGAAGTCAATGATCACTGAATTAGACATTCCCATGAAGAGAATCTATTGAAGCTCTTGCTGCTTAGAAATGTAATAAAAGTTAAGTACCATTTTCATGTGCTTTGCTCCTATGAAAGTACACCATTTACAGCAAGATGACAGAATGGCCCTCCCTCATTTTGTACTGATAGTGGTCTATACACAAAACTTGACAGAAAAGGACTATAAGTGCAAGTCCACAGCTGGCATAGATTAGTGAATAAAAATAACTATTTTTCCATCAGCTGAACATTTGACTTAGATACTTCAGTCATTTGCTGGCTTTAGACTGCTAAAGAATTAGATTTTAAGGCACTGGATTAAATAAACATATAATTGATATAAATATTATCAGACAATGACACGATTTCATTGAAGACTGCACTGAAGCCTGATTTGTATCAGTAGAGTGAATGAGGACTTCCTAAATATTTTTGAAGACACAACTCTAGTCAATGATTGAGCCTCACTACTGGTGAGGGATACATAGTACACTCTTTCCACCTCATTTTTCTTTGACCAAAGACAGCCCGTGAAGTCTGATGGTGATATCATAATGAGGCATTTTGTGGTATAGACTCTCTATAAATCTATCTGTTTAGACAAAATAAAATGTGCTTTCTCAAGCTATTTCAACACTGACTTATCTTACAGACAATCACATCTATTTGCATGTTCCACTTTTCGCATGAAATAGATTGATAATGCTTAATGAATTATTGTGTGACATCATTTGTTCATTGATGTATTGTAACAACAAACCTACATTAAAAAATTCTTGACCAAACCTTCCCCAAAGCTCCTCTTGTCATTTGTAAAGGATATTAAAAAAAAAAAAAAAAAAAAAGGCACTTATTTACTAGCTACAAGTTGTACATCCTTGTTACCACCAAACATGTCAAGTAAGGCAAAGGCAGAACCATGGTATTTGAGAAGCTCCAGCTAAAAATGAAGCATGGCATAACAGAGAGAACTAATACTGCTCTCATCAGAGGCAGAAGCCATTCCTAAATGTTAAATCTCATCACCTTACAGGAATGGACACTAAGGAATTAGTAAGCCTGCCCCCACCCTCTTAGCCCACCAGAACACTACGACTTAGATCCGAGCCACAAATTTTTCTGTACATTTATAATTTCAGAGAACTCCTCTTACTGAATTCACTAAAATAATTAACTTCTTTAAAGGTACCTGTTGCTGTGCTTGATGAACTGAACCATTATTTTTTTTTGTGTGTGTGTGTGTTGTGTTTTTTTTTTTTGTCACTCACACATACATTCTTTTTTTTTTTCTTCTAATGAAGCAAACAGGGAGGGTTTTATTTCTGAAATTCAATCTAAAATGATGCCTTATGAAAGCAAAAAAATCTTTGTGGGCTAAAATCAAAGATTCCCACAAGACTCCGTGGAAAATAATGATTTTTTGTTTGCTGATGCAAATCTGGCAGAATCAAAGAACAAAAATACAGCAATACTGCTACCCTAGTCCTAGAACACATATAGCTTTTTGATTTCAAAGTGAATGTTTGAAAAAAAAAAAGTAAAAAGAGAACTTGCATCCTCAAATCATTTTAACATAAATATATTTAGGTGTTTAAAACTTCTGTTACTAGCCCCCTGCATGTTCATTCCTAGAATTAAATCATTAGGGCATGAAAAAAAAATGTTATTCTTAGGCCCAGATAAAAATCTGTAGACCAGTACTATGTTTATTTCATTTTTAGGACTCTTCAAATAAATTAATTACATAAGTTAAACTTAATGTGGAGAGCTAAACTCTTCACAGAGACCATGAAGATTGGAAACATTACTCAAACAGGAGGAAATAAATCTGATATAACGGATGGCTTATACTGGTTTACTTCAAAGCCCTGAGATAGCCAAATGTGTTCAGAATACAAGAAGCACTGAATACAGAAGTAACAGAAGCCTCTCTTACTAAACATGCAACTGTAAATAATGGAAAGAACTTCTAAAACCACTTCTCTAAGTGGAAAGAATTTCTTTTATATTCAGAATCTCTGTATATGTATATACATATAATGTATGTATAACAAAATAATCCTCTGAGTCTGCTAATGATTTGCAGCAAAATAAACAGATTTAAAACTAGCCTTAAAGTAGCAAGCCTTGTGGTTATCCTGGTAAGTGGTAATATCAGAACTCGGTTAATGATCTTTCATGAAGACAACTACCTTCTCACCAAGGGGCATTTGGAATCAGTCACACTGCACACTATTAATGGGAGCACAAGACAGAAGAAATGGAAAAATTTATGAACTGATGCTTCTTGTCAGGCAGAAGCTGAAATTCAAATGTTTGTTGGAAACCATTGCTATTCTTCTATAGAATAAAAAATAATAATAATAATAAAAGTAAAAATAAGGAAGAGTTGTGTCTCAAAAACCCAAACTCACCAAGTTTTTTGAAACCTGCAGTTGTGTCATTAGTCATTGTGTAATACCATTTATACAAAACTGGTGAGCTTGGAAGATCATGGACTAGAACTAGTTAGAAATTTGCAACTGACACTGGCAGTGACTGGAAGAAACATTTCAACTAAGTGTGACTTTTCAGTCAAAAATGTCTCTTCTCCAGAGAAAATATTGTATTTTGAATAAAATTTCCTGGTCCAAAACCCTCAAAGTTCTAATTCCAACAAGCTTTTATGAATGAAAAAAAAAAAAAAAAGAAAAAAAACATTTATGACCAGTGACCCAGTGACAACAGTATGAATTTTTCTTTGCTGAAAGTTTATGAGTGGATGTGGCAATTCAGAAAGCTGAATGGAAGACAATCAGTTTATTATGTTCAGAGCAATCAGAGTAATAGTCATTGAAATATTATAGCCAGAATGCTAGATAAATATTTATGAACATAATAAATATATATTAAAAAGCAGGTGTAAATGCAGGCATGTCACTAATACTAACTTCAGGGTTATTTCCTAAATATTTCAGATATCCTACCTCATTGTTGACTTCAGCAGGTTTTTTCTTTGTTTCTCCTATGTCCAAATAGCTGTGGAAGGATAATATTATTGATTATTTACAGAAGCATCTAACTTACACAGTACAAATATTTTTACTTTTTTTTGGCACCAAAGCTCTTAGAATTTATCATGCCTCATTATAACACATATAGTAACTAATTCAAGATTTTAAAGGAGTGTTAATATAAAACTACAAGGTAGCAGTTATAAGAAGAATAAAAAGCTGGTAAACTAAAACCCGAAGATGATATTAAAAATACAGAGCTGGGTGAGGATCCATCCTGTCATTATAACATGTCCAACAAAAATAAGTCACTGCACAAAACCCAGAAGATGCTAAGAAAATTCCCAACCAGTAACAAGAAAAACATTTAACTCTGGGCCATTACAAAAGATGGGGAGAGATAACCATGTGACTTCACATCACTGGTGATTAGTACAGACTGTCAGTAACCTAGTTGTCAGAAAGAAGCTCACATAGTACTGTGAGATGGATCAATAAACCTCAGCATGATATCAATTTATCAGGATTTTCAAAGTCATCATCTTGCCTCTTAGTTGCTCACCCTAAGTCTGATATATTTAAAGCCTCTCTCCAGACTCAAGTTTAGCCAGGACATTGGCTAGGTTAAGAGGATCTGTACCACTTGCGTTTCAACATGACTTAGACACACCTGAAAACTATATATCCTGTTTTACTGCAGTTGTGATGAAATAATAGAATATTCACAATTATATTAGGAATTAACAAAAAACAAGACTGGACAAGAAAACAAAATGCATCTGTTTGAACATTACTGTACTCCATTAGAGTACATATTCCCACAAAAACACTGCATTAACACAAAAGTGACAATTAAAACACACTGCGATGGACTAGGAGTATGTTGTCAGTCCAAAGAAAAAGGAATTAAGTAAACCTTCAAGCATGAGTAACCCTGAAACTGGCCAACAGACAGGTACCCAGACCACACTAACTCCGTTCCCTTGTTGGAACTCTAAAAGCTTTGAGAGCTGGTCTTCTCATGAATTCAGCCTGCAGAACCTGCAGGCACATCGAGCTGTTTCTACTTCTCATAGCTGTCTCTGCTGTAGAATGCGACACCTCAGAAGTGTCTATCTACCTGTCTATCTCAAGATGTTAAAATTGATGGAGGTTCATGTGCTACAAGCGAAAGCAGTTAAGCTTAGAATTCACTGAGGACAGGGAAAAAATAAGATTCAGTTCTCAGCATAAGGCATCTGTGAAGAAACAAATGCACCACTTGAATTGGAACGATGGCAATTTCAGCTCTTGCTTTTCCTTGGGTATTCTCTCCTTTCTGTTATGCTCCCATGCATGGGTGCCACAAGTTGTCAATCCAAAGTTCAGCCCTGCTTAGTCTATCATAACAACAAATGAATCTGACAAGCATCACTGAAAAAAAAATAAATAAAAAAATTACAAACTTCTTGCTGCTGTAAAGCCAGAGTCAGATCCTTTATGACAGAAGCTCTGGTCTCCTACAGATGCAACTGCTTTATCTTTGCCCGTGACACATACAGAAACATACATTCATTTCTCTAATTCTTTCAATTTCTTCCAGAAAGCAATCCTTTCAACTGACCCCTCCTCTCCTCTAGCTAAGAAGTACCCCTAATTATCATTGTCTACAATCTAGTTAAGAACAAGTTCAACATTAAACAATCCAGCCTGCCTTAAATAATGCTTGTAAAAGCATTCCCTACTTTTACAGTACTAATTACATGTAAATACATACTAATAGTGAAGAACCCTAACTCTGAACACAAGAACAGAAAAGATCTTGAGTCATCCAGTTAATCCTACCCACAGCATAGGACTATCACATACTATCAAGGGATATATATCTAAAAGCCTGCTTTTACTGACTGCTTTAGGACAGCCTTTCTGAAGGTACTCTCTTCAGTGACCTTATATACTTCAGTATCCTGTTGCACGTTGCAATCATAAAAGTCCAAAAAGCTCTCACCACAACACTCTGATCATAAAATATGAAATGACAGAAATAAATGCCTTTTCCCACCAAAAATAAATCCAGGGCACTCACTTCTCTACACAGTGCATGCTAATGTCAAACACTTACTTACTTTTAGCCTGTCTCTTGAACATAAAACACATTTAGAGAGGTGAAACATGCTGACAATTAACAGCTTTAACCCATTCACAGGACCACAAAATTTAATACCAAAAGATACAGCGGTTCTTGAGTTGAGCACTGCATTTGACATGGAAGAGAGCAGAGTGGGAAAGGAGCTTATATTTAACCTGTCATACATCTTCTCTCTAACTTTGCCACTGAAGCCCAAGACACTTCAATAACTTTTTAGAAACAGTGACAAAAATGGTAAGACTGCCGACAGAAAACCTGTTCATTACACACAAAGCTTTATTCTGAAATGTCCCAAGCTTTCCAGAAAAATGCTACATGATCAAGACAGCACAGTTCTATAGAGCTGGTACTTTATCATACAAATTCCCAACCACCCCCCAGAAGAGGATTGCTAATTTTGAGATTATTTTGGAGCTGTACAAAAAACACACACAAATATTGAACAAAACTTGTAATTAGGCAGTTGAGACAACAAAATTCACTGCCAGAATTAAGAATCATTACTGATCATATTCAGAGCCACTCAGGAAACCACACATAAAAGCACAGATCTACTCTACAATGTTCTCCTAGTCAGTCACTAAAAAACAGAAAATATCAGTTTAATTTGTGTCTTTGTGTCTTCACAGGGAACACAAAGCAAAGTCATCTTTTAGAGAAGAGGAGGAGCTCAGCTATTGTGGTCATAAGAAAGCCAAATGAACAGAAATGGATGGAGATGTGGATAGTTTAGTAGAGTATTTTAGACTTCTGAAAAAAAAGCAAGAAAGGAAAAATTGGGAATTAAATTCCTGGGCTCATCAGCTTTGCCACAACTGTCAACACTCCACCTTTCTAGAGCTTTCTCCCTATTAACACTGAGCACAAACACTGACACTTATCCCTCCGTGAAGCACATCCATCACAGCAACATGCCAATACAGCATGACCTTCAGGGTAAAGGACTGCTTCTCCAATTCTATTACCATGTCAAGGGGATGGCACTCTGAGACTAATGATTATAGCAGGCTTTCTATGGCTCACCTCTGAAGCTCTTTTGCAGTATTTTCTGTCACAAATACCTAACTTTCCTTTTGGCTTGCAAAACAGCCTTTTAGTCTGTTTTGTGCAATGTCTAATAAAAGGGGTGCAGGGGATGGGGGGAGGTCTCAAGTATTGCCACAGTGCAAAATCCCAAATGCTGATTTTCAAGTCCCATATAAATCTTAAGTTAATTTTCAGCCACTCACTTCAGTTTCTTGAAGGCTTCCCTGCCACCAGCCACATACTGCTCTCCACTCTGAAGCTCCTCCAGCTGCCGGACACGATGCCCAGCCCGGGGGGTATAGATGTTACGCACGGCTCCAAAGGGTGCCTTCACCCCACCTGTCACTTCTTTCAGGAAGACCTCGAAGTTGGACACTTTCTTCTCATTGATGACAATGCGGCGCCCCGGGAAGAAAGGATCCCCGTTGCGATACACCAGCACACTCTTCACCATCGGCTGCGAGAGGAACGACCCCTTTGTGCCAGCACTAGTCATGCTTGGTGGCCCGGGACCTGCTGCGTAGCCAAATCCACCGTGGAGCACTGCCTGCACCTGTTTATTTGGGAGAGGGCTTCTGCCTGAGCACCCCTCTCAGCTCCACCCTGAGAACTGCCACAGCAGGGCCGCAGCAGGAGAGCCCACCTCCAGGAGGTAAAGGAGGGAGCCGGCAGCTGTGGGGAGGGATCTCAGCCTCCCCTGGGTTTCCAGCACGGCTCTGCTCTGCCTCTCAAAGTGCAGCTCCTCCTAGGCAACCAGGTCTTGCTACTCCCGGGTGCACAGGAGGTTCACACAGATTGCACTCACCCATCACAACAAAACATCACACGGAAGCGGATCCCAAACAGCAGGGAAATAATGGACTGGGGTAGCTGTGGACTCATAGCCCCCCAGGGTCTTTATCCTCTGGCTTTGCTGTCCCGGAAAGTGACTTGCCTCTATCACGCCAGTTCCCTCTGGATACTTTATCCTATGTCTGCTCTTCCTCCTCCCTGCCCAGCCAGGCGAGAGCTCCTCAGGCAGCTGGCAGACTCAGCCCAGAACCAGCGGTCATGCCACAAGCAGGACAGCGTACAGCGTGCACAAAACCCTGCTGAATTATTCACCAGGCGGTAGCTGGGGGAAGGAGGGAGAGACGTTGTGCCCAGAGGCGGGCAGAGGGACAGGAGGGCACAAGGCACCGGGAGCAGAAGGAACAGGACCAAGCAGAGCCAAGGAGGGCAGTCGCGGGCAGTCCCTGCTTCTCCACCCCGGTGGCTGTGCCACCCCCTTGTGGAGGGGCACTCCACAGTGAGCTGGGGGTGCCTGGCCACACGGGGCAGTGGGCAGGGAGGGGGGCGGCCAGGCCAAGCCACGCAAGGCAGAGCTGTTGTGAAATGGCAGCGTGGGGCAAGTGGCCGGTACTGGCGGGTGACCGCTGCCTGTGGCCAGTCGTTGGAGGCGCTGCCCTGCCCATGGGTGCCGTTGAGCACATGGGTGAGGTGGCTGCTTGGCCCAGCATTAGTTGGACCCCACCACAGTTCAAACACCCACCCCACCATAACGCCGTGCTTGGCCCACTGTGAGGGGCAGCATGGAGGACTGGTCTCAACGCCATGAATGTTGAAGACATGTTTGAGAGGCACAAGGTGTTTACCCACTGGATGAACCTCGGTCACACACCGATGGCCAATTGTCTGGGTGTATCCCTAAGCGAAGGCCTCCTGGACGCTTATCCCACAGCACTGTGGGGTGGGATGGCAGGAGCTTGGGCTGGGCTTTAAACTTGGTGGCCATGTGGTTGCTCCTCAGAATTTCAAAATATTAAAATCTGGAAAAATCTTTGCTGTCTTTAAAAAAAGATATAATCTTGACATCACAAGAAGTTTGGGTGAAAAACACATCTTCGATCACATCTCATCAATTCATCCTGGGATCACTTGTTAAGTGGTCAGTTTTTTCCCTCTCAAGAATAAAACAGACTTTTACTAGACCTTCAAGATCAAATTCACAAAAGTGTTATTCAGTTGGTCAGTGTAAAGACACAGGCAAGCCACAATAAAAGGGTAAAAAAGGAAGTGTCTTCTTTTTGGTATTCCTTGATATTTGTGGGGAAAAAAAAAAAAAAAAAAAAATTACGAATAGGGCTGAAATTAGGCTTTCACACTTCACAAATTAATTGCAAATATGTACAGTCAGTTGATTTTCTTGTTTTAATGAACCTACTCAGATGATGCCCTCTGAATGTCTCTTTGAGATAATATGTAAATGTTACATATACTATTTGGGTGCTTTTCTCCCATCTAATATAACAAAATTATATTATTATAAGATATTATTATTATTATATTATATTATTATATTAAGAAAATAACACAAAATTAAACTGCAGTCTCCTAGTAGTTGTGTAAATTTATTTAGCTATTTGCATTCTGGAAGCATTTAAAAGCTCTTCAATACTTTTATCATTCTTTGGTTGACCAAGTCAGATACAATTTGTTCTCTTCAGAATCAGGGCTCTATTGCAAGAGCTAATATCACTTCTACTGAGCTGGCCCAAACCTGCCATCAGTTAATCAGATACAGGGGTGACTTACCTCTCTAAATGAATCTCAAATGCCAAAGACCACACAGATATCCTTGGGCACAATTTTATTTATTTATTTATTTATTTTTACACAAATAAACCAACAGAATAAAACAGAAAGACAAAACAGTAAAATAACTCATTTGTGATTCAGAGAATGTAATATAAAGTCAAAGTGGGTTGATTTTTCATTCTTTTGAGTCAGACATTTTCCATAGTTCTATGTAGTAAACATGACATAGCAGATATAATAATCGTATTAATATACACATTAAGGACCAGATCCAACCTCTAATATAATAAAAAGATTCCCTTGGATTTCACTGATAAATTGTCATGAAATAATTTCAACTGATATAATTTTGACTTTAAGCTATTTAGAACACTTTATAAACAAATGATCCACTTGAAGCTGTATTTTCTTTGCTTATCTTCAACCAAATATGATCTCCATATTATCCAGTGTTTGGGAAGTAATTTTAGATATTACATTATCAGAATAATAGATTATCTCCTCGGATTATTAAAAATGATAATAAATTAAACAAGCATGCTTCTCATGGGCTTACTCAATTAATAGATGAGTCTTTCATGTATCCAGACTACAGATAAGTTTTGTTTTCCTGAAAACACTTTAGGCATACATGACTTTAAGCTCTGCTTTCTAATGCTGTGTGTTTTGCTTTGTCCAGGAAGCTGCATAATGAAACACAAAGACTTAGACTCTACCAGACTGTTGCCACACCTTGGGTACAAGGAAACGTAAAACCTGGCAGTAAATAAAGAGAAAATGTCTTAAATTCAATCTGAATTCCTTTAACATCTCCTTTTCCCCACTAATTGTTGCAAGACCAAAACTGCTTTAGACTTCCTGCCTGGAATTTTTTAGTGTACTGTAATGATGATTTTTCCAAATAGATTTCAACACATGTGATGGCAGGAATTTTTCTTTCCTTTTATCTTACCTCCTCTGATGGGAAAATTACCCCCCTGCTGTGAGTTACAACAGGGCAGTTAACCATTACAAAAAGAGCAATTTCAGGGTGAGTGAAGTCAAATATGCTACTGTTATTGGTTAACAGTTAAAGTTCCGTAGACACTGCTGGCTTTCTTATAGTTAATAAAGAGAAACAAGCATATACCAGCCTTGTTTTAATACTGTTGAACATTGATCTATTGCAACCTGAAATTAAAATTTATATTAAAAAACATGCTTTACTTACCTGTAAAAACCAAATGCTGATGACCTTCACACTGTTCTGCAGTCATGTAGCCAATGTCAACTATCTATTTTTCGCCAGATTCTACCACTTTCAGCGATTTTGGACCTAATTTGCACTCACACAACAGCCTTGTCATAGGATTAAGCCACTGAATATTTTTACTCTTAAACTCATTTTGACACTTCTGCTATATCAAAATACTGTTGTTCTTTACATCTGACCAGGCTAGTAACAACCACTTTTGCAGATTGCAATGAAATAGCATTGCTAGTCTTAAAGCAGGCTAAAACTGGTGGGCAAAACCTTTGTCCAAACCTGTGAGTAGATTCTGAATCCTTCAAGGAACTGCAGTGCAGAATTTTGCTCATATTTTAACCTTTACCTAGCTAATAGGTGTGCCTCAGAAAACTCCATCTTTCAAATGCAACTAGTTGCATTTCTGCCCTCTTTTGTTTACTTGTAGTGCATAGGAATCTCCATATTTTCTTACTATTACCTTGAAATTCAGTCCCTGAAAACCAATCATGACTGTCCAGTTCATCATGGTCTTCAGGGTCCACCATTTCACACCAATTTTTCAGAATTGAATATTTTGTTTAATAGCAGTAATAGGAACACACACACAGTGTTTCCAATACGTTAAGTATAAAGTCAGCATGTTTTCCATCTTGCCTATGTATGACCACTGCCTGAAAGCTAGGAGAAGCTGAAACACTGCCTCTGAGAGCAGGCCCTTCATCCATGAGAATCAGCTCCTTCCAGCCTTTCCAGGGCCTGACCTTTTATTCCCATTATTGTTTCAGTTTCTAAGCAGTCTCCTATCACATTCTCAACAGCAACACGCCAAGCTGCTCAGCCCCCTTACACAATTAAGATAAATGTGAAGAGATGCATAATTGTTTTTTGACTGAGTCATGTCAGACATCTCATCTTACTGGAGGTCTATGCATGAGGCCACGTCAGTCAGGCTGCGTGTTGGGATTATATGATGGACCTGAAGTCATGTAACCAGTGCACGTTGGGGCAAATGATGAGTCCAATGCTGTAGCACAGGGACACAGCATTAAGCAGCATCCCTTTTTCTGCAGCAAAACACCTCAAAATCTCTGCCATTCCTGGACCAGGAAAGAATTTGCAGCTTGTTGCATGACCCTGACAACAAGGCTCAGTGACACTATGTTTTCAAGACATTATGTCTTGAAAACATTATGTCAAGACACTATGTGTCTTGAAAACATAGTGTCCTAGTCCAGAAGAAAGGACTGACAATGTACAGAAATGGTAAGGATTAAGTTTCTAAACACAGAGAATTAAATTTATCTTGTTCTGTTGCATACCAAGCTGGGAATCACATATAATAACTAGACCTTTGTGCAGCTTATCTAAAAATCAGACTAAGCAACAGCAGCCACTGCATTTCAAGTTGTAACTCAAGAGTAATTGGACTGTTTGCACTTACAGTTTTAAATACCTAAATACCACGTGGTTCAGCTTTCATGCATACACTCTGACCGGAAGAAATAAAGTACTGATGCAGATGTGAATTTTAAAACCTGTGTCAGAGCAATTTTACCTGCTTATATTATACAATTGCTAGATCAAAAAAGGTTTAGCATATTATGATCAAATATTTTTGCTAAAGAAGATTAAAAGATCACAGTTTAAGCAACTCGTTTTTATGATACAAGTCTCTTTAAAAAGTATTCTTGAGACAGCTCAGATGTTAAGGGGTTGCCCTGGGAAAAGGCTTTGGGAAACCTTTAGAGACCCATGAGGAAATAGTTTCTCCATAGAGAAACAAATTCCAGGTGGCTATCTTAAGTTGAGAAAAAGGTGAAAAATATTTTTCATCAGGTCTTTTTTAAAGTAATGAAAGTGAAGTCATGCCTTCTAGGCAAAGACCTCTCAGTATCTTAGTAGCTAACTCTGGTACAGGCACCTGAGATTATCAGCTGAATACTCCTGATTCTTTCATACACACAATAATAATAATAATAAAATACTCAAATATGATTATTATGTATTTATTTTTCCATGGGGTCTTCTTTTCTCTCTCTGTAATCATATTATGATTTAGCTACGCTTATAACCTACCAGACACAAATCTACTGTCTGGTAGGAATTTATATTTTTTGATTCATCTGTTATTTTTATCTTAACATGAACAAAATGGGGCTCCTTTAAGTATTTCTTTCAGGAGAAGAAACAGGTAACAGGTTCAGGCACATCTTTGTAAATAAATCTAAATCTCCAAATTGATTACATGTACAAATCCCATCTTCCTTGAACATGGAACAAATAAAACAATGGGAGATATCTTTTTCTACCATAATTTTACCCAAAAGTTCTCAGTACAGAATTTTCAGGACTTTTCTGATGATACTTGATGTTCTTCTCCATGTTTTTTTTGTTTGTTTGTTTGTTTGTTTGTTTGTTTGTTTTTGGTGTCTGTGTTTCTTTGGTGTTTCTGCTCTTTCTCTTCCACATACCCCATCTGCAATCAGATCAACCCCTCATGTCTGCATTGACATTAGGCTGTCAGAGGAACTAGTTGCTCACAGAATTCATCCTCATAAATGACAAGTGTTTCGGATGGCAATTTTATGGCTAAAGAAAGCTGTGCCGGAGCTATCCACTCGCTTTAGATAAATTGAAAATAGCCATCACGCCTATTTGTGTCAATGAGCTTCTTCAATTCCCAACAAACAGCAGATGAGCCATTATTTTTTCTGATGAAATACAGGGTATTCTTCCTAAAGGTTAGCAGGAGACACCAGATACCTGAAATGTGACTACAACAGAAGCAACAAGCAGCTCATTGCTATTTAGAACTGAAATAAATAGATGGTGATTCTAAATCTCCAGTTATCTTTTGTCAGCAGCAGTATGCTATTAGGCATTGTATCTGTGCTTCATAATTTACCCCTGGCTGCTAGTTCACACCAATGCGTTACCTTCACTTCTAAAAATAAGAGCTATTGTCTACCCTTCCAGACAATTACAATGATGACTCTATAATGCAGATATAATGAGACAGAATACCAGTACTTAGTGGTATGTTGGCCTATTACTGCATACATTTCAGGTTTCACACCAATATATATTTGATGTGGAGTTATGTCATCTTATTTCTAACACTTGTGTTGTGTCAGCAGCCAGGATAACAGATGGACAAAGGAAAACAAATAGATCAAACCAGTATCTTTTTTTCTCTTTTTTACTGAGGAGAGTGAAGCATCAGCTGTGTAAGACTTGCTGCAAATTCATTAAATGTAAATTTCTGGCAGATATCCTTCGGATGCTTCCCTAGCTTTTGCATTCTAAACATACAGTCAACAGAAGCTGCAAGTAGTTGCCAGCAATCATACATCTTAGCTTCTTGCTCTCCTGCAGTGTTTTCTGTGCTGTCCGGTATTTCCAGATTTTGTTTTGTTCAAGTATCTATCATATCCAAGAGCATTAAATGAGTCATGTACATACTGCCACCTGCTGTGGTTAACCACATCTGAAGCACTACTATTCATTTCAGTGGATTTCATTTTTTTAGCAAGCAAACAGGGGGCAAGCGTTTGCACTGAGCCAGGCTTACCCTTAAAACTGGAAAACTATGTTGGCTGGAGCCTGTGCATGTATACTGTATATGATTACTAAGGAACATTTTTATTTAATTACTTCCTCACTAAGTCATCTGTCTTTGTGCAAAGCGTGTGTAAGACATCCTTCTGACTCCACACGTGCATACTCATGTATGCACATTGGTGAAATCAGGACCTGCAGAAAATAGATAGATAGATAGATAGATAGATAGATAGATAGATAGATAGATAGATAGATAGATGAGGGACCAGTGTTTGTCCTCTGGTCACCTCCATCCAATTCCCTTAACGTACAGTGCAGCTGAGGGACAATTTGGCCCCGACGCCTGTCTTTGAGACCGAGACCAGAGTTCAGGACAGCGTTTGGATGCGTGCAGTCCAGCTGGGGCTGCCACACTGCACGAATCCCTTCACGAGCAGCACAATCACTAGTTTTATTTCCAGGCTGAGTAGTGACGAGCGCTTTATTTTGACACGCGACACCGACGCAGGGCTTTGAACCCAGGATTCAGATTCACGCCCATCCCCATGCTTCAGCAGGCCCAACCACGGCAGATGCCCCTACTGCCCGCACTGCCCCTCTGCAGGGAAAGCCGCCGTGTAAACACACCGGGTGACGGCCTCGCTCCTCCTCCGCCGCGGCTGCGCGCTGCGAGGCGCTGAGGGCGCTCCGGGCCGGGCTCCTCGGGGCCGCGCCGTGCCCATGCTCCGCAGCGCGCTGCTGCCCGTGGCGCTGTGCCGCCGCCGCGGGGCCGTGCGGGGCTGGAGCTGCAGCTGCGGCCCCCGGGGCTGGCCGGACGGCGGGACCCGCCCGCGGGACCCCCGGGGGCTGCTCCCGGCGCTGGCCCGGCCCGCGGCCCTGCGGCTGCCGCCCTGCGACCGCCGCCTGCGGGGGGCCGGTGAGCGGCGGGGCGGGCGGGGGAAGGGGAAGGGGGCAGGGGAGGGCGACACCCGGGTCGGTGACACCCGTGTGGGTGACCGGCCTCCTCCTCTTCCTCCTCCTCCTCTCCCAGGTACGTTCTACCAGCACCCCGCCGCCGAGGCTTCCCAAGCCACCCTGGCCAGCGTGTCGCCCGTCTTCGCCGTGGTAAGCGCCGCGCAGGCTTGTGCGGGGTGACGGGTCCGTCAGGGGCGGCTTCCCTGCGGTTCCCCCCCTACCTCCCCGGGGGGTGTTTCTGGCTCTGAGTTGTCACCTCAAGACTTAAGGGCCGGCTGTGGAGCAGGCGTTTCATCAAGGTGTTTTTCTAAGTTAAAGCATGTGACGGAAGTTTTCTTGCTGCAGGCTTGCTAGTGGCTCCCGCAGTTGTTATTCCTGGGTCACAGCAACAGCAACTCCTGAACATACATGTATGTAGGACCTAGGGACAGATTGTCCACATATCCCTTATCAAATGAGCCTGGAGGCTGTTTGCAGGCTGCTTGTTTGACTGTGTCAATGCCACAAGGGGATGCAAGGCCTCCTGTTGGCAATGACGAGCACAATGCATGCAGCTGGGCGTGTGTGGGCATGCAATTCGTGTTGCAGCTCCACTGCAGTGCATGCCGAGGTATGTTTTGTTCATGGAAGGTTATTTCTAAAGCCAGCGATACAGAATTAAGCTGCATGGTTCATAAGCAAAAGGGCAAACTTTGATTAAACCAGACCTTGCAGTTTTTCCAGTGAATTAATTTTGCCAGGAGATAAGCATTACAATTAATCAGGATGGCAAATGCTAAGAAAAGAAGGATGCCAGTTACCATCTGAATGCTGTTCTAATAATACTTGACATGGACACAGGGCCTAACTACCCCACTTGTGTTACTCTTTTAAAATTTTACATATATTTTTTTCTGACAACACCAGAGGAAATGGCAAAATGGGTAATCCAGAATGTAGGGTACCCTTTTGTGCCAAAACACATCTGATCCTCTGGAAATCACCTCCTTTCCAAGGCTTACATGGGAACATCATCGTGCAGATGACACTAGTTTTGGGTTGGTGTATGGACAAACACAGTGAAATATATGGCAGTTTGGGGCAAACTTTTTCATAGTTCGGATGAACAGTGAAGAGAGGGTATAAAAAATTACTATTTCCTCATCATATATTTTCCATTTGACCCCTGGGCAAGTGCAAGCAATTTCAGATGGTTTGTGCTTATTTAATAGTAATCATGTGGGGGAAAAAAAATATATTTTTTTCACTTTTCTAGATGAAGCTCGACAAAGAGGGGAATACTACCTTTTTTGGTGAGTTTCCATTGTATTTTCCTTTTTTTTTTTTTTTCTCTTGTCCAATACGGAAAAGCCCAGTTGAGTATCTACATGGGGTAGAAGATTGTTTTAAGTCTACTTCACTGTGCTTATTAATTTGCCATGTTGCAATGTCTCCTCTGTTTTGCTGCCTTCTGTAGGCCTTCATAGCATCTTCATCATTACGGTATTTGTATAATTTTAATTAATATCATTTTCCCACCCTGCTATTTACCCTCCTGTAGAGTTATGTGTACTTGCTCAAATCAGCCACTTGGCTTCTGACATTAAATTAATTACCATGGCCAACTTCTTCACTTCCATCTAGAATTTTTCTCTTTCTGCTCAAGATACAAACTTTTAAACTTCATAACAAATAAGGAATGAATTGAGGAATGAATGCGAGAAAAACAGTTTTAAAGACAGTATAGCTCTTTTTGTTTTGTGAGACTGAGTAAAAGACTAACAGTTTTAAAGACAGTATAGCTTTTTTTGTTTTGTGAGACTGAGTAAAAGACTAAAATGTAATTTCAGGACATACATGCTTGTCCCCTAGATGTCTTCATCTAATAATATTTTTATGATAGAAAAAAAGAAAACAGAATTGTACCAGGAATTGGGTCTTCAAGCTCGAGATCTAAGATTTCAACACCTCATGAGCATTGCAACTAGGAACAACAGGATCATCATGCGAATGGAGGTAATGGTTTCCCTATAAACTTTAAGAGCAACTTTCTATGACATGTAACCTAACAATAAATGTGTCTTTGAAGCTGTGGCTAGCAATCAGAGGAATGGGTTTACGAGAAATACTTATTAATGAGCATTTTGCTAGTTGGGCACAGGAGAAACAGTATGAACTTGATCATAGAAGTAAAGACTAAAAAATGACCAGGAGCCACTTCTTGACCTTACCCCCATTATCACAAGGCTACCTCTGAATACTCTAGAGTTTTTGTGCCTGAAAAGACATTTGAAGAGTGGCTTTTATCAATGCCTAAATTACTTAATGTACTACATAGTCAGGAACAGAGAGAAATCTTCAGAGGTTTTATTTCAGACTACCACATGTATGCTGTCTCTTTCAGTTCTTGAAGGCTGTCATAACACCAGAGTTTCTTCTGATACTAGATTATCGTAATTTAAATCTGGAACACTGGCTCTTCAACGAACTAGCATCTCAGCTCGCCGGAGAAGGTCAGCTAGTTACATATTCCCTGCCCTTTGAATTCCGAGCCATAGAAGCAATCCTGCAGTACCGGGTGAGCTGTCTGGCTTTTACGTTGTTTTCAAAGTTGTTGCTTCATAGAAAATATAGTATGATTTTATTCTTATGTTAATATGTATACATACATGTTTTATATGTATTCCACGCTTATTATAGAAGCTCTTTATTGGTTTGGGGTTTTGTTGGTTTAATTTTTTAAAGTTTTTGTGTGTTTGTGTTTTCATCCCCTCCCCAAAAAAATGCTAACTGGAAAATTCATTATTGCAACAACTTACATAAGGATGTGGTGGCTTCACCATTGTTTGGAGATACAAAACCAAATTATCCTACCTTTCTAAAGACTGAAATAGAATGATATGCAGAAGCACTGAGGTTTTTTTGGCTCTTGGGTAGGAGTCAGATAGCGAGTTACAGCTAATCTGTGCTAGCTAATGGTGATATGACATTTCTAGATAAATAATATTTTGTCTTTTGTTAGTGTGATTATGAATGATTTTCAGTTCAGTGCAAATCACTATTATAAAATACTGTATTTCACACTGGCATTATCTGTTTGTAAGTGGCACCATATTTTCAGGGTACTTGAAAGGAAACTGTTAACTGCCTGTTACTATGAATTCTGTGTTTGGAGACAGGAACCAGTTGCCCTGGCCATTCTAAAGGTATTGCTTTAATTCTTATGAAGGATCATGTTGTTATCTAGATCAGCAAACTGCAGGGGAGACTTAACACTTTGCAGCCTCAGATCCTTGAGACACTGGAAGCTCTAGTGGACCCCAAGCTTTTGTCTGTGGATAGGAGTAAACTACACATTCTCCTTCAAAATGGCAAGAGGTAAATAAAGAGTAAGCTGTGAAGAGACTACAAGATGACCATAGAAAATTATACGCAATGAAAAGTTAGAAAAATGGTATCTGGTATGGATTTCATAGATTACTGTCATGCTGGGTTGTGTATCTTATTGATGAATGTTAAAATCAGTGTGTGAAATACCTAGTGATATGGGAAAAAAACAGAAAATCTGTCGTGATTTGTCAGAAATACAATCAGGTTTCTTAAATAGCACTTAATAGAACAAAATAACATCAAAGAGATAACATTAAGATCTGATAGAACAAAACGTTCCTTATAATATCAAAAAAGGTTAGCCATTGGTTCTGTCCTTTAAGTTTACTTCATGTATTATCCTGTCTCAAAGGACAGTGCAAAAATGCACTCCCTGCATGAGTGCTTACTTTTTTTCTGAGTTTCTTGTAAATATATCCAGAAAACACAGCTGAATCCCTTTCAGTGTTTGTGCATTGCTTGCTGGTTCATGGATATATTACCACCACTGCTGAATGTGTGGCCTCTAGAGAGTTTTATTTAAAGCACCTCTCAGAACCCTTCAAAGAACTCTTCCCTGGCAGTCAGTCTGGCAAGGGTGCTGGCAAAATCATCTAAAGATTACCTTTATGCATTGGTGCCAGTGGGATTACTTGACTTCTTGCCTGTTCTTTCTTCAGCTTGTCAGAACTGGAAACAGATCTTAAAGTTTTCAAAGAAACAATTCTGGAGATTCTAGATGAAGAAGAATTGATAGAAGAGCTCTGTCTATCTAAATGGACTGATCCACAAGTATTGTATGTATATTATGAAACCATATACTTTTTTAAAAGCGTGTTTTATTTAAGGAGAACTTGAACACTAATCTGGATGTTCCCCTCTAAAAGGCAGAATGAAAAAGACTTAAAATTTTTAAAGCCCCAATGTTAGTCACTTCACAAATGGTTGTATCCACCGTTCTGGAGAGGAGGTTCAGTAGCACTAGTCATGTATACAGTTACAAATAGTTCTTGGCGTAGTAGACCAGTTCATCTAGTATGCATTGGGGTGGGAGCAGGATGGCAGCAGGAAAAAAAGCAAATGCAGTAAATTCCAGTACAAATTAACGCTTCCTGGGAGAATTTTCTTCAGTTTCACCAACAAAACAAAGCAGCAGTTTTTAAAATTTGTCTTGAATGAGTCAGACTTCCTTTTGTAAGAAAAGTGTACACACTTCCTTTTGTAAGAAGTGATCTGAATGCCTTGTTTCCAGCTTTTTGCTCACCAGCAGAAGCCGTAGGAAGGAAGCTTTGGGGCAATGTAAGTGCACCTGTAAGAGTGGCATTTAAGTAAAAACATACACAAAGAAATAGTCCTGATGAAGGATCACACACATCATTAGAAGCGCTGGTCACTTTAAACAAAAACTAAAAAGCAAAAATATAATGTATGTCATATCCTAGTGCTTTAGGATGAGCCGTGTTTAGATCTTGGGCATAAAAATGTGTTCTCTTTTTAAGCAGAGAACAAAAAATACCTTTTAGGTCCTTTGTGAGGCATAATACTTATGCCTAGCCACATTATGTGTGGGTATATTAATACTGTTCACGCAGTAGTGTGTTTGAAGTCAGGAAATAAGTTTCTTGCCCTGCAGAGTTTAGTCTAAATGTACGATATAAACTCTGTACTCCGTAATTGGGATGCAGTTTGCATTTCTAGTGCATCTACTGGAGCAGTATTGGGAGGGCTCTTGAATTCTCACATCAGGACAAGCCTGGAGTCACCTCTTCAAGCTGCCACCATTGCACAAAGGTGCAAGAGGTGATGGGAGGTTGTGAAGACTGCTGGAGCCATACAACAGGATGTTGCGAGGCAGTCCATGCATGAGGCATACTGGCAAATGCTAGCCATGGCAGCGTGTTTGCAGACAGGCTGGCAGTGTGGGCATTTCTCTTGACCCCAGGATACAAGTGATGAATTCAAGAAGCCTATCTGGAAGAACCCAGATAGGAGGCACATTGATGCAGGAATGGTGAGCTGAGACCAGAAAGAAAAGATGAGGCAAGCATTCTATCTTTGTGTGAAGGAACAGCAGAGAATCAAAGACTCAGGAGACAGATGGAGGCCAATTAATGAAAACAAATCAGATGGCAGGTGTTTTTAAGCTCTTATGCCTGTTGTTTCCCTTTTAGTACCTACTGAAGAGCCAGTATAAAGATACTTATCAAATAGGATCTTGAGCTGAATCTGTAATACAATAGATAGTGTTCAAAGTTTTCAAATCCCCAACCCTGCTCCTCTGAATGAAGTAAAAACCTCTAGGTTTGAAGGGCTTTGAAATCAGGCTGGCTAACTCAGTTTCAGCCCCGTAAGAGAGAAACTAGGATCACTGTTAAATGTCCCTGGGGACCTTAAGTGGGTTGATTCTTAAGATACAGCACTAACTTCCATGAGAAACCATTTCAGAGAGGTTCCATTAACAGTCAGCAATGCCCCAAGGAGATTCTGTAGAAAGTTCAGTCTGTCTAGAGAAATTGAGATCATACCACAAAAGTAAAATGGTTGAAGAATCATCCTGGCTTTGCTGCTAGTTTCAGTGTTCTCCTGGATCTTGGGTACCTTTTGTCTACATAATGAAGAATCCGGCACACCCCTAAAAAATTACCTATCTGTTCTAGAGAAGGCTGGTGATCCAGCATTCTGGACAATGCAGTAAGATGGAAGTCTCAGACATACTTTACTTAGGAGAGCAGCATCTTCCACTTGACACTCACTCTTAAGCAGCTTCATGCTCCCAAAAAGTTTTGCAGTAATTACTGTGTATAGCTGAAGCACCTTACAACTAAACTTTTTTAATATATGCCTAAGACACATCCCTAACCATGTGATTATATATGTGTTGACTTTTGGTTCTGTTTTATTCTTGTGGTTTTTGACTGCGCCATTATCAACTTCCACCACTTGAGGGCACCAAAAAATTAAGTTTTATCTTTCCCCAAATGTCAGCACTTACTTGATAATGTTTTAATAGCTGAAAAAGTAGAATTCGTGTTGCTATGCATGCCTTGAGCACATCAAATGCTAACTCAAAATAACTGACTGCCTGTACTGATCAGCTAATTTAAAAATATATGCCTTTTATTTTATGCCATCGGTATTGATGGAGGACTCCTTTGTAACTTAAAAGATTGGATTTTGAGATTTAGTGTCAGTACTCTATTGGCTGTCAGCTGCAACTCTTCTATGTGCCTTGTCTTTAACGCATCAGCAATGCATGTTAATACAACACGTATATAACCAAAAAAATACAAATTGTTGCACGCAGTGAGGAGAGCACATCTGGGATTGACCATGCAGAAGAAATGGAACTGCTGCTGGAGAACTATTACCGACAAGCAGAAGATCTTGCAAACGAAGCTCGTGAACTCAGGGTATTGATTGATGACTCGGAAAGCATAATCTTTATCAACCTGGACAGGTAAGCTATGCTGTCTGTTGTAGTGTCAAAAGCTGAGCAGAATGTAATGCTGCCTGTTCTTTCTCAAATCACTGCCAATAAAGGAAGGCTGGGGATTTCCATTTTCATGAGGGTTTGAATGGACTTGCAGTCACAGCAGAAGAAGCTGCATTGCACTTTTTTATCACTGAACCAGATAAAGCAAAGCAACAAAACACCCTAATTAGTAATATGTAAAAACCTCTGTAGCCTAGGTAATGGTTTTCACCAGCAGGTGAAACTAAGCCACTCTGAGATCCTTTTGGGGAACTACTCACTAAAGAAAATGTCTGCAAATTTAGGGCCAAAATAAGAGCAAACTTTTCTGAGTATAATTTTAATTTAGTAAAAGTGTTTATTTAAATAAGAGTCTGGCTAGGCTTCTCAGCTGTTCAGTACAAGTTGCATTATCACCCTATGCCATGATTCAAAAACAAAGAATTTTGGAGCAAGTATTTTATTTATGTGTGCTGCAGTTTTCACCACAAGTTGTCTTTTTAACTGAAAAGTAATTGTAGCTTGCATTTGCAAGCACATGCCACCTTGCCTTTGAGGTGAATATTTAATATTCTTTCTGCTCTTTACTGAGGAATTATCTGTATAAGCAATTGGTGAATGCTGTATCAGGAAGCCACAGAAATTATTCAGCTCTTCCCAGAAATATAGAATTCTACAAAACAGGCTTAAGTTTATAGTCTTCAGTCTTTACTGACTTTGCTTTGTAAGTATATTCATTTGCAAGGTAACAGTAAATTTTTGTTGGCTGTGACTATTGACATAACTTTCAGTAAATTAGTAGTGAGAGAGAGAAATTTCCGTGGAATTTAACTTTTAGTATGTGCATATACCTCTAAAAAGTGAGTAACTCCTGTCAGCTGATGATTATGCAGAACCTACTGCCTTAAATGTACACTCATGCAGCAATTTCAAAGCAAGTCTCTTTTATACTGTTGTTTCGTGTGCTTACTAATTCTGTCATGACTTCCTCTATTTAATTGTTTGGTTTTAATGCATACTGGATGGAATTTGAGAATTTATGCAGCAGAACAATTTTTGGGTTCCCCTTACAGATGTTTCTCCCTTCTTTAGCCACCGTAATGTGATGATGAGACTGAACTTGCAGCTGACTATGGGGACTTTCTCTCTCTCTCTCTTTGGACTCATAGGAGTTGCATTTGGTATGAACTTGGAGTCATCTCTTGAAGAGGTAAGGAATGAGTGCTGCTTTTATCAGTGACATAAAACATGGGCACTCTTATAGTGCATTTTACGTTCAATACAACTCCATTCCAGACTTGCATTAATGTGTGAAGCAAGATAATGTAGCATGGGGATGTATGTGTCACCTTTTTGAGAGCAAATTACTTCACGGCTAATTGCACAGTATAAGAGGCTTTTTTGTCTATGTAATGTCCAAGGGAAAGAAATGAGAAGACAACAGTATAGTTGAAAGAGGACTAACTGTACAACAGTGGTCGTGTTTCTTTAATAATCATCAGTGCTTCTGAAAAAACAAGCTTTGTCTTCCAAATATAAAGCTATCTGGCAAGCAGCCAGAGGGTGTTCCCTACACACCAGAGGAGATACTCTACTGTTGATGACATGGTTATTCCTATATCAAGGGTAGTATTCATAATTGGACGTGCTGTCTTAAAATGACTAAATAAATAAAAACACAGAAAGACCTCTTCCTTTAAAGTCTATTAAATAGAAGTCCTTTAAATAGAAGGCTTGAATTTCCAAACTCCTGGTGAAGGATGGAAAACTGCATGGGACAGTAACAGAATACATTAAGGTGATTCCTAAATAAAACGTTTTGCTATAAAACAGTCCTTTTCCCTGGTAGGGTTTGTCTGTTGATAGTGGAGGGTTTACCACTTCCCTGCCATAAAGGACAAGAAAACTGGTGGGGAGTGACAGATGATGTTTGGATAAATCCCTGAAGTGAGAGTTGCCTAACTAATGGGGATGTTCTGTTTTTAGGACCCGAGAATATTTTGGCTGGTGACTGGGATTATGTTTCTGGGAAGTGGCCTGATATGGCGGCGCTTGCTTTCCTTCCTTGGGCGGCACCTAGAACCTTCACTACCTCCTCATGTACGTATGGCTGGCTAGGATTTCTGCTTCATACTCTGTATGTACAATTCATCTCTAAAGCAGCAAATAAACAGTTGTAGAGGGGTGCGTCATAGAGCTTGCAGGGAGTTAAGCTAAGTCAGTGTTTCTTGACTTGACAAAGGAGAAGGTTCTCCCTACCTGGACTGAAGGAGGCAGGAAGTCCAACTCTGGCAAAGATGTATTTGAGCAGTAAGATACTGTGTGCTGTTGCTAAAGTGAAGCTGCAGGCTCTCTGAGAGATGTCATATTCACTTTCACCTAGCAGCCCAAGGGAAGCTGAGACTAATGGTAGAAGCAGCCCTAATTTGTCCTCTGAGCTCCTGCAGAAGTCCCTTTGTGGTGAGGGACATAAGGGATGCTGTCCTCCTCCTTCCATGTGCATACTAACTCTGTATCTGTGGTCCCTTTCATAAAAGAGAAGATGAAAATGAAAGGAAGATGAGGACAGGTACTAGCTGCAACATCTCTCTGAAGAATGGTGCCATGGTTGTGATGTCCTGACTCCCAATCAGAAGTTTGCAATAGCCATCTTTGCCACTGATGCTGATGGCATTGTAGAGCCATGTCACCAAGCTGTATGAAAATTTCTAAGGAGGCAGTCTTCAGATTAGCAAAATTTTGTATGAGTCATTTGCCATGTTCACTACCTTTTGCTACCAAAACATACAGGAGTGTATTGTCTGCTTATGTTCTGAATAATTATAACAGAGAAGTATCAGTGGATTCAAAAGTTAAGTTCCTACAAGTGACCAAAGAAAGAGAGACCAAGATAAACTCCCCTTTTTCCCTCCACTCTCTTGCTTGTTAAGAGGCAGAAGGAAGTAGTTTGTTAATTGTTGACTATGGCTACAATTGACTGATTATTCTCAAGTGTTGCTCAAGACTAAGACATACTGACTCTGGCTTGGAGAAATGTACTGAAAGGGATAGGAGGGAGGAGCCAGAGACTGTCCTTGAACATAAGAGAAAAAGCAGGATTCGGACCTCTCTAAATCTTGATTTCCTTCTCCTATATATAGAGCAGCTTCTCCTGTAACTAAAGGCTATTTTGTATCTTGCCTAGGTTCCTGCAGTTTTGAGAAAATCACAGCCAGCAGCTCAAAGAGTGGAGATAAAGAATGACCTTAAAGCAGAAACATTTGGGTTGAGCAGAAGCACGCTGACAAACCAATAAGAACAGCAGGAAGAAAGAGACTTTTACTTTAACGGGGCAGACTTTGGACACTTATATTTGTTCTTCCTTACTGAAAACCTTAAGAATTTCTAAACCTTTAATTTAATATATATTTTGTGCCAAAAACCTATGGTGAGATTTCAATACTTACACACAAAAAGAGGGAAAGAGCGACATGTTTTCCACAATAGTTTCACCTCCACTCCATGTATGTTCCATTAGATTTCAGTATCACATATACATACTCATTTTAAGTGTTTCTGTCAAACACTAAACTCAGGTAATGGTCTTTCTAAAGAGCAGCATTAAGCATAAGCTTAAAGGATGACAGCAGTCAGCTAATTAATCAGTAATTCTCGTTCTGAACTGCAGGTTTAGCAACTTGCCTTCAATTATCTAAGAAAAAATCTACCCCAAAAGTGCCCTTTTTTTTTTTCTTTTTCTTTTTTTAAAGCCCTACTTAATTGGAGAGAATTAATTTTCCTAAGCAAAAAGTATACCTGCATCCCTTGTGAAGCACTACTTCAAAATTGACAGTAACCAAAAATAATACTTTTTCTTCTTCTTTTAGTGAGCTTTGAAACATGACTACTTATTTTGGGTATTCTGTAACAATTACTTTACCTCTGAACTCTCAGGGCATAGTTCTCTACTGGCTTCTCTCAGTCCGTAAAGGGAGTGTGAAAGTCTTCCAAATCAGGTCACTGTCTAGTTTTTTGTTTGGGATTTTTTAACCTCAGTAACATACAGTGAGTTGCTTCTTGGGTGCCACCAGACAGATCACTGTACTTGCAGGGATTGAAAAGACAACCATAGCTGTGAACTCAAAACAAGTCCAGAATAGAAATAAAGAGTACAAAAATCAGGATTATGCAGGCCCATGGTCTTTGTATGGTTTAAATCTGTTGTACTAAATTATTTTCAAATGGTTGCTCTTGCTCTGTATGAGACTTCAACTACAGATACAAAAGGCATGAAAAGGCGAAAAAATTAATGGGCTTTGTAATGCTTTTAAGATTATAGGTGAACATTTTGCAGCCTTTAGTTGTAACAGATAGATCTGTTTAAAAAGAAAGAGCACAGGTCCTAAACCGAGCAATGTAGCGGAAAAAACAGTGGCTCTCATACCATTGCTGATAAACTCCAAGAAAGTGCAGTGAGAGAAGGGATACGGATGTGATGTTTTCAAGCAAGTAATAGTTGCATTAGGCCAGAACTCAAATGTGTTGATACAGCTGTTTGGGAGTCTTTCACGTATGCTTTCCAAGCTCTTTCCTCTGTACAGTGAGACCTCTGCATAGCATATTGCCTCCTTTTCCTGTACATAAGTGACTTAAAGCAGAATAAAAGCACTGAGAGAAAGACAGTTCTGTTACAAGACTGCCTTTCATTTTACAGACCTATACAAACTTTTAACGGTTTTCATGCAATTCGAGTAACGAAATGAGTTAATGTGCAACAAAATTACCCAGAGATCATATATAGAAAAAATAAAGCCAGTGGAGACCATATGTTAAGAACAGAATTGTTCCAGAACATACTGGTATCAACAATTTTAGTTTAAAAAAAAAAAAACATTTTTTTTCTGCCCTTATAAATGCACTGCTTGTTTTGCCTCATACCACTATTTATAGATTTGCAAGGTAAGTACTGTGCTCAGTGCTCCCAGTTCCATCTGGTTACTGCTTTCGTAAAGTTCAGTTTTCTAAGTAACAGCTGTGTGGTTATTTTTTCTATTATCTGAGCAAGTTAGGTCCCCAAAATAGATGGCAGAACACATCAAGCTAATGTTTACCTTGTCATCTTTTTTTAAAGACAACCTTCCTGAGAGAGTTCTTAACAAGGTAAGTTGAGATGTGTTATCCTTGGAGTATGGCATTTAGAAATCTGTGTTATTCCACTGACTTGTGTTACTTAAAATAAAAGTAATGCCTTATGTTTGTGACAGAGGCAAGAAAGATGAAATGCAGATACATACACGTCTGTGTATTAGCGTCGATAATAAGAGCATCACATTTTGCTGCTCAAGTTTTTTAATAGATACTGATGCACACTGTTAACATGTATCATACAATATTAGTGTGAGTTAGCTGAATCCAATACTGTTAGCAATAAAAGCACAATTCTAAGTTACTACGGTCATGGAATTTCACATAAAAACTTAAAAAGGGTATCAGAGTAGTCTCAGCCATGAGTGGAAAAGCAAAAGTATTTCCTACAACTTAATCACTTTTGCTTGCGCTCTTCTCCCTGGGAGACCCCAGCTGTTCTACGTCCTCAATGTGGGCCTTGAGACTTGGTAGTGACAGAGATGATCCTTATTGGCATCTACCTGTTCTGGGTGGCTGCCCTTCCTCTATACTTACTCTTTTGACAGCAACTTTTAATGTCTTAGAACCCCGGTCAGTATCACAGTGTACTAGGAATGTAAATTATGTGTGATTCCATCTTGATTTTGTCAAGAAAATATTCACACCTGATCAGTCAAGGAGGTGACATGATAATTAGAGCTGAAGCTGACACAGCCCCTCAATATAATTTATAGAGCCAAATATAGCCACCAGAATCTAGCCTTCTGCTCATTTCAAGTCTCCAAAAAGGCTTCAGACCAGCTTGCTTACTAGGTTGAGTGTTGCTACCACTCACAACAGAGTTAATTTATCCACTTGCATGACTGACTTAGCTCTGGTTGTTTTGTAAGTCAAACCACTGTGACGGTTACAGCCCTGTGATGGTTGCACTCCCTCCATCTCATGCTGGTGGCACTCTGGCTCAGGCATTGCTAGTAAACAGGCCTAATTGGATGCAAGTGTAAAATCGTACAGTCAAAGACCTGAACTCCTATGCAGAGCCAGTATAGTTGAGAAACTACGAATATGAAAGAGAAAAAACTGCCTGTGACAGTAAAAGGAAGAATTTTGACTACAAGTCAACAACTTTACGCTGTGAATATTTGCAGCCACTACAGCCCATTGTGCTCTCCTGCATAGCAGTGGGCTGCAGCAGTGATCTCCCCTTCGGCAGGGATGCCTCTCAAAGTTACTCCCAGAGGTTAGGAGAGATCACTTGCCTGGTAGTTGATGTTTATGGTGAGGTAAGCAACATTTCTATATGCGTTCAATATATACATCAAGCTACTTTAATTATTAGGTGTGTACTAAGTAGTAGAGCGCTTCAGTGCTGCTAAACATTGATTAATAGATCTTTTGTTTAACTTCACAACAAGAATTCATTTCAGTAATTCAGCTTCAATGATTCACCATCACTTAAAAACAGTGACCATCCCTCACTCCATACTATCTGGGACCCTACCTAGCTATCTAGGCTGTGTATCTACTGAAGTTTGCTGTTGTGGTCTTGTTGGTTTGTATGGGTTAAGGGAAAGTATCACAGATACTATAGAGATTCTTCACTAAAACACCATTTTTGCCCTGGTCTTAAAGATTACCATGACCGTTCAGAGTGAGTAGACAAAAAGCCTTCCACCAAGTCGAGCTTTCGCTGAACTTCTCTCTGCTGCCACTACAACTTCTTTCTGTAGAAATGGATATGGGAGAACAGTTAGCAAAATGCAAATACTGGTTCATGATTGCTCTAAGCCTCCCTCATAGAAACTGGATTTTGTCTATTTATTGTTAGTGTCGTATAGAAATGTGATGAGGAGAAACGGGAGAGCAAACCACCTCATCAGAATAACAGTTAACAAAACAATTTGGCAAACAGACCTCTTCTACCTGGAGAACTGGAAAAAACTAGAACTAGTCAAATGTTTTGCCAGCACAAACTTTCTCAGGAGCAAGATCAATACTGATAAAGCTGGAGTGTGGACTGGATTGGTGCCATAGCAAAGGAACACAATTGATTGGAAAACTTCCTCACATGCATTCACACAACAACCAGCAGCGATGTGTGTTGTGAGTGTTGGATTACACACCCTAACCTAGCTTAGATGCATTTGCGTTTCTAGGTGTTTCTCCAGTGTATGATTTAAGAGGAAGAAGTCAAACACCATTTCTTGAAGACCAATTGCACATCTCAGCCTGCTGCTGAGGTGTTCTTACACAGGTTGCATCAGACTAAGAAGAACATTGGACTCCCCTGAGCTGAACAAGCACTAAGAAAGCGGGTGCCTTGTTTACAGTACAGCTCAGCAGCCACTTTGCATACAGGTTCGTTTGAACAGTAAAGCTAACTAGCATTTGTGCTCATTGTGCTAGGGCAACCTTTCAGGAAACTCCCAAGTAGCCAGATTTCAGGTAATTTCAAATTTGGCACCCTTTCAATTCAGGTGCCAAAATTTTGACAACTCCGCAGTTCGTGCACCTATAAAATGGTTTTAATTATCAGCAGAGAGTGACTTAAAGGAGAACTTAACTCATGATGTAAAAGCACTTTGGACTTCTGCAAATGAGTAAGATGTGAGGTGCTGACCAGTATATGCAGATGAGATAGACATAATGAAGCAACAGCAGCAATTGTTTTTCTTACTTTTCTTTCAGATTTCACAGTGATGACAGAACTCCCAAATCTTGACTGTTCCTGTAAGATAATGCTGCTTGTTATAATGCTGTTTTTAAAGTGGAATTTTTTAATTTCTTGCAGCAAATTGTTTTCCATTTACTCACCTCAGGAGAAATTAGCACATACTGTGCCTGAAGAGAAGAAAAAAAAAAGTGAGTGGAGAGAACCGCACTAGGAGAGTAAAAGCTCAGTGCAATAACCCTGGATCCTAAACAGGAAAGAAACTTGACAACAAACAGGAGGAACCAAATTACACAGGTTCGGAAACACAAGTAACCTTCAGTTTTCTGAAACCAAGCACAGCATGCTGGTTATCTGCATGGGAGGTATTAATTTACCTGTCAATACATGATTTCACATTTCATGATTAGGCCATGATTTCACTTTTATCATTTCTTACCCAGTCCTCAGGACAGGGAGATATCCATGATTTGCAGTGGTCTGTTACGTTCCCTGAGGATGCCTGCTTTCCGTTGTAAATATAAACACGGCCAGCTGCCCCACCAAACAGTACCGTGGTGATATCATTAGTTCGCAGTGGGGATGTCACAATCATTTCATCTGCAAATAGTACAAGGATGATACAGGACATCAGAAGTGAAATAATGCTAAGCCAAAACATGAGAGTTTACATTTGCGTATCTCTAAATGCAAAAATTCCAGTTAAAATGTTTCAATTTCTGTCTACATTGTTTGGGGTTTTAGAGATGCCTCCTCCGAAGATAGAGTAGAATATTTGTGCAAGTTAACTGAGGCAGAAGACTGGGCTTAGCACTTGTACAAATACGCAGGTGACTGGTCTTCCTGTTGCAATGAATAAAACATTTCACCTCTGTAATCTAGATTCATTTAACTTTACCCAGTCCGTCATTATCCAGGTCACTTAGGCATATATCTCCTCCAAAGCGAGAAAACCTCCTGTCCCCACTGAATGTGCTGAGCAAAGAAGGCTTGGTGCCGTCTGTCAGATCATATACCAGAGCTAGTCCAGCTTGGTGCAGCACAGGAGATAGAAATGAAATCCTAGACACGCTGTCTAGGGAAAAAAAAGAAAAAAAAAAGTAACAGAAGTTGACCATCAGACATAAGAACTCAGGCTTAGTACTTGAAATACCTTGCAAGAAGGTAATATTGGCATTATGCAACATGGACAAATAGTATCATTTAAGAACCAAGCATCAAATGTTACAGGACAGTAATGCCAGTTTGCACAGAAACAATCTCTTAGCAATATGAGCAGGGAAAATAGGCATTCATTTGAAAGGACAGATATTAGAGTTCTACATTTTGACATGCATTTCCTTACTGCCTACTCCTAGAGTAAGTGCAAAATACTATGTTTTACTTCCAAGAAATATGCAGTCTACTAGCAAATCACTGCTACATAAATAATGCAAGATAACAGATGCTTTTAATAGAAGCTGTTTTTAAAGGAAAAAGAAATAAATTAAAGTTTGGCACAGTATAGAAGTCTCTGAAAAAAAATGCAAGTCACCTGTAGGTGATTACATTAATTATTTCTAAATTTTCTAAATATTTAAAAATTCTACGGCAGCTAAAATGTCTCTTTTCCAAGTTTTAACTTTGTTTCTATTCTCCGCTCATACAGAAAGGAATATCCCAAAGCAGAAACAGTTTCCAGTTTTCAGAAAGACATACCTGTAGTAGGTGCACCCACCACCAAAACTTTTCTGTTGATTCCAGCCACAGACATCACACCACTGGCCAGAGACAAACCCATTCTGCCCATTGCCTGTTAGATTTTTAGAACACTTATGTAATTTTCACAGAATGTCACTTTATTTCAAATTGTGTATAAAGCACTATACTATATAGGGAGCCCTACCTTGTCTCCAGCTACTGCAAACCGATACTTTGTGCTTGGTGGGTTGTATCCATACACCTTCCCAACACTCTGCCTGACATCCGATGAGAAGAGATCGCAGCTTGAATTAGAATGTAAAATATATTTGTATATAGTAACATTCAGATTTCTGTAGATTCAGCCACGATCGTTCATCTTAAAATATTTTCCCCTTTTACTTTGGAATAACAGTGTCAGCTAAATCCTAGACATCTATTTTAGTAATCCCATGCTTGTTTTAACGAGTTACCAGACATTTTGGGCACAGACTTTGTCTGTCCATCCACTTCCTTAACATCCAATACATTTTTGCATTTGGCTTGCTTTTAAAAACATCAGTGCTATTTGTAGGATTATTTTAGGCATTCCTACTTGGCGTTTTTGTGACCCCTCCCGCCAAGAAAACCCCAAAAGTTCCTAAGTGTCTCTAAAAGCAAAGACCCCCTCTGTAAATACACAAGGAAGGGTAAAGGCATAAAAATACGAATAAAAGTAGTCTAAGAAGGACAAAGAGGAAAGTTCCTGAAAAGCAAGAAGTCTAATCTAGTACAAATCTTTACCAATGTAGGGCGGGATAGAGGAGAAATAAAGCAATCATTTACAACACACCCAACACAGCTCTTCCATGTAGGGCTACCAATCAGCAGTAATGTTACATTCTCCAGTTGGCAGCTGTCAAGTGAAAATCCAAACCAAGCATAGTTTTCTTCCCCCTTCACCATCCAGTCAGCATCCTCTACAGACAGAAGTCCTGACAGACCAGAAAAATATTAATGAAATCTTGGTGTAACCTGGCATACAAAATTCTATTAGCAATCATTCAGTGTTTCACCCTACAATGAGAAGTTTCTACAAGTAGTTCTACCACCTGTGATATGGCACCAGTTACTGCTAACTTCACTGCACAGCAACACTCAGTCTGCAATTGTACTCTCTGGTGAAAGCCTTCACTCAGTATAGCCTGCTTCTAAAGCATTGCAATAGCCTACAAAAAGGCTATCAGTCAAGTCTGCCATGAACTGATGGGTCCTTCTTAGGGATCGGGCAAAATTAAAACTGTTTATCAGAATTTGTAATTCTTCCCGGGTGGGGAGGGAGCATCAATAATTATGGCTTTAATTCAAGTCATTCATTCTGTGTTTTAGTTATTAAAAAAATGCCAGGGGTGTTTTGAAATGTAAAATTGAAATGTAACCAAAATGGTTATGGTTTCTAATTTTACATGAAGTAAAATACACTAAAAATTTAGTAGGAGTTATTGGAAAACTCATTTATGTGATTCTGATGAAGCTTTCAATATCTGCATGTCCTGCCTCACCACTGCTAACTGTATTTACCTCTTTATGTGGCCTTCCTCATTCACAACAATCTCCATCACCTGTACTCACTAACTGCATTCACCTGTAGCATTCCCTTTTGTCCACATGAAGGAGCACACAATAGTAAAAATTCATCTCTCAAGGTACATATGCAAATTTCTAAGGAAGATCTTTCAAGTTCTCCTTGGTATCACCAAGATGCAATTGAATCCATTGCTTCTTTGCTTTCACATAGTCATTCATTTACACTTGTCTCACTAGTTTGTAGTTTTATCCATGTGCCAAACTAATGACTTTAGCAGGCCTATCCACCTCAGATACTAAAATCCAGGACTGCACTCCTAGAAGGAAGAATTCACCTTCCTATGATGTACATATACATAAATTTTCACTGATCAGACAATCAGCATATGCTGAGCACTATAGGATACTGACAGTAGTATAGGAAAAAGTGGATGCTTACTACACAAAGAACTTCAGCATTTTTGATTACCTTTATCAGTTAGGCATCAAACTAAATTCCTCAGAAACAGTTAAGTTTAATTTTATGTTTTCTTCATTTGAATCACCAGACATTTAATTAAAGACTAACCTTTTAGTGAAATTTCTTGAAATAAACTCCATGAGAAGAACTACTGAAGCACTCAAGAATGTGAGACAACTGCTAAATTCTTCAAGACAGAGAACTGAAATTGAAAAAGCACTACAGAATTCTCTCTGCAGCAGACTCCAGTTCTTATGAAAGATTTGATCCTCCCTCACATGTGCTGAAAATATGGCAGGATGCACACAGACATCATTTCTAGAAGGTGTCAGGAGTAACTTCTCATTATAGGCACTGGATAAGCTAACCAGGGGTGATGCACAACTTGATAAAATGAAGTCATATAACATAAGAGGATTAATTTACTCAGTAAATACTACCTTGGTCACTCCTGTTGAAATGAGAATGAAATGCCGCCACAAATCCTCTCTGCTGCCCACTACCAGGTGCATATGGAGAGCCAACAACCAGATCAGCATTTCCGTCCCCATCAACGTCAGCTGCCAGGAGGGACCAACCAAGGTTACAGTAGGAATACTGTAATAAACAGTTAGTTTAACACAGAAATGGAACTTAAACCATCAATTCTGTAACAAAACAGAGGGGTTTACTACTAAAGGGGTAACTTTGTCTGCTTCTGATCAAATTACCCTCCACTAACTTTTTTTTTCCCCAGAGGGCTGTGCATCCTTTTGTTCACCCAGCACCCTCCCCTACACTGAAGTACAGATGTCTTTCCCACATACAACCAACCTATGCAAACACCTGCTTCACCATCCCCAATTACATGTCCATATTCCCTTGCAATTAGAAGTTTGATTTTAACATTCATTCTTTAAGCTCACAGGCTCCTTTCCTCTTTACCTCACCTCCTGCTTTTGTAGCCCTGTTTTAGCCTGATTAATGTACCTGACAAGTTATGGTAACATTTGGTTGAGATGGCAAGCCTCTTCCCTTAGTTCCAAAATAGACATACACAGCACCCTAAACAGCAGGAAAAGCAAACACAATATGAGAGGAATTGTAAGGCAGCACCAAGTATGAAATACAAAACAAAACAGTCTGCAAGGACTATTAATACAACTGCATTTTTCTATTAGAGCCTTCTCATAAATTTGTCTTTTCCACCCCAAACCTAAAAATATTCATGTTGTAATTAACACTGCTATAACCAGGCAAAAAACTAAGTACAGAGAAGTACATTTTCATCATACTGTAATTTAGGAGCAAGGTCAGTATACTGTATATACTATGTTCATTACACGCATGTTCATGTGGCTCTAATTTTGTTGACAATTAGTTAATGTAATCAGAGGCACTGCCAGCCACAACAGATGTATGTAATTTTCCATGCTAGTGGGCCTACATACAAGCATTTAAATTCCTACTTAGGAATACGAAGCTAAGTCAGTATCTGAAATTCTGAAGAGTTTTAAACTTAATGGAAGTGGAGTGGTTTAATGTAATGAATGTAATGTATTTTGCCTCTCAATTCAGGTGGGCTGAAAACACTCAAGCCATTACATGGGCTAATTTGGCTGCAAGTCACTAAAACTCTCTAATTTCGTTACTTTAGGATGTGTCTGTGTCCATATCATATGTTAGATATCAACTGTTGACCTGTGACAGTGAATGACAAGGCTCACTGACATGAGGTCCCTTCCAGACTCTTTGTTCTTAGAACGCAAATAGTACACTCAGATGCCATGAATGGCTCCTTATGTTTCCAGCACATCAGTGCTTCAAAACTGCAATCTGATTTGTGCCAAAAGACCACTGAAAGGGAGATAGACTTTTCTTGATCTACTCAACAGTACCACAAAGGCTACAAACCTTTGTTTTTATATTACACCTTGAGACACAATAGAAATTCTTTCAGTCATTTCACTATAAAGCATGTGCATGACTTACTTTGTAAGTGAGAAACTGAGATCCCACAGAAGGTGCTCCAATTGCCAGATCTAGCACTCCATCCTCATTAAAGTCCAGGACTGCCAAGGCAGACCCAAATCTGCCTGAAGGCTAAAAGAAGAGGAATTGCTCTCATGAAAATAACATGCTTTAAAGACAAAACCATCAAAGTATAATGCACATTTACAATCACAGTGCAAGAAAAAAATGGAAACAGAGATAATAAAAACCCATCCCCAAAATTCTTAAGATTTTCTTAGTATCACTGTTCTCTCAAATAATAACCACCATACCAATACATTAATTGGGAATGGGCTGTTCTCTTTGTGGTTATGGGGGTGTTAGAATATAAGCTAACTCACACAATGAGGGACTGCTGTGGTATTTCCTCTTCTGAGCCTAGTGCACCACTGACTTTATGCTTGCAATCTTTGCTGCTAATAGTATTACAACTGTGAACCACTGCAATGCCGTAAGAAGACATCAGCTGTTACACCACAGTTTATAACCACAGAAACAGATTACAAGGAAATTTATCTCACCTCTCTCTAATCTCTTCTGTTCAAATAACTATATTTTCAACAGAGGATCAACTTTATTACTCAAAAAGATCTTTTGATCCTGCTTCTCAGTTACAAGTCAGTCACCAGCCTGCCAAATCGTAGTTTTCTCTGTTTTCTTATGTATCATATAGTCTTACTAAAGATAAATAGTGGTTTTGTGAGAAGTTAACAATTCACAAAAAAATGCAGCTTCAAAGGAATTGAGACTCATATTAAACTAATAGTTTTAGATGAAAAAAGAAATTCACACTACTTGCTTATATGCAGGAAACTGAACAAGCTATATGGTGTCTTACAGAGAATCTATCTCACTCTTAATCAATGGCCTATTTTGTTCTCATACGCATTTATCTGGCAGAGTAAAATAACTGAAAGTACAGATCAATATCGCTTTAATTGTTCCTGTGACTGAAGTTACATTTTTCTTGAAATGTATAATATATCCTTTTACCAGAATTTACCACATTCAGTCAAAAACAAAAAAAAGGTGTCAAGTATCTGACTTGACCCCTCACCTGATGACCCTCCAGTACTTCATCTGCTTTCCCATCTAGATCCATGTCCTCTGGTGGCAAACCTGAGTGATTGCCATAGACTATATACACCCGTCCTATCTGAATATGGCCCAGGGTGCTGTACCCTGGTGCTCCAGCCACCAGATCTTCATATCCATCCTGGTTTAGGTCAGCTGAAATCACTGCCCTGTACACCAAGAGAGTCAACAAAATCATAAGATTAGCTGCCAGACTACCACTAAAATTATCAGGAAATAAATATTTTTACTTCCAGGTAAACTGAGATGTGTCTTACATATTTGTAAGAATCTACATAGCATTTTTCCTGTTGCGTAGTTTGTTTTTGTTTTCTTGAACTAAATAAAAACAGAGGTTAATCTTCCGTTAACGCACCTCACATTTGTATGGACTGCTTTTTTACTTACTGACACAAGGCACCTAAGAGCAATCAGAACAAGAAGCATGAAAAAGGGCTGCTTGCATACGACAGAATACAAAAGGTGAAATGAACTACCATTTTAGCTGAACCTTGGATTTAATCAGTGGACATTACAGTAGATAAGCAAATGGAAGATGGGTCTCGGTAATGTGGTGGAGGTTAGACAGGGAAAGCGTAGAGAAAATAAGTAACTACCATTCATTTGGATGGTTTGAAGTAACCTCAAGAATAAAGTCTTCAATGTTTGAGTCAGAAAAAAAAGAGCAAGATGAGCAGCACAAACACATTTATTTAGTTCCTCTTCTCTGCTGCATGTAAAGATAGAACCTCTCTGGAAAGAAGAGAGAACATGCCTCTTTCTGTGGCACCGTTGAACTCGTTATTAGTCTTCTGGAGTTTCCAAAACACTCAGTTAGGCACGATTCAGGACAGACGACTAATTTGGTGTAATGACCAACCAATAACCAAAAAAGGGTAACAACCTTCCTATACTGTTCAGAACTAGAGCTGATGATGGTCCTAATTTTGCTTCTTTTCATTCTGAATAAAATGACAAGAAAACCCTCCTTTCAAAGAAAGAACTTATTTGACTAGAGTTTACATCTGAATGGAACTTTTGCTCTTTACAGTTTTATTCAGTACTGACACAAAGAGGCTTATGCTAACATTAGAAAGAAAAAAGGGCCCTGTCTGTTCACTTGTAGCTCTGTCTAGTCAACATAAGCCACTCTGACAGATTTGTGCCACCAACTGATTTGGATTTTCATCTTTAAAGAGCATCCAAAGAATAAAAAACAGTATTTTGGTCAGTACTCAACATTTTCAGAAATTAGGAGTGGGATGTGAGGAAGAAAAAAAGTACCAACCATCCAAGTCTAGCATATGGTGAAGTAAGAAAATATGAAGCTGCTGGCTTGGAGATGTACTTAGAGGATTCTTGATGTGTAGATGCTAACACTCTCCAGACATTTTTTGCAAAAGCACGGTTTATGTATTGAAGGGAATTCTGAAATAAAAATAATAAAGAGACACAAGAATTCTTAAAACATAGGCTGAAACTCCATAACAGTACATACCACATCAAAACCCATGTCACCATCAGTGGAAATTATCACAGTGATCAAAGTATACTCTGACTCGGGTCATAAGCAGTATTTTAGATAGAGACAAAAATCTGTATGCCCTAATTGGAACATTCCTAACTACTCACTGCTATTCTTTGTTGGGATTTCTTAGCCCCCAAAAGTTACCATGATTCCATAAAAACTAAAAATTAAAGATATATTTTGTCATTTTTGGCACCGTAACTTTGCTATAAAATGAGGAAAGTGTAAAAAAAATAGTATTTATGATGTACTTATTAGATACATTATATACAGATTAACAATGGCAGATGGAATTTCCATGAAGTGAAGTCAGAGGCTTCTGTTTACATTCAGAGACCCTGCTCCATCACACAGCATCTCAGACAGAAATTAAAACAGTTTTATACAGAGCTGAATTTTACCTGACATGTGTCACTTCTCACTTACTGTTGCCCAAGATTGTATATCGAAGTGAACTCCTCTCTCTGTATACTTTATTTTCTTTTCAAGGGTATTTGGAAGCAAAGAGGTTGTGTTCTTGCGATGTTCATTTTTTGATTGCTTGTTTCTGTTAAAATAAAGAAGGTAGTAATAACAAAGCAACTGAATTAATGACATGCATATGTTATGACAAAGGTAGGAGAAGCAATCATATTGCATGAAATCGGATGGCCATTTCTCCCATTGATAGAGAGGTCTCAAGAGATAGCAGTTAAGCTCAAGTAAAGTCATGGGTTTTATGTGTAGCTAATACTGGCTAAGTATTGAGACATTTATATATTTTAACTTCATTGTCATCATTTATTTGTAACGTTCCACTTATCAGTAATATTCTCGAGGCACTGAAAAATGGGCAAGAAAAAACAATTTAACCTTCTGAATACAAAATTACTCAAGCTATGTGGCTGTTTCTTAACTTCACACACATAAATTATTAAATTTAATTTGTTGGTATACTAACATTCTACCAGTCATTTGCACTCATTTCAACTATTTCCTGTATTTCCCTAGAATTATTCTTTCCCAACACATGAGTCTATTACCATCTGTCCACTGACCAGAATTCTGCTCCAGTTTATGGTCCTTCCAGTCCTATTGACTTCACTTTGTTCGTACAAAATATTTTCATATATAACAGTGTTAGTTGAAGACAGTATCTGAGGGCAAGAACTCTTTGCACAGCTATAGTAAAAACTTGAAGCTAAAAACTAATTTCTCACAATAAGAAAACAATAGAATGAAGGTCATTAAGCTCTCAACCCATGAGGCTTCCACATAATATTACATTTCACAACCCATTTACTAATTGAGCTCCAGTCACTGCTGCTCTTTTCACCTATGTCTAGGCATTATTTTTATTTCTTTTGAGTGAAAATATTTATCATAAAATAAAATACAGACTTTAATGGTTATCTCTCCACTCCCGTGCCCTCTCTTTCTCAGCATGGCAATTTACAAGCATACAGTGCTGTCTCTGACAATGTGATTTTTATCTCTTCTTTTTGTTCTTAATTTCCTTCCCTATCATTCTCTCCCTGTGGATCTAACTAACTGATTCCACTGTCCCAATCCAACTGAAATAGAAATTGTAAATTGAGCCATTAATGCTTATCGCAGGAAAGCTAAGAAAATTCTGATTTCTGTTACCAAAATAAAATTCAGAAGAGTTCATGTTAGTCCTATGGTTTTATTATTATGCACTAAAAAAACCTTGTCAAACAAACATGCTCCTTAAATTGTAGTCTTCAAGGGGAGGAAAGTGATCCTTGTAAACAAATTACAATCTAGCATCCCCATACAACCTCACAGAACTCTGCAGTTGTAGTTCAATGAAAATTAAATTCACCAGTATCAGCACAAGAGGTGCTTTCTCAAGGGAAGAACATAGTCATGGAAGATGTTTGCTAGAGGAATACATACACTCCTTGTGCTCTGAACAGGTGATTTCTATATTGCCAAATAAAATGTGAAGATTTTGCGCTTCAGGTACTAGGTAAGCATTCTTGTTGTTAGGCTGGAAGGTAAAAGCCTATCCCAGGTTCTACACAGTTCCTGTTATGAAGCCTGTTTATCCATGTTAAGACAATCGCAAATTCATACATAAAAAGGAAAAATAAATAAATCAGAACATCTCTACTTTTCAATAGCTCACCATCCACCATCAGTGGAAAACTCTCCTTTCACCAGCAGTAAGTCTTTGAACCTTCAGAGCTATACTTACATGTAGCTGTCCTTGTGCTCCCTTGTGCAGTTTATAAACAGAGGATTCTCAGGCAGGAAGCAGCCACTAAAGAAATATTCAGAATGTGTTTTGAAGATCTTCTTGCAGTACAAGTGGAACTAAAAATTCAACTTTTATCCTTACTGATTCCTCTTTTAGAAGGCACTACCTCTCTCATAAAACCCCGAGTAATCAAATTCAGTGCAACATTATAATCCTTAGAAACTCCGATATTTATCTAAGTGACCTTAATTAATTTCTTAGGTTCTATATGAATCTTGCATGTCTCTATATAATTCTTAAATGAAACTTCCTTGAGCATGCCCTGACAATTCTATTAATGTTATTAATAGAATTTATAGAATAGAATTAATTAATTCTGATGATCTTTTAAAGAAAGTGACATTTTGGAACAAAGAACTCAACAGATTATGCCATATCATATTTCAAACATTATTTCCCAAAATATGTGTGGTGACATTATCCATATAAACGTATGTATTAATTCCCACTACTGCTCTCATAAAGTTATTTACTGTAAAGTTACACTTGTACAAATGCAGTAAAGGGCCAGAACTCCTATAAAAAATACATTCTGAGTGCAAACCTGAACATCCAACACTGGAACATGTATTCTTACTCCTTCTAATCCTATCTGCCTGCAGTGTCTGAAGGCATTATCTGACCTCTCTTGGGATGGGCCATCTTTGCTGGCTGATGAGTGCAGTCACAGGGTGCAGGCACAGCTCAGATCACCAGTCCAGGAAAAAAAACTATGCTGCCATGCAGCATTTTAACATGCCCCTGGGTATGTCTTAAAGAATGTCCCAGATTTTCCCTGTCTAGTATCAGCTGGCATGCCAGAGCCTTGCCTGGGGAAAGGAATGTGTACATGTCACAAGTGCAAACTCAAGGCCTATGTCTTCCTATGCACCTGGTTAAAAGAGAGAAAGAAATCCCTTTGCCCACATGAGGATTTAAAGTTCATCACCTATTCTAGGAAAGTACCTGCCTTCAGAAGAATTAAATGTGTTGAACTTGAGTACTACATTTCATATTGCAGGAAACACAATTATACCTGGTTCCATTCTCTAGCATTTGGCTTGTGAGCTCAAAAATATTGTTTGTCCAGAATGCCATGTCATCCACTCCTCCAAGGAAATACTCATGGAACTTCTCCACAAGAAATGGAGACTTACTAGCATATCTTGGAAAAAGCTAAAAGACAAGCAACATACTAAGTAAGATGGATTGCACTGTCTTCATGTTGTATGTTCATTTTTATTAAAAAAGAAAAAAAGAAAAGAAAACCAACCTTTGCAACAGCAAGCCTTTCTCCATGTCTGAGAAAATAAATAACAATTCTTCAGAAACAAGCAAGTTTCATTTAATGATATTTCATTATTTAAAAGGTTCTTTTTGAGGCTTCTATACTCCCAAGTATAGTAAATACTATGCAAGTCATTACATCTTCTTGTTGGTTATCAATACATTTTTAAAAGCTGCAACATGAGAAGTGATAATCTTATCTTTAATGCAGCTCTCAGTTTGGAGGGATTCACAGTGTTTTTAAATACTGCTTGGCTATTAGTTATTAACTGAAATAAAGAATAGAACTAGGCTGTTTAGGATCTTCAAAAGCATACACCGACAGATATTAAAAAAATACGTTAGTTCTTATCTCCATGTATTATTCTTGGATTTGAAAGGATCTACATAAAGTATAGTAAAAATGTCAATTTAGGTAGGCATGCTACTCCTTCAATACATGAAAATTATATTGCTAACATGCCACAATGCAAGAATACTTGAAGACATAGTTGTTCTTAAATAAACAGGCCTAAATATGTTAAACGTATAAACGTTTTAAATAGCTAAGACACAGATGCTATGGTGTAATGATTAATTTAAGCAGTCCAAATTTGTATTCTAACCTTTAGAAAAAATCAGGTATCTTATGATTTTGGGGGTCTAGGAGGAAGGCTGTATTGCTGGCCTCAATGTATAAATTTGTAAGCTAGCGTTTCAAACAGGATTATCGTAATTTTCCTACATAAGTTTCACTTATGAAAACCCACACAAAGCTATCCAACTTACAGTTCAAGAAACAGCAGGTAAGTACAGTCAGTAATTGTGCTTTCGGTTATGATCTCTCTTCCATAAAATTCCTCATAGATAGAGGCTAGGTCTTTGACAGGCACGTACCTAAAAACAAGACTGAGGTATTGTAACCAGATTTTTTTTCACATCATCTGGCAAAAGGTAATTCAGCTTCTATAATAACAGCCAGTTTTAAAATATTCTGTATTTCAGAAGACTCCGTAAGGTGATCAAGATTTACAAATGCCAGAAAGATCAGGATTGCACATAGAATTGCACTCTGCAGGAACACTCTCCTGCTATTTGGGTCAGTCAGAAACCTGGCTATTGCTCGTGAGTTTCCACACTCCCTCCACTGATCACCTGGCTTGGTGATCACATAATCTTGGTGGATGTTCTCCAACTCTCCTCTGTTGCCAAACCTATTCCCATCCAAATCTAATCCTAGCCAAACAGACATTGCTGATTCTTCCTATCTCAACATTTCTCAGAAATGTGTCAGAGCTGATAAAGTTGATGAGTTAACTGTCTACGCCTTCTGCACATAGATGAGCTACATCCTACCTAGACAAAACAAGACTGAAATGACCTACTTTGTCAGCAGAAAAAAAAAAAAAATAATAATTTTTTTATTTTGGTTAAAAACTATAAGAAAAACACCATCTATATCTAAAACTGTTGCTTGTTTTTTATGCTTTTATAATCTGTCTGAATTCCTCAGCATCTGTAGCCATAAACATCCTCAATGTCCAAAAATTAAAATGGAAATCTGATTGAGGTATTACCACTGAGTTATTTAAATAATTGCTAGGACATTCCAGAAAACTTTTTTCATTGATTATTTTACCTATAATTACCTATAACTTCCTTCAGAAATAAACAAATCAGTCTCTCTTGCTGTGTTTCTACATGTAAAACTATTTTTTCTTCTGTCCTCCCAGTTTTTTATGTCAGGGAATAGCAAATACGTATATGAAGAATACCAAACTGAGGAAAATTCCAACAGTTGCAAGGGGTTGGAATGAAAGATATAGAAGGACAGCATTTTATTAAAGCATAGTGACAATATAGAATAAGCAGAAGTAATCATTAAAGAAATTAACATCTACTGAAGCTTATTTTCTTACCAATTTGATGCCAGATAACCAAAGTCCAGCTCAAACTGACTTAGTACATCTCCTCCTGCAGATGGAGGAATAAAAATAAAAAGTCAAGAAACCAAACACAAGAGTATCTAACATAGATGACAGTATGAATGGATCTATCTATGGCTATGCTATCTATGTTATATGGTATCCAGCTGTATAATGCTTTGTCATTTAGAATACATGAATGGTTCACCTGAAAGTGTACTATATATTTTGTACTTCCAGAGAATAAGAAAAAAGGTGTCAAATTTAAAATTAGAGAAGTGACTCCATTTAACTTTTAGCATCCTTCACCCTGTGTTTTTGGCTTTCAGTACAGGTGTACATATGCCCTATTGCATCTCCTGAAACACGGAACACACAGACAGGGATAGGAGGGTCTTACAAACTATGGGACAGAGTGAGAATCCAGTGTCCATATGACTAATTCTTGGCTCCTCCATTGCACAGGGTAAGAGCCAGAATCACCCACTGTGGTTTTGAAGAGGACTAGTTATCCCAACAGAAGGATCTATGATCAACAAACAGAAACATTACCAAAATCACCAACACTGTGAGCTTCTGAATATGAACCATGAAAATCAATCTGGAGGAAGAAAAAAAAAGAACTTTCTGTTCATTTTACTCATCCTTCCATACAAACATGAGAGCAGAATCAAATTGTCCAAACAACTCTAAAGCGTGCAGGTCCCAAACCTGACCTACTTCATTCATTACATGTCTCTGAAAATTTCCCTGAATCAGGGTTCCAGCTTTTGTCTCCTTTCCGCACCAGACTCCAAAGCTGGGCTATCAACTCCAATAATTCCAGTTGCATCAATAAAATAATGCAAGCTTACCTCTCCCATGGCTTTTAGAAATCCTTGGTCAATGCCCAGGCTATGCCAGCTAACATCTGCCACCATATGTGAGGCAATTCCAAACAGGAAAGCCACCAGCTTCTCTGTAGCCTATACAACAACAACATACATGTCATAACATCAATAATTTTACTCCTGTCTTTAAGAAGATGAGCATTTTAGGTGAGCATTTTACGTCAGTGTGTTATACAAAAATATAATGAAGTCTCTTACTGTCCAACAGATTATCACAACAAAGCATTGAGCACTCATTTCTTGATACTGGAGAACTTTTTTGTGACTTGACAACCTTTATGCAACATATACAGTCCAAGAACATAGAATTACATGGCTGATGTCAGGACAACTTGTCTACCTCAAGTTAAATGTGTTTTTTGGCATTGGAGACAAACTCTGACACTTTCAAGGAATGAACCTCCTCTGCTGCCATGAGCACAGAGCAAAGACACATGTAGGAGAGAAAGACATTCCTGTGCAAGTGCTTTTCACTGTAAAAGCACCTGATTAAAGCCCAGATATGAAGATACTCATTTTATTCCTACAAACTGAAAAGTTATCTGGAATAAACTTATAAGCAACAGAAAATTCATTTCCTCAGAAAAGATTTATCTGCATTGAATCATTATCAGTTCCAGAGACCTTTTAAAAATCTGTAATTGAATCACAGTTTTTGATGAATTTATACTTCCCGAAGGTTAATAGTTTACATTTTAGTATCACTAAGGGCCAATCAAAAGGCAGGCAGACTTCATTACATTTTAAGGAGTGCATGCTCACAAATGCTGCTCCAACGGTATGATTTTCCTGTGCACGGGGAGAACGGCAAATTCTCCAATAAGGGAAAGAAAACAATATGACCTTTAAAATCATTCTCACTTCTGACAATCTGTTCTTCCTCTCCTTCTAAGTAGCTCATATACCATAAACAAGAGCAGATCAGGACAAATTCCAAGATTTCATAAGCGTGAATTCTAAACCAGGCCTGGTTTTCAAATGGCAAACATTCAATTGGATCTGGCAACAATGCAAGGACCCAAAACCACCAACTGCATTTGAAAATTTGGACCTATGAATTATATCATAAGCACCAGAACACATTGAAGATAAATAGATTATATATGGAAACTGTAACCTTTTTTTTTTTTTTTTTGTCTGGTAAAGATGGAAACAGGATTTCAAGTCTTCCTGTATCAGCAGACATTTTAATTCAAAAATATTATGTATTTTTTCTGTATTTCCCCAAGAATGAAGCTGCAACAAGTGAAGGTGAAGAAGGCAGCAAAAAGTGCTGGCAAGTGAATCAGTAGAAACCAAATTAAAAAGTTTAAAAAAAAAAAAAAAAATCTTACCTCTTCCCAAGGCTGAGGATAATTCCTTCTGATGTAGTGAATGCTTGCATTAAGGAATGGTGACCAGTGAGTGTCTTCAGACACATCATGGAATACTCCTATTGCAAAAAAATTGTGTAAGTATTTAATTTATCATTTTGTTTAAAAAACAAACAAACAAACAAGTTTTCTCCACAAAGAAGCCAACACACAACAAACAAACAAACAAAAACAAACAAACAGAATTTTGTTCAATTTCGTATTGTACAGGTGTACTGGGTTACATGGCAAGGGCTTGGTAACAGGGGGCTTCAGGGGTGGCCTCTGTGAGCAGAGTCCAGCAGCTGCCCCATGTTAGATAAGAGACAGCTCCAGACAGCTCCAAAAGGGACCTCTTGCTGGCCAGGGAGCAACGGTGGTTGGGCCTCTGTGAGGGCAGATTTAAGAAAGGGAAAAAACTTCTGTGTGACAGCAGCTGGAAAACAGGGGTGAGAAGCAGCCCTGCAGCCCCCCAGGTGAGTGCAGCAGGAGGGCAGGAGGTGCTGCAGGCAGGCAGCAGCAGTTCCCCTGCGAGCTGTGCAGGGAGAGGCCCCTGGTGGAGCAGGCTGTCCCCCTGCAGCCCATGGGTCCCACATGGAGCAGATCTCCACGCTGCAGCCCCCCCATGGGTGGAGGAGCCCCCGGTGGAGCAGGTGGATGTGGCCTGGAGGAGGCTGCGGCCCATGGAGAGCAGGAGCAGGCCCCAGGCCGGAGCTGCAGCCCATGGAGAGGAGCCCACGCAGGAGCAGGGCTCTGGGGGGAGCTGCCGCCCACCCGTGGGGGACCCGTGCTGGAGCAGTTTGCTCCTGGGGGATGGACCCAGTGGTACGGAGCTGTGTGGGAGCAGTGCTTGAAGAGCTGCTGAATGTGGGCAGCCCCCGCGTCAGCATCAGTTTGGGAAGGATGGCATCCTGTGGGAGGGACCCCATGGGGAGCAGGGGCAAGGAGTGACCGTGAAGGAGTGGTGGAGATCAAGTGTTAGGGACTGACCACAGCCTCCATTCCCTGTTCCCCTGCACCACTTAGGGGGAGGTAGAAGAGGGTGGATGGGGGCAGGTTTTTTCATTTGTGTTTAGTCTTCACTGCTCTAGTCTGCTAGTGATAGGCAATAAATTACATTAATATCCCTTATGCTGAGTCTGTTTTGCCTGTGATGATAACTGTTGAGTGATCTCCCTGTCCTTATCTCAACCCTTGAGCTCTTTCCTTCTTATTTTCTTGCCCTTTTTCTTTGAAGAGGTGGAATCACAGAGGTTGTGGTATAGTTGCCCAGCAGGGTAAAATCACCACAGCAGGTGACACATTTTGCAATCTGCTTATATGGCAAGAGACGAATCAGCCATATTTTGTATGATTTATATTTTCTAAAGATATGCTAGATTTATCTTATGTGATCTTGGTTTGAGGGAACTGGAAATTCTGTATCTGCTCCCTTTCACTGTGCCAAGGGAATATCACTTCTCAAGTGGAAAGCACAAAAAGAGAAGCTGTTGAGTAAACTAATACATCAAATTCTATGGAGAAAAGCTGATGAGCATAGCAGTTAACTCAATACCTTTGGGACAGATTATCAGTTTGCACAGGGCTGAGGAAGGCTAAGTCATCATGATCATTTTTGACAGAATTGAAAACTTGCCAAGTTTTCTGTGTGGTTTTAGAAAGGCGAGGAGGAAAGGAGGCGGAAAAATCCAAAGGTCTCCCTTTGAAGCATCAATTATTATTCTCGCTTAGATTTGTACATCAGAGATTCTGTAGGAACTGCCAATGACCTTGCCTAAAATTTTTTCTGGACCTTATATAAAATGGAGGTCAAAGTAGTACTGAAGTGATAAAACCAAGCAGCACAATATTAAATTATATAAATGAGTAAGGGGAGGAAGGTAGGAAGGAGACATTCTTTGGGCCATCTTAGAGGAACAGAGTGTGTTTGTTCAGACAGAACTGTGAAGCTGCAGAAGATTAAGGTATATTAAATGCTAGAACTGGGAGAGCAGACCTTTTGGTTGATTTAATCACTTCCTGGCCTCTTGACATTTTAAACTGTAGCTGAACTAGATAACATAAAGGAATTTAGGATGATATTTGTTAGACCAAAATTAAATATTCACAGAATAGACTTCTACCTCCATGTTTGTTTCCTGCCTGGAAAGGCAGTCTAGATGTCTATGATGCTGATCTAGAGGCACACAGTTCAAGCAAGTCAGCTCTGTAGAGATACCTATTTCTTCCACATTGACTAAGGAGATTGCTTAGTCCAAACATGGCCTGAACAAAAAACTGGGCAATATGGACCTCAGCGTTACTGAAGCAATACAGACTGGAGGCTGCAGGTAGAGAGGCTCTGGTCACTGAAGTGGTATAAGCAGAAATTAAAACTGCCAGGAGGGAAAGAAGAGGTAGATAGAAATAATCAAGTTAAGAAATAAATTGAGGAAATCCTAGGAAAACATCAGTCCTGAAAACAAGGCAAGGGAGACCAAAGTCTGGGACAAAATGTTAGCAGAGCCTGGTAGATGACCAGTAATAGCAACTTGGTTAAGTGACATGAGACAGAACCAGCAGAGGGGCAATCTGAAAGTGAAAAGAACACTATGAAAGGGAAGATCCCCCTTTAGTATGCTGGATGGAGCAACCTGCCTGTCAGGATATACACCCAGCAGTAGCTGGGATAGCTAAGGGTCAACAACCTATGACTGAGAGTTAACGAGACGTCTAGCTGCCACTTCCTGATTTAAGACTCCAAGTAGATCAAGAGATGAGAAAAGAGAGGGAAAAGTGTCCTTGGAAAGACAAATAAGGATTTTGCAGTTTCAGGCAGGAAAAACAGATACAAAGATAAACAGATACATTAGCAATCAGTTGAAAAACATGTAAAAGATAAGGTAAACAGAAAAAAGATCCTAAGAATGCTCTGAATTTAATGGATCTGGATTTGCACAAACCACTCAAATAAACCACCTACCCTCAATATATTAACCATCAATTTGTTAATTGGCCAGATAACCTCACACAAACTATGTGTCACTGCCTTGTTTCTGATGTCTGCATACACATCCTGATAGCTTGTTTATTGGAGGACAGACTGTCTTTGCCCCATTTGCCAATTTCTCACTATCCAGATTTAACATTTTGGTAGCAAATATCCAGTACCAAGACCTAGCTGGCTGATTTATAGTTCTGATGTTGCTGATTATGAGCACAAGCTGACGTATGAGAATTGAAAAATCAGGACTAGCTGCAAGTCTAGATATACTCTTTACAGTAATGGGAGGCTAATTTTGTAGTGCAGTCTTTAGATCTGCAAGCACGAAAACTAAGCCTGACAGAAAGAGGGACCAGTAAAAGGCAAAAGACAGTATGCATTCTAGAAACAGAAAGACTTTTAACTGACATAGAATCACAGAATCATGGAATAGCCCAGGTTGGAAGGAACCTCAAAAGGCCATCAGGTCAAACCTTTTGAGGAAAGGTAAAATTATTTGGCACACTGTCTAACTGCATCATGAAAATCTCCAGCAATGGGAATTCTGCCATATCCCTAGGGAAGTTGTTCCAGCAACCGACTGTTCCCATTGAAAAAAAAAATAAAAATTTCTAATATCAAGACAAAACCTTTCCTGGTGCATCTTGGTACATTGCCTCTTGTCAAAAGATCACAACACATTAGTGTCACTTTCTTATTTCTATTTTTTTCATTCTCCTGTCATCTTTGTGACTGGTCTGGCAGAAGCTAATATTTCCTAATACAGAAGTTAGCTCTACACTTTACATATGACTTAGAAAAAATATTTTTTTATCCTCTCAATTCCTCTCCAGGTCAGTACTCAGTAATCTAACCTATTTTATTCAACCAGCATCCTTTCATCAAATTGATGTACATATTAAACAGTTAAAATTACCCAGAAGTTATTTTCTGAAAATGTTTTCAAAGGTATTGTTATAAAGTTCTACTAAAAGGCTCAAAATGCTAACAAAAATGGTGGATTTTTTTCAGGATGTTTTTGTCCATAGTTCATTTTTTTACAACACAGCTATTTTCAACCCTACTAAATTCTCTAGCATTTTCACATAATGATACAGTTGTTACAACATTGGACTCAAAAATCTTTTCTTACCATTTTTGCAGATTGAAGGATAAAAGGCATCAGGATAAATGCTCCCAGCCTGAAATGCATCTTGGTGGTTTAGTAACAACTGGGAAAAGGAATCAGAATGCTATTACATAGCACAAAAACACTGTGTAATGCCAATGTCAAAGATAAACTTTAAATACTGCCAGCAAGACACAACTATTATCTTAGTAAAATACATCATTTCAGTGTCATCATCATCCTCACCCCTACGCCCACCCCACCCTCAATCCTTCTAAGTGAAACCAAACTAATCAGTACACGCTGTAACTTGAAAGGCCATTTAGGAAAGTACTTATATAATGTAACTTGGGAACTCCTGGTCACCTTCTGAAGGTGCCCTCTTCCTCTTGGCTAGACACAAAGCCTAAGCTGCTAACTTCCATTCTCTGAACCACGCCATATCTGTCTACTAGAGACAAAGTCAATACTTCCCTTGAGTGATCTCCTACTTTCATAAAATATCAAGTTACATAAATTGGTCTTCTTTACATTGTCCTAAAGAACATTAAATGTGTTTTAAACACAAAACATATGTGTTTGTTTATGTTTTTATGAAAACTGTTGACATGTTTACAGTGCTCTGATGGATTTTTCAACAATAAAGTTACAAATACAGTTTAGGCACAGTAGTTACACACATATTACTCACACCTTATAATAAAGAAAGGTAAGAAGACAGAAAAAAAGACTCAGAAGAAAAGCTTAGACAGTTAAGCAATGCTTCCTACCTGTCTGTAATTAACATTCCCTTCACGCGAAATGAAAAATTCCAGAGCTCTGTGTGCTGAAAAACAACATATTGAAGTATTGATTGATACATATTGTAACCAGGCCAATGGTTTCTTAGATGCATTATCAAAAATAGATTATACCGCATTATCATATCTATGCCAACTGGCACAGGCATAGGAAATATTTCTTCTCCAAAAAATCTGTGTATGTGAGACGGTCTAGGGACCGAATACAGGAACGCTGTTTCTGTGGCACATCTGGAGACAGAGGTCTCATCAGACTCTCTCTCAACCCAGTTCTCAAGATGACCAACAAAGATGAGAATGTCTGACGGCAAGTAAAAAAGAGCTCTTTATGTCCTGAATCGGGCTACTGACAGTGGAACATGGAATACACATGGATACACATGGAATATGTATCATAACTTTCTAGCTGTAAAGGACCCACATGAATTGTGTTTAAGTTTCACTGCCCTCAGGAATCAACATGCTTACCAGTTTGATTAATTTTTAACGTGTATGAAAAACAACCAATATCTAGAGCCAGCAAAATAAATAATGCTATTTATTCACTGAATAGGTAGACATTCTTACTGCCAAACTGTTTATTAGGCAAGCAAAATAAAAGAATAAAACAAATTTATCACTTTTTTTTAAATGAATTTTCATTCTAATTAATGTTAAATGCCAGGGACAATCAATTAGCACTTTCCTAAAAACACCCAACGTTGCCTCTAAAATTATTCAGTTGAAACCACATGCATGGGTTATCTTCTTTACGCTCCCCCACTCAAGGTTTGTTCCCCACTTGCGCTACTTACAAACTAAGACTGATTTCCCTGTCAATATAACCCAGAATACGCTGAATTTAAAGAAATCCTTACCAAAATAATTAAACCACAAAAAAATCTACTCTCATTCTGGAATAAGATACAGACAAAACCAAACGTTCAAATTATTTGAATCTTACACACTGCTGTTTCAAACCATGCTTATGCAAATAGGTTAAGAGATACTTACTTAAGGACCAAGCAACAAGCTTGTTCCTGCAACAAGCCAGGAATTATGTAATAAAAATAAATAAATAATAATAATTTAAAAAATCTCGGTTTTGCATTTTTTTTCCCCTCCTGTCCCCTACCATCCCTGACTTGTTACTGAGATGGCCCAGATCCCACCAGCTCGCCTTTACAATGAACTTTGTGGAGGGATCTTTACAGTCCCACACAACCCTGTTGTTGTGCATGGAAAAAAAGCCCATTTGCTTAAACCTGCCTCCCAGAACGAGGCCATGGCAAGTAGGACACAGCACAGCACTGCCGAGCACATTGCACATGATCAACATTTTGAACAGGCAGAACTTTTCACCATTTTAAAGTACTTTCAGGAGTGTGTCCAGAATAGACTTTGGTGTTAGTTTTGAGTCATAGGAGTTTTTTTTTTTTTTTTTTTTCTGGAATATTCAGTGCTTGGATTTGGCAATAACTTCCTTTGTCTTATCACTGTGAAATTTTATTTGTACAGTAATAAAAGTGCAGTTTTTAGCAATATCAGAACTGAACCCATTTTAATGTCATTTTCAGACAAATGGACAATATTTGTTGTAAACGCTGATGCGACAGTTAGGTATACACATGATTTATCAGACAACCAAGATCTTTAAATTATATAAATTCAGGTTTTCTGTAATATGCTTCCCTGATTAGATTAAAACGACTGCTTTGGGGCAGATCCGTAAGATTGTTTCTCTTTGCAGATTTCTTGAAAACACTCTGTACTCTGTCAAATATGTCATTTCAAGTTTTCAGAAGCTCACATTCAATAATTAGGGCTCAAGGCTTACAAAGTTGTATGCGTTTGCCTATCTTCAGGCAGTGTGACTTCTCTTAGTGATTACTACGTGCTTCTTGACATATCATTAGGAAAAGCAAATGTTTGTAGGACACTGACCAAAGGTACAGGACACTGAGCATACTCTTGGTCTGAAACAAATGCCATGAATTCTAGGTTACAGCTTTTCACTTGTTCAAATTTGCATGTATTCAGTAATTAAAGTCTGAGATTACCTGAATACATACAGTATTATATGTTTTACTTTCTATCTGTTTTGAGCAATGGATTTAGAGTCAGAAACTGAAGAATGACCAAGTAAAGCCGTCAATTAAAATCTACTGAATAAACATTTGAGAACAACCTCCAGCTACCTATGAATGTTTTCTCAAGAATTACTGCAGAAACCAGGTTTTAAAAATAACACGTGCAAATAAGAAATTCAAAACAGAAACATTTCCCCACTTTGACGTTGATTCAATTCTCTCAATTTTTCTACAAACCTAGGTTGTTTAGGCTACAGATAGCAACCTACCAAGAAGAGACATGGAACAAAATTTTCATGACATTAGTCACAGACACAAATATAGTATTTTATTTATTTTATGCAGGTACAGCAAAAATAATACACAGATATTTGAAAACAGAGCAACCAAAAATTATTTGTGTTATTCTCTAGTTTATATTTAAATACGAAAAACAAACAAACAAAACAAAACATTAATTTTAACAAAGACAAATATTTCTCTTATTTCTCCAGACAAAAACACATTTGTGTAAGACTTGGAGACACAAACATTCCAGTTACATAATGCCTGTGTTTTAGAAGACAGAAAAATATGCAACTAAACCGATTCAAGCACTCTACTTGCAAAAATTGTACAGTTGAGGTTCAAACGCCAAAACCAAACTACTCATTCATGCCATGTGTTTATATATATTATATATATAAATATATAAAGAAAAATACGTAGAACGCTCATTACTTTCACATTATTCCCTCCCGTTGCCTTCCTGACAAAACTGAGTTTACTTTTCTTCCCAAGCAATTCATGAAAGCACATGAAAATTCATTCTGAACGCGCCTTACCTATTTCAACATGCGTTGAGATCCCACTTGGAATACATCTTTGGCAGAAACTGCACAGTGTAACTACCAAAACAGACCAGACCTGCAGACCAGCCATGACGCTGATACGCTGGCTCAGGCTGTGGTTTTTTGGGACGCCTGGAGCAGCAGCACTGTGACCTTTGGAACAGAGGTTACGGCACATGCCTGGTCTTTCAGACACATTGCTGACACAGCGGGTAAACTACTGCAGTAGCGGGAAGGCCGTTTTATATCTTACTTCAAGTAATTTATACATAAATACGAGGTAGTTGTAGGTGTTCTGCTCTTTCCCTGGGGGTTTGGGCAGTGCAGCTGCCACCACCACACAGCAGTGGCAAGTTTTGTGCAGCACAGCGCTGATGGGCATCCTCCCAGGGGAGGTGCGCCTCACCGCACACCTGCTTTTCGCCACCAGCTCTGCCACGGCCAGGAGCCGAGGCAGCGGGGAGGCTGCGGGGCCCGTCCTGCCCTCGCCTCTCCTCATCCCGCCCCGCTGCTCCGCGGCTCCTCCCCCGGAGCCGTGCGGCCATGGCGAGCCTCCTGCCCCGCCGCGCCGCTGCCTTCGCCTCTCGCCGCCTCCTCCTGCTGCGGCTCCCGGTGTCCCCGGTCCCGGCTCGGAGCAGCAGCGGGGCGTTGCCCGGCGGGCTGGTGCGGCGGGGCGGGCTGGTGGGCGGCCGCTGGCTGGAGGCGCCCACGGCCTTCGCCGTGCGGGACCCGGCCAGCGGGCAGGAGCTGGGCCCCGTGGCCGACTGCGGCGCGGCCGAGGCGAGGGAAGCCGTGAGGGCGGCGCACGGGGCTGGGGCAGCCTGGGGCCGCCTGGCCGCCAAGGTGAGCGGAGGGGGGCCGGGGGGAGGGGAGCGCTGTGTGGGGGAGCGGGCCCGGGCCGGAGCGCCCCGCCGCGGCACAGCGCAGCCCCTGTGTCCCCGCAGGAGAGGAGCGGCCTCCTCCGCAGGTGGTACGAGCTGATGGTGGAGAGGAAGGACGAGCTGGCCGCGATCATAACGGCGGAGAACGTGAGCGAGGGAGGGAGGGAAGGAAAGAGGGAGGGGGAGCCGCGGGGTCCCTCTGCAGAGGGGCTGCTTTGCCCTACAGCTGTGCCTACAACCGCACAGCCGAGCGGTTCTGGTCTTCTCCTTAGGTTATGAGTGCCCCTAAACAGCCCCAAAGGCCCTTATTTGCTTTTAAGTTTTAGTTGAGCCGAGACTATTCCTTGTGCACTCACGCTGCTCTCTTAGGCCGATGGATAATGTTTCAAACACCACCTTTTTTACACCACACTTACGTTTTGATAAATAACAGTACCTAGAAACGTGGCTGGAATCAGACCTACGCTGTGCAGAGGCATACAGAAACCTAAACTGTCATCGTAAGGGCAGAAATCATCATGTTTTGTTGTTTTTGTTTTTGTTTTCAGTTTCATGCATTTAAAAAGGGAAAGTAGCATAAATACTGTTTTTGTCCCTTAGTATGTGAAATAAAAGTTTTTTTATTATTATTTTTTTCTCTCTCTTGTATTGCTTGAAATTAATGGTTAGATTTTATAGTTTATGCCTAATCATATGTAGCGAAACAAGGTTACTAAGTAGCTAGAAAGGATGTGTCCAGAAATACAGTCCTGAAAATAATGCAGGACAAGCATTGCTGGGATTGCTGGGGATCATAGGCTGTGGTTCTTGGAGGCTTCTTTTTACTGCATTCTCTATTAAGGACCGGGAAGCCTGACAAGTAATCTGACAAGTAATCTGACAAGTAATTAATAACTGCAATAATGACAATATCCCTTGTTAAACATGCACAGCATCTGTGGCTTGGCCTCTTCAAGTGAAAGTGATTTCACTGAAACTTGTAAGACATGAGTTATGTCTGCATCAGCATCTTATTTTGTATCAGAGTGACCGTACCATTAAAGCAAATCTCCTGGTCACTTAACGTGTTTTGCTTTGCATCACAGAGCAGTCTGCAAATTCACAGGCAGGCATCCTTTTGAGTAAAGCCATGCTGGAAGGTACCACAGCAGCTTCTCTGTTACATTCCAACAGCAAATGCTCGCTCAGTCCACAGGACCGTACCTGGAGGTGGGTGCTGCAAAGTAATACACCCCAAAACAATGGTCCCTGACATAAACTTGTAACTTTTGCCATGATTTGTATCGTCTTCAGAATGGTGGTAGCAGCTAACTGCAGAGTGTGTAAATAACACTTCACAAAGTTGTAAAATGTGCTGTCCCAGCTCCTCATCTAGTGCAGGTACAAATCTGGGCACCACAGTCAAAGCACTGGCTATATAATGACTGTATGTTGAAACCACATAACTATTGGTGGTGAAATCATATCAAGTCCTTTCCGGAGACTGCAGTATATATGACACAGGATTATAAAGCATTCTGAAAAGAACTCTGGAATGACCTAAATATATTTGTATTGCTTCAGTCTGCCACTTACAGTGTATCTTCAATCTGATTTAATCAAAGGGAAAACCTCTGAAAGAAGCACAGGGGGAAATCCTATATTCTGCCTCATTTCTGGAATGGTTTGCAGAAGAAGCGCGCCGAGTTTATGGTGATGTCATTCCAGCATCTGCAAAAGACAGAAGAATCCTGGTGCTGAAACAGCCCGTGGGAGTGGCAGCTATTATAACCCCAGTAAGTACAGCTGATTTTTGCAGATCATACAGAGGTTTTCAGCTCAGCCCACGGCATGGGGCTTTGTGGCTCCTCTTGCCTCAGGAAACATCCCTGTAAAGTTTCATTTCTATTCCTGTGCCTGCTTATTCCTGAATTGGCAGTACTTTCAAATGTTCACCTAGGACAAAGCACATCATGCAGGTCTGTTTAGGCAACCATCTAACTGCATAAAACACCTATTACTTCCACAAAAACAGGAGGAAAGATGTCCCCAAGTTTGATTGTTCTTTTCTCTCATCCTAGTGGAACTTCCCCAGTGCTATGATTACCCGGAAGGTTGGTGCAGCTCTGGCAGCTGGATGTACAGTAGTAGTGAAACCCGCAGAGGATACACCTTTATCAGCATTAGCTCTTGGAGAGGTGAGCTTTTTATGCTAGGCTTTACATTAATAACGGACTGAAGCTGTAAATAAGAGCCCATAAATAGGGAGTCAGATGGCCTTTGCTGGTAACTGTAGCCAACTGCATACATGAAGAAAGGACAAGTTGGCTGAATTGATTCAGAGGTTTTAGTTCATTAGAAATCTTTGGAAGTTGCCTGTAATACGGTCTAGAGCCTAAACGCGTACCTGGCCATTGAGCCACAAGAAACATCTTCATATCCTTCCTTTGGCTTAAACGTGAGTGAAGCTGTGCTCCTAACCACGTGGCGTCTGTTAGCTGTGCTGTGCACCTTGGGCTCTTACTGGCTTGCAGACTGATTTCATCAAAACAATAAACATAAAGGGACTCTTCCTAATACAAAATGCACTGATAATGCAAATTCTGTTTCTCTTGTTGCAGCTTGCAAACCAGGCTGGAATTCCTGCAGGAGTGTATAATGTTGTTCCTTGTTCCAGACAACAGGCAGCAGCTGTAGGGGAAGTCTTGTGCACTGATCCATTGGTAGCCAAAATATCTTTTACTGGCTCCACTGAAACAGGAAAGGTACATAAGTGCGCAGAATATCCTTGAAGATTATTACTGTGGTTGTACTGGAAAGGTAGGGGAAAATGTGTGCTTCCCAATAGAGCCTTCTCCTCTGGCTACTGTATGCAGACAGTCTAAATATGTGTGTATTTGTTGAGATACTGTACTTATTTTGGTGTCAGTACTTCATAGAAGGATGTGTATGTGCAACTTCTGCATAATTGTCCCTCATTAAATTATAACCTGAACAGTTCTGTATAGGATGCTCGCGTTACATATCATATCTTTGCATCCTTGCATCTCTTGTAAGAAAAACTGTGATACCTAAGGCAAATCTTAATCCCAAATTTTGTCATATATTGGAAAATTGTAAGAGTACTCAAGATTTCTATTCATGAAAAGGAAGTGAACAAGCAAACAAGTGACAATATTAGTGTATAAAAGCCTGACCTGAAGTTGATGAAAATCCTTTTCTTCATTATTTCTTGGCCAGAATGTGGTCTCTCAAGATTTTAATGAGTGAAATTAGTCCTTGTATTTGTGATGGGACAAAAAAGATGGCCTAGCATTAAAGAGAAGATGCAGATTAACTTCCTGCCAGAGGTAGCTTTTCACTGCCTTCTAGCTGTAAGCTCTGTGGTTCCACAGTTTACCTCTGGTAGAGGTACAGGTTTCCATGTTTCCTCAGATACTGCTGAAGCATGCAGCTGGCACCGTGAAGCGAGTTTCCATGGAGCTTGGAGGACATGCTCCTTTTATAGTGTTTGACAGTGCCGATGTGGACCGTGCTGTGGCAGGAGCCCTTGCTTCTAAGTTTAGAAACTCAGGACAGGTAAGAGTAACCATTTTGTCTTTGTTTCTGGAAGGAGAAGAGCTGTACATATAGTTTAAGCTGTATAAATAAACTATCTTATGTAAAGGGAAAGCATAGAACAATTCATTGTGAAGAGAGAGATGCTTGGGGCCACACATGGCTCTGGGCACTTAAGTCCAAATAACAATGTAGTAAAATCCCTTTTTTTCATACTTTCATGGACGTAGAAAGATAAATGGCTGTTACTTTTGAGAGACTGTAGTAATCAAAATAGGCTGCAGTAACTGTAGTAACCCGACATTGTGGCATGAAAGCCAGTATGAATTCATAACGAAATACAATATAAACTACTGTTTGCTTTTCCTTTTCATGTTTATTTTCAGACATGTGTTTGTACAAACCGTTTCCTGGTGCAAAAGGGAATCCATGACAAATTTGTGGAAAAGTTTGCTAAAGCCATAAGGAGCGAGCTACGTGTTGGAAATGGATTTGATGCAAATACTACCCAAGGGCCACTAATTAATGAAAAAGCAGTAGAAAAGGTACAAATAAAAGATTTCATTTTGATACCTTTATTTCCTTTTCATGATCCATAAGGTAACGTTGGAACTGTATTTAACTTTTTTCAAGTTTTTTGTTAGAAAGAATTAGCAGTGTGGCTGGGAGCTAGTTGCCTCCTCCAAACCCACGTGTGTATGTAGAGGAACAGATGTGGCCAGTTAATGTAAAAGAGATTCCTCCTTTAGGAGGGAATGATTCTTCCTAATTATTTCCTGTCTGTTCTCAAGAAGAACATTTACTGAAATGTGATACACCATGAGAGTTTGGTGGTGATTCTACAATTCTGAAGCATTGTGATTGAGAACTGGCCTGGGAGACCAGGGCCTCTAGCAAAAGCTAAGCAAAATCACACACTGAGGTTAAAAATACCAGAGCACTCAATGCTGTAATCATTTGAAATCTTCTATGCATGTCTCGGGTTTTCTGGTTTGTATGACTCATGACTCCAGTAATAAGTAACATTTTCTATAATATTTCACCCTTCCTAAGTTTAAAGATTATTGAATTATGTGGTTCATACTTGCTAAGATACTATGGCTCGCTTATACGCTGGTTTGATTTCAATCCCATTATACATGAATGCTGTCAGACTCTTCCTGTGCATAAAATACTGGGATGTGAAAATACTCAGAACTGTTTGCTAGACAAAGGATAAAACACATGGACGTAATGAAATTCCTTCCCTATGTGCATCACAAAAGTATTGTGTATATCACATGTCTGTGCACACGGAGCAAGCACTGTAGTCACGTAACTGCCGTTTTGTTACTTCAAAGGACTGTATTTTACACTGAGACTATTTAGTTTTCTCATTACTTTTCAATTGTAGATGTACAGGAGTGGAAAATGATTTTGCCAGTACCATCTTGAAAGTTTACTTCTGTTGTCTTTCTCTTTAAATGACAGTCATGTACTTCTGTTTGGACAGTCCCTGATCATGGATATCAGGTGTACTGCTCAGTCCTGCAAAGACTTTTCTCACGTTATTTGTAACCCTTTCATTTCAGTAGAAGAGGTGAATGTATGTGACGCTTGGGCCATACTCATAGTTTAATTCAAGAGAAATTTTAAGTAACATTGCCAATAGTCTTCTGCAATGTATAAACCTCTCTTCAAAGTCTTCTCTTTAATACTGGAGAGTATTATTTATTCAGTGTAAAATATATTGATATTCATTTTTAAGTCCTAGCATTGAAATTTTTGTTTTGCATACCTCAGGTTGAGAGACATATTAATGATGCAGTTTCTCAAGGAGCATCAATTGTGACTGGAGGGAAACGACACAGCTTGGGGAAGAATTTCTTTGAGCCAACATTACTGAGTAATGTTACAACAAAAATGCTTTGCACACAAGAGGAGACATTTGGCCCTTTAGCACCAGTTATCAAGTAAGACCATTCATTTTCCAGATTAAAATACAGCAATAAGAAAGAATGACATATTGTTTTGAATGAATAAGAGTTGAATGACTGCTTGCCAAAAGTTATTTTTCTGAGGCCGAGTAAGAATAACAGAATCATCTAGGTTGGAATAGACCTGCAAGATCACTTAGTCCAAGCTATGACCTAACACTAACAGGTCCTCCGCTAAACCATATCACTAAGCTAAGTCATGTAATGTAAGACTGTGGTAAATATGTGGAAACTTACTGTGCACATCTAGCCTATTTATTTTTCTCTTGACCTGATTTAAGTCTCTGCAGCTTTTCAAAAATGGTTTTCTTTTAAATTGCATCAGCAATTAAGCTGGGGCAGGTAACAGCAGAACTCTCACAAATTTCATGTTTTGCAGAATGAAGGGGGAGGCAGGAGCCTGCAATTTGTCATGATTTGCTAGCCCTGCTTTTCTGACTGAGGATGGCATAGCTCTGTAGCTCTTTTTGCTCCTTAAAACCTTCCCTGCCTCCATCCAGAATGATTGCATATGACGGAAGAACATGATAGGGTAGGTCATCTGTCATAGCGGAGAGTGCTTGTGTAGTTGAGGAAATGAGTGAGCTAACCCATAGGAAGTAAAGGTTTAGCTACCAGTATCTATGGAGGATAAAGGCAATCCTAATTATTTAACTACTTTAATTTAAAGTAAGTGGTAGAAACTCCTCCATTGCTTTAAAATTAAAATAGATACTGAAAATACATTTTTGGAAAAAACTGCACATTGACTTATTTCTGATAAAGCTGCTTCTTCACAGTAAGTGAGCAAGATGGTAGATGAACTGCAGGCTTCATTTCTATTTTTTTCTTTATATTAACAGATTTGACACTGAAGAAGAAGCTATTGCCATAGCAAATGCAGCCAATGTGGGTTTAGCAGGTAAGCCACCCTTTTAGATAAATACACTATTGAGGTTTTTGATAAGATTCAGTGTTAAGGGGGTAACAATTTTTAATGAAATGATGGACATCGTGTCAAGAAGTATCTTTTTCAGTCTTCTGCAATTGTTCCTTCTGACTCTTTTTTTTTTTTTTTGTTTATTCTGTACCTCTGTTTCTGCATGGCAGGATATTTCTACTCCCAAGATCCAGCTCAGATCTGGAGAGTTGCTGAGCAGCTGGAAGTTGGAATGGTTGGTGTAAATGAAGGCATAGTCTCCTCAGTGGAGAGTCCGTTTGGTGGAGTAAAGCAGTCTGGCTTAGGACGAGAAGGTTCGAAGTATGGCATTGATGAATACTTAGAAATAAAATACGTCTGCTTCGGAGGCTTATAAAAATCTTCAGAAAGCACAACCTCAACATTTTGGAAAAGCGTTGTAGTTTTAAAAGCTTTTTGAACGAGAAATATGTTATGAATGCAACATTTACCTTCTTCAAAACTAAGTAACCCTGTTCTGTATGTGTAGAGATACAACATTCTGTGCTGCCACGTTTTTACATGTTTCTACGTTGTTTTTCAGCAATGTAATCACAGTGCCCATTATCTCTAACAAGGAGCAGGGAGGAATGCACATCTGTTATCCTTAGATTACCCCTGTGTAGTTGGCAGGACTTTGAGACTTCTGCATTATGAAAATATATCATAGCCTGTGTGTCAAGGGGAAAGCTGACTACCATTTGTTGTTGCCTGCTTGAGTGTGTGTAGGATGTGGGAAGCATTGAGGATGGCAGACTCCCTTTAGAGTTTTGTGTAAACACCAGCATTTTCTAATGTGGTTATGTAACTTTCTTTTAGAAGCAGGCATGTCTCTTTTTAACTGTGGGATAATCTGATGCTTTTGAAAGGTGAGGAGTGTCTTTTAGTTACTGCTAGGAGTTCATGCAGTTGAAAGTACAGCTTTGTCAGTGCGTGTTAATGCTGGCTGCAGAGCTGCCAGCTGTTAAGCTCTGGGCTTCTGAGCAAAGAGCTGTAATTTGTGTTTAACAGCTTACAGGTTTGGGATCGAACCCCTTTGTTGGGTACGTATGAGTGTTCTAGCTGTCCTGGGAAAACATCAGCAAAGGACAAAAGAGTTGCTGGGTTAGTAACTAGTAGGAGGAAGATAGGATGCATGGTTGCAGGAATAACTTACAGAATTGTCAGGGGACACTGAAAGGGCTGTATGAATGAATCCCAAGTGGTGACAAGATGATACACTTAACTCCCTTCTGTGAAAAGAATGTCCTTTTGTAAAAGGAAGATCACTGATGTAAACGTTGCTCGGTGTCTAGAATGTTACCCACCACCTCCAAAGGATAGGAGCAGATAGATGGTTCAGTTCCTCTGGGCTTTGTGCCTTGAATCAGATTTGTGGTCACACAGGAAAATAACCTTTAAGGAGGTAGGTACAAAAACCTTTAAAATTGGCTAACTTGTCGTCTAATGAGGACTTAAAAATGACTATAGGTGAAACTTTTACCCATAACCTCATTACTTTGTTATCTTTAAGGATAATTTAAAGAATCCTTAATATGAAACAAACAGTACTGTTTAAATGTTATTAGTTCAATGAGACTTTAAGCATTTAAAAAAAAAGTGCAATGCTAATTTGGCAAATAAATCAATGCTGCAGAGACTAAGGAGAAGAAATTTTGTTTCCTGTACTTAAATTATAGGGTGCGATTTTAACCATTAATTACTGAAAAAAATGGAAGATGACATACCACTTCTTCCTAATGAATGTACCCTATGAAATGGGCTATTTTAAGATATTTTATCCAATGAAGCAAAAATAAGACTTTGATGAAAGAAGATCCAGAGCTGAGTTTCACAGGGTTTTTTAAAGCGCACATGAGGTAGCATTGACTGGTGCTTATTATTTCTAAATATTTTTTTATGTTTATATTTATCTAACACTTGAGACCAGGTGGATGTTTGTATGTAAGACATTACTTGTCAGTAAATGAGTATATGTGCATCCTGCCAGTTGAAGGACAGGTAGAGAACACTTACTGCCCTTCCAAGCATTTCCAATGCACCAAAAATAAATGCATGTTTAAGATAGTAAGGATTTAATACTGTTACCAGTTGCAGTACATTTGTCTTTTTTTCCAAGAACAAAAAAGGATAGCCAACTTCTACCTACACTAATAGCAAGAAAATGTCCACCCAGCCTCTGAGACTACACTACTGAGCACATAGGCTACCTGAATTTAGAGAATATGAGGATGTGGGACGGGGAGCTCTTCGCCAGCTTTGGCTGCCAATACATTTTTTATTTCTTACTGGAAAGTGTAACGAGTCTGAAAAAGGCCATAACTTGGTGTCTGGGTACGAATAACACAATGGTTCAGGCAAAGTTGTGGATGTTCTACACAGGTTGGAATATCTGCCACTTTATTTGCACAGACTTAAAATTGTCTGCATGTGATCTGCAGTATGAGGGCAAAGAAATCTCATTTAATGCTATATGACAGTGCAGTTCTGAATGTAGGTGTACTTCTTGGGACAGTGCAGTTGGAGGATAAGCTTTTTAGCTGGCTGCTCTGTTAATTGTAAAAATTAGTGATTTGATGCGTTGGTGCATTTAAAATCTCGATGTATTTCTAAGAATAGCACTGTTAAAATTAATGAGTAAATGTTTACTTTTTTCCTAGCTTTTTTTTTTTTTTTTTTTTTTACTATGCCTGATAACAAGCACAAAACGTAATTAATAATGTATATAGGCTTTGAAAAAGCCTTTGTCTAGATTGAATTGTGGTAGGATTCCAGCATAGCATCCTTGTGTCAGTAACGTCTACATCAGTAAGCACAGAATAATCTTGAAGTTATCTTCAAAGCAAAAGCTGTGATTCTTTAACAAAATGTATACTTGAATTCTTACACCTGTTATGTTGATTATATTTGTGATAGTTCAGCAATTTCTGGATATTAAAACTGCGATGGAAAAATATTTTCAGTTAATAAATAACTTCTGTGAAAGCACTGGATTGTGTGGCTCATTACCGTATTTATTGTTGAACTGACAGTGACAGTAACTACATTACATTTAGACCCTCAGATTTCTACAGAAATTTTGTTGTGCCAACTTTAGCACTGGAAAAAAAAAAAGACTTCTCAGCATCCAGATGTTCTTCAGATGTAACACCAAGCCAGTAGAGGTAAAAAAAAAAAAAAAAAAAAAAAACACACACACAAAACAAAACAAAAAAACAGTGCTACTCAGAAGTAGTTCAAAAGTATTTAAAGTTTGACCAATATCTAGTATTTAATTTTGAGTAGCTGGTTCTTATTCTTCATTACCACTTATCACTAACATCGTGGCATTTAAGTAAACGCTTAAGCAGGCTGGAATCGTGTGGCCTATTATATGTCCATGGCAATTTTTAAAAACACATTTTATGCTTGTATAATTAAATGCTTTCATAATCAAGCTTTGCAGAATGCAATGGTTTGCAAACTGTAAAATAGTTTATACTGTTCTAAAACCAACAGGCACATAGTATTAGGAGTCAGGCAATCCTGCAAGTTAAAAAAAAAAATAATATCCAGTTAACTTCATATTGAAGTAACCATCTCACTAACTGGCAGTTCTGTGTGTAACTGATTGTGTCCTTTATCCTAGCCCTAATGCTTATAGAAAGCTTACAAAGATTTACATACAGCTGTCAGAAGGTTTAAGTAAAATTTTAGCACTTGTTTAGTGTTCCTTGTCAGAACTTCTGTCTAGGGCCTTCCAAGACACAAGAAGTCACAAGAAGTTGGTGTGAGCATGTAGCAAACAGTTTTTTCATTGTGCCAATGACTTCTGAAGCACCTTAGCAGAGCTGCTGCTGTGCTTTCTGTTGCACATATTCGAGGCCTTCACCAGCCTACTTCAGGGGAATAGGGAGGCTGCTGCTACTACTAAAACCTACACCCCAATAACAAATGGACAGATTCCATTCTCCAGTAAAGGACATGACGCATCTCAACCTATTCAGCAACTGGTATTCCCTTGTAGGAGTCAAGTTTATGAATGTAAGAAATGCAACGTGACACTATGTATCCAAATGCACTATAAAAGTTGCTTTTATGTTGTGTTTCTCCTTAGGGAGGGACACTTGAATCTCACAGTACCTTTTATCATCAGGATTTAGCACAAGCTTTACAGACACCAATGTATAGATTCTTTTCTCATTCAGGAACAGGCAGCATAATCTACCCCTAGCTTGCAGGGATATTTTGGGTTATACTGCATGCTAGCACCACAGATTACCACAAAGCAGCCACTGTACTTAGAGTGGAACACTGCATTTGCTACAGAATAAACCGCAAGACTGCTCAACCTGCCACATTTTCAAGACAGCTGGTGAATACTCACATACAGCCAATTACACCAAAGACAAGCAGAACGTGGGAACTCTGGGAGCTGCAGTAAAAGAGCTTTTCTGCTCCCTGATGTACTGAATTATGCCATCTTTCTGCAAAAGGATACCTATATGTCAATACCTATATGTCAATAGCAAGGCAAAGGATCAGATATCACACTGCTTTTGTGAATACAGATTTAACGTATGCTATGAAGCTTGTCTCTCTTAGCCCAGCTTGAGCGTTTAGTCCAATACACAACACCACATCTAAAACAAGTTCTCAGAAGGAGAGACAAAACTTTATTTTTTATTTAACTAATAGTTACATAAATGTAATAGTTTCAGCTCAGAAATAGTTCCAGTTACAATAAATTCTCATTTGCAATAAGTAACACTTTCTAGAAACAGATTCTTCATATAAAATCTGCAATAGCTCACCCATCCACCCACAGGGAGAAGTGCTTCCATACAGAGACAAACTACTGATTTGTGGCTCATCTGCACTTGATACGTAACCTATGCAAAATCAAGTTTTGTTTGTTTTCATTTTTATTTCTCAGCTTCAAGGTTGCCACAGGGAGTTCAGGACCTAAAAACTGTATGAAATAGGGTTTTTTTGTTGTTTTGTTTTTGCTGCAGAGGCAGGGGAGTAGTATTCTAGTTATGGACCAATACTAGGCCATAGCTGATGTTAAGAAACTAATTCACTTCTACCCTGTTTCCCTTCTTTCATAGGAAGGTTTTCCTCTCTGAATCCTCATAAAAATGGCTCAAAAGACTAAAGTAGTTGTCATTTTGTAACTGCCATCTGAATGCTCCAGCTGACTACAGCCCATTATCAGTATATTGAGGAGCAAAACTAGTTTCACGTGAGGCTTAAAAGAGTAATAGGAAATTTGCCTAAGAAAATTATTTCAAGAACATTATTACAGTCTTAAGAAATACACACATGATGAACTTGAACCTTTTGTTTGCTGCAACAAAACAAGAAAAAAAAATCATAAAAGCAACCACATCCGACAGCACAGAACAGGTACTTGATGAGTAGCTGTATGTCTGTCAGAGGGAGATGCTCAACTCCTGTTTACCTGAAAGAATGCAGCCGAAAGTGTATTCTCACACATGAAACTGTAACAACCTTTTTTTTTTCCCCTCCCCAAGTAAACGCCTCTATAACTAGACTTCACATTTTGCTTGGGTTTCTCAGCAGTCTACTCAGTTAAAATGAATGGTTGAACCAGAGGACAAGAGGCTTTGTATGTGCACTTCAGCAGACTTGCCCAAGTAAGTTTCAGTTTGTACAGCAGCTGTATTTTGGTTAAGAAAAATTAAAAACACAAAACTGCAGCATGGCAGTGTTGAGTACTGAACATGATTAACTCGTCAGGCAGTAATGGCAAGGAAGTTTTTTTCCAAATATATTCCCTTCTGAAAATGCAATGAAGTCAGCCTTTTTACATAGCTGGACAACCTCTACTTGTGCATGTATCAGCACCTATAAACATAGAACGAAGATGCAAGTGAAAATCAAGTACTTGCACCAAGGCTATGATGCACTCTAAGTATTGGCACACTACCTACTAAGAGAGCATCTTACCAGTGCTAAATTGTCAATTTATTCTTTATTTTCAATGGACTTTGCACCCTACATATCGAGCTGTATCTCAGAAGAGCAGAGGAGACTGCTGGGATGCAGTACATCCCTATTTCAGAAAGGGGATGCCAGCAATCTGTGCATAAAAGAAAATTGTGTGGAAATGTGAGGACTGAGTATTGGCTTAAACCATCATAACCCAAAACAGATAGCTAGCAGCAGTCCTGAATTCTGCCATAGTGTTTTCAGCTTAAGAGTTAACTTTCCTACCCCTTCCTTCTACCTGACATGCTCTAGGAAAGTCTAGGAAAACAATATTTCTAGAAATAAATATTACACTGAATCGAGATAAAGGCTTGCTTTATACACTCCTAAATTCTTGACAAAATCATGCTTGGCCAAATGAAACTAATGTGATATCACAAATTCGTAGAGCCAGAAACCGTTATTTTAAACTTTGGTGCAAGTTTCATACTAATAGTAAGCCTGGTATTATGTATGATGAAAGACTTTTCCTTCCAAGGATATGGAAGAATTAAACCAGTAGAACTAGAAGCTGCTCAAAAATCCAGCTTTCAAAACACAGCTAAAAATACTGTTAGCCACTAAAACGTCAAAGTGTCATCTAGAGAACAGAATTCAGTAAGCAGCTTCAACTTGGTAAGGCTTTAAGCAATAAGAAACATTAGACTAGCTTCTTACTTGTGAAGAGTGAGAAATATTTGGACAAATTGTGCAGACATTCTCACGGTACATGAGCTTGCCACTGATCTGAAGATTGAAGCCCACAGTAAGTGTGTCCATGTGGGAGAAATTTTTTTTAATTCCTTGAAAGAATCATCTCCTAGGCTTCAGCACCAGGCTTTAAAAACATAAAATAAACCCAATACACAAGTGATTGACTTCATAAAACTGAAGGATGCTGACTGCGCTGACATGTACTAAAAGTTAAGTTCATAGACAAAGGCACACTAGATATTTAGCAGAAGCAGTAAAGAAAAGATGCTGTGGAAGAAAAAGCTGTAAAGAATATAGAACATAATATTAAGGGCTGGCTGAAGTTTGTCCCGTTGAGTCTTCTTACTGTAAGAAGAATGTATTCCTGTAGTATGTGAGAGGCCTGTATGTGGTGTGAAGCCCTGGATCTCAGCATTTGGTGGGGAGATCAGATCTACTGCAGTCAAGTATTTGGGTTCCCAGCTCCTGCAGAAGAAACACAAAGAATATGAGAAAGATGTTGCAACAGAAGCAATTAATGCCCTTCAGGTTCAAAGAACACGGAAAAGTTTCTTAAGAAGTTTGAAATTCCAGGAGACTGTGACCTGCTGAAAGAAAATGGTGGCCATGCATCACAGCTTAAGAGGCAGGGGGTTGGAATCAGACGATCTTAGAGGTCCCTTCCAACCCACCAGATCAGGCTGCCCAAAGCCCCATCCAGCCTGGCCTTGAACACCTCCAGGGATGGGGCACCCATAGTTTTCTGGGCAGCCTGTGCCAGTGCCTCACCGCCCTCTGAGCAAAGAATTAATTCCGTATACCTCACTTCTATACCTAGAGGTCAGAATTATCTATGTCTTCTCTGCCCAGCAGGGCAACCCCCGGCAGCATGACTTTGCAGGGGAAGGGGATGGAGTTTCGAGTAAAAGAGAACATATTAACATGCCCTGACTCTTATGTACCAACAGAGAAACACCTGTGAAATGCCTTAATGGAATTAGGGCTTGTTCCTCTAAAAAGGTGACATTGTCAACAGCACAACTAAAGTGCCTGTATATCAATACATGCAGCATAGGTAACAAAAAGTAGGAGTTGGCAGCCACTGTGCAGATGGAAAGCTGTGACCTAATTGCTATCGCTGAAACTTGGTGGGACTAATCACATTACTGGAACTGGTCAGCCTCACCTCAGTGCCTGATAAGATCATGGAACAGATCCTCTTGGAAGTTAAGTGGAAATATACAGAAGACACAGAGGTGATTAAGAGACAGCCAACCTCATGAAGTTCAACAAGGTTAAGTGCAGGGTCCAAGTGCCAGCAGTGTGCTCAGGTGGCCAAGAAGGCCAACAGCATCCTGGCTTGTATAAGAAGCAGTGTGGCCAGCAGGGCTAGGGAAGTGATTGTCCCTCTGTACTCGGCTCTGGTGAGGCCGCACCTCGAGTACTGTGTTCAGTTTTGGGCCTCTCACTATAAGAAGGACATCGAGGTGCTCAAGCGAGTCCAGAGAAGGGTGACGAAGCTGGTGAGGGGTCTGGAGAACAAGTCCTACGAGGAACAGCTGGGTTTGTTCAGCCTGGAGAAAAGGAGGCTCAGGGGCAACCTCATCACTCTTTATAAGTACATTAAAGGAGGCTGTAGCAAGGTGGGGGTTGGTCTATTCTCCCACGTGCCTGGTGACAGGACGAGGGGGAATGGGCTGAAGTTGCACCAGGGGTGTTTTAGGTTGGATATTAGGTAGAACTTCTTTACTGAGAGGGTTGTGAGGCATTGGAATGGGCTGCCCAGGGAAGTGGTGGAGTCACCATCCCTGGAGGTCTTTAAAAGACATTTAGATGTTAAAAAGTAAAAGTACTTTCATCATTACAGAAGCAACCTAAGGTTGGACTTCCCTGCAGACATCATACCTTTCATGTAAATACAGAGAACACTGCATCCCACAGGGCACAGATTTGTCACATTAGTTCACAGCTCAGTACAACTGCTAGATTGCAAACCTCTTTTAAAAACACATGTTTTTATCTGATGATCACTACCCTAGAAAAGGAAGTCATGAATCACATTCAGAGAGAAAAAAACACTACAAATGTTCCTTCCGTGTTCCTGATCTAAACTGAAAATTAAGATGGAACCTGCAGTCACCTACTGCTTTCTATAGCTCTAGCAGAACTGACATAATGTTGGCTTTTGCTATTTTAGGTCACCTTCATAACCCCATTGATCCTCTGAGAAGAAGACCGGAGTACAGGATACAAATTTATATACATCTCAATTACCACTGTTAGTGGCGTAACAGCCCTGGCTAGTTTTGTAGCAGTGATACAAGAAAAACATCTTTTTGAAGTTCACACAAATATCAGCAAGTAACATGTGAGAAATAAAACATGCTTTTCCTTATTCGTTGTAGTGGCAACAGGAGTTAGCAGACCATAAAATACTTCCTCTGCCCTTTCCCACCATCATGCTAGAAATCTACTCTTTCACCTGCAATTACCTGATATTTTAGAAAGCTTTTGATTTGGAAAAACAGAAACGGTACAACATGTTTTAGATGTGTTGGAGCAGTGCGTTTTGTGTTTTACCCTCATTCAGTTATCTGTCTTTGGAGTTGTAGTGGAAAGAAACTCCATTTCTGATTGATCCATTCAGGAGGGTTTTAGGATTCTCTCTTTCAATCTTTTCTCTGCTGAAGATAGTGTCCTGATCACTGTCAAACTCTGATTCGGAGACCATCAGACTGGAATTGTGTTCTGTACTCCTGTGTTTTATACCTAACAAACAAACCAAAAAAAAAGGCAAAACAAGCTCATTAGAAAGCTTTCACTATTAACAACTTAATCATCATATCCTCTGCTCAGATATGAAAAATAATTGAAAACACTCTCTGCAGTCCACCCAGTACCACTACCCATGTCAAAAGCTGGTCAAGGAGGTATAACAGTGTCAGATATACTCTTTTGACCTCAGTGTAGCCCCACTGGTTTATGACTCTGAAAAGCCATACAATTTTAATAGCCTGAATCTGGGAACTAGCTTGTTTACCCAGCTACCTGATTTAAGTGACTGGTAATGAAAGGTCATGATTTTTACTGAAATGTTACATCTATCTTTCTAGGACAGCAATTTCTAAGGATGATATTAATTCCCTGCATTCCAGTATTTCCCTTGCTAAAAGCTGAAATAAGGTAAATTAAAACGTATTTGAACAGAGCAGCTGAAGTCTCTAATGTTTAACAGGGCACTTATGGTCCAGAGGGAAGTGTTGTATGCACCAATAAAAACAGACCCAAATTATAAAGTGTGTGTGAGGGGAAAGGAGGTTACATGTAAGAAGTCTGTGGGACAATTAGATGGTTTAAATTAAGGTTAATGAAGAAGCTCATAGCTTTACTTGAGCCCAAGGATACATGCAAGAAATGAAGTGATTCTTGACCAGCCATTTCCCCATTTATGTTTGCCTCTGTCATTCTCAACCTTGTACTCCAGCTGCCAGGCTCCCTTTGATTGCAAGTGCCAACTAAAAACCTTGACTGGAAGGTCGGTGGATGAGTTCACAGCTTAAAGTTTCACTGCTTAAATAAACCCCAAGTGAAAGAGATAGCTCTTACCGTATTTGGGTCTCAGCTCCATTCTCTCCTGCTCATCTATGTTATCTAGGATGGTATATTTTGTTTTCTTTCTTATCTTTGTCCTCTTTCTGCTAAAAAAAAAAAAAAGTTACCAAAAAGATATTTAGCTTACACATACACACATAAATCTGCTCCTTCTCCTTCACTGTACACATAGCTACATGCCCCACATACAGAGCCTCAGAAAGAACCTCCAATCAGAAAGAGCTATTCCAGTATACACCTGTAAAAAGCAGCTGTACAATCTGGACCAGAGGATAGCATTTACTTGATCTGTCTGATATACAGAGATGAAGAAAGAGTGATTTGCTTCCCTAGCCCAAAGGAGTTCAGTTTGTTCAATTTCAACACAGTTAATTAGGCACAAGATAGACACACTCATTAGTTTCCAAATAAAATTTCTGTAAGAAGTTTTTCATTCCTAAACTAAATTGTTTAGGTATCTTTGATGTTGTTGTTGTTTGTTTATTTGGTTGGTTGTTTTAAAACTAAGAGAACTCAAGTAAAGCTTGTCTCATTATATTTACAGAGAAGACCAGTCAAAAATGGAGATTGGCTCCCTCATATATATGCAGGGACAAAGCACTACTGGTCTGAAGCGAAATCCTGATCTAGTCCTTCCTCACTTAAATCCTTCTTCTGCATTCACTTCTATGATGTGGCAAATCTCTACTTTACGTTTTAGCTGTTTGCCAGAGTTACCTTTCCGCTTTCTACCTTACTGAATGTAGAAAGATTTGGAGCTAGAGGAACAGACAGGGCTGTTTGTTTTAATGGACAGGGAACAACTGAAGTATTTCAGAGTAAAAGTAATGGCTTTCATGCATGAAACAAAGGGAGGCGCCTCCCAGAAAATGCTGTCACACCTCAATCATTTTCCTTCCTTTCCTTATATATATATATATAGTATTCATACGATATATATTACATATATGTTATGTAATTTATATATTATATATATTTTTGGGGGGGTGGGGGTGGGAGGGGACAGGGGAGCACGTGCCTTTTTTCTTGGCAAGATTTTTAACTCAAACATCTGAAAAAGCACTCCCAGACACCACAGGTCAGATGTAATTTTTATATTTGAGAAGCAGCTACCTCTCAGTTGGCAACACAGCAACAGCCAGCCACCTGGCTTCCCCTCTACATTCTTTTAAAAAATTATTTCATTTGGCAAGTTATCAAAGCCTTTAAAATCCTCAAATTCCAGACAAATTTTGGACTAAACTGCATCTTCTTCCTGTAGTTTCAACATTGCAAAGGGTGCAAAGGGCATCTCTTGCCATCTTGTCCTGTGAAGCCCTGCTCTTCTCTTTTCACATGTATCTGCATCACTCAGCACTCATTCTGGCACAAGCCATATGAAGACAAAGGCATGGAAGCAGCTGAACTCCATAAACACTCCCTTTTTCATCAAATCCACACAAGCCTGCAAGGCTTTTCACTAACAGCACTGTTCTCTCAACCATAAAAAAAAAGGAAAGCAGTATACCAAGACCAATGCATTTCAAACAGCATCCCTTAAAAGCTCCAAAGAAACCCTAGACCAAGTTAAAAATCAGGAAAAATTTTCATAGCATCTCATTTTTGATAATACCTGAATACCTTTTTGCTGTGCTTTTTTTGTGAAGCAGCAAAAACACTCTCTAGTGACAGCACTTGAAGGGATTGTTACTTTAAAGAATTTCTTAATGGCTTACTAGGAAAGACAACAGAATGTGGGGAGTGACATGCAGAGGGAAATATGACATACAGTGGTAGGGAAAACTGTTTAAGGAAAGAATCAGTAAGTATTTTGAGACAGATTCTTGGCTTAGAAAAGAAGCTTTTCAAGGCTCCTATCCTTGCCTGCCAGCCAGATGCAGCCCAAACATCCATTTTTCCTGTCAAAGACAGACACCAGGTTGGAAGCAGCTCCCTTTGCAAGGCCCAGAACACTCATGTCTCAGTGACCTTCAGGATGTGCCTCTCTTTTCTTAGCATGGAGTACCTGGAGGACTCAGTAAGAGACCAGGAAGATGTGCAGTACACACTCAGCATTTTTCCACAAATAAGCTCTTAATTTGAAGGATACTCCAGCACTGGCTTTTAATTTTTCAAAATGCAGAAGAATACACATAGCCCCAGACAGATACTCCTTTTTTCAAAAATGTACATCTTTACAGAAACAGCTACACGAAGCTCAAGTGTCTGAGAAGAAGTTGAGTGGTTTACTGCTAGGGACTGGACTAAAATGTGGCAGCTGTGTGCAGTTGTTGGTTACACCCCCTCAAAATGAAACGTATTATGTACCTTTTGCAGCAGCAGATGCAGAACCAGGCAAGCCCTATTGTGACCACAATCAAAATAAAAGCAGATAGAGTCACATAGAGTATACTCCACTCTGAAAAAAGAAGCACAACATTTCTTTATAAAGTAATATGAATAGGATAATTTCAAGTACTTTTCTATTAAATACTTCTCCAATCCTGGGCAATCAAGAGTGCCAACAGGATTTTACCAGAACATGGCATCTACATACATGTATATTCTCAGAAGAATACTCAAATATTCTTAAGTTTCCATACCGAAAATGCTCATGTTCAAACCTTTTCCTCTACCTTGTCCCTTTTACAATTCCAGGATATGCAAATTTTACATAGGAGCTGGAAGCCAAGATGGCCATGTAACCACCTCAGCCATCATTCTCTGACTAAAGCAAGCATAAGTGTACTCTGTCGTTTTAGCAGCACTATAAGAGAGCAGCTGATCAGCGATAGATCCTTCTACCTACATGTTTAGATTTTTAAATCCTAGAAAATCTAAGAGGGATTCAGAGAGATGTGCAGAAATGTGAATCTCCCACATGCATATACTATTTCAGTGTTGTTACTGCATATGGAACAACAGAGCATTAAAGGCAAGACAGCAGGAAGCCCCAGCCTCAAGCTTAAAACATACTGTCCCATTTCATTCGGGCAATTACCAACCACTGATCACTAACAGCCAGACACGTGGCCCACAGTTACTTAACAGCTTGTAGCAAATGGCATATTTCCTATTAATTTCTACAGAACTACCTGAAGGCTCACGCATTGCCCAGCAAAATGTCTCCAAGTCTGCACAGTACTAAAAGTTCAGCTTTACTTCAACTCAGACCAATTTAATTATATTAAAACTGTGAAATACTTTAATTAGAGAGTTCCCATACAAAATCAGATTGGCTTAGTTGATTTGTTAGGTATGCCACAGAATACCAACATGATTAAGTTGCAGCTGGGAAACAGAGTCTAGTTTCATCAATACACACACTATCAAATAACCCTTATATCTGGCACAAAATTGTCTCAAACTCTCTCCCTTGACAATGACAGTTTTTATAATTCCCTGGCCCACACCTCAGACAGTGATATGTTTTTAATTCAAGCTCCTAAAATATTTAAAATGCTAAAAATAAAGACTACTATAAAATAGAGACTTTATCACTTCAAGACATTAGTAAAATAATTCCAAGATATTGTTTTCTACAGAAGGCTATTTGGCGGGGGCATGGGGAAACATGAGAAAGGATGAGGAAAAGGCTGAGGTACTTAACACCTCCTTTGCCTCAGTCTTTAGTAGTAAGATGAGTTGTGCTCTGGGTACCCAGACCCCTGAGCTGGTAGATAGGGATGGGGAGCAGAATGAAGCCCTCATAATCCACAAGGAAACGGTTAGTGACCTGTTACATCACACAGACACACAAAAGTCTATGGGGCCAGATGGGATCCACCAAGGGGTACTGAGGGAGCTGGTGGAAGTGCCACTTTCTGTCATTTATCAACAGTCCTGACTAGCAGGGGATGTCCCAGTTGACTGGAGGCTAGCAAATATAATGCCCATCTATAAGAAGAGCCGGAAGAAGGACCAGGGGAAACTCTGGTTTCCCCTTGGTGCTGGGGAAGGTTATGGAGCAGAACATCGAAGTGCCATCTTGCAGAACATACAGGACAATCAGTTGATAAGACTCAGTAAACATGGGAAAGGCAAGTCCTGCTTGACTAACCTCATCTTCCTCTATGACAAGGTGATGCACTTAGTGGATGAAGGAAAGGCTGTGGATGTTGTCTACCTAGACTTTAGTAAAGCTTTTGACACTGTTTGCCACAGCATTCTTCCGGAGAAACTGGCTGCTAATGGCTTGGACAGGCATACACTTCACTGGGCAAAAAAACTGGCTGGGTGGCTGGGCCCAAGGAGTTGTGGTGAATGAAGTTAAATCCCGTTGGCAACTGGTCACAGATGGTGTCCCCCATGGCTCAGTATGGGGGCTGGTTCTCTTTACCATCCTTATCAATGACCTAGAAGAAGGGATCGAGTGCACTCCAAGTTTGCAGACAACACTAAGGTGTGCATGAGTGTTGATCTGAGTGTCCAAAAAGGGCAACAAAACTGGAGAAAGGTCTAGAGAACAAGCTTTATGAGGAATTGCTGAGGAAACTGGGGTTATTTAGCCTAGAGAAAAGGAGGGTCAGGGGAGAATTAATCACTTCAACTACCTCAAAGGAAGATGCAGTGAGAGGCTCTTCTCTCAAGCAAGAAGCAATAGGACAAGAGGAAATGGACTCAAGTTGTGCCAGGGGAAGCTTAGGTTGGATTAAATGGTTGTGAAGCATCGAAACAAACTGCCCAGGAAAGTGGGCAGCTTGTTTTGATGTCACCATCTCTGGAAGTATTCAAAAGATGTGTAGATGTGGTGCTTAGGGACATAGTTTAGTGGAAGACTTGGTAGTGCTAGCTTAATGGTTGAACCTGACAATCTTAGAGGTCTTTTTCAACCTAAACAATTATATGATTCTATCATTTTGGTTGGTAGGCTGTAGGCTGAACAATAAAGAGACTGTTCTAACCCTTCCGCAGCATCTACCTCCTATGTAAGTACCCCATTCTGATGGCAAATACTCAACAGTCTCACAAAAAGACAAATGATTCTTGGAATACATCCCACAACATGCAAACTCACCACAATTACTCTCGCCATCATTTAGGTAACGATGAATCAAGTTTTCCATCCACAGCTGGTAGCAAATGCAGCGCTTTGTTATAGGGTCACAGTGTCCATGTCCAGAGCATTTTAAAAGACACGCTATGAATAATGCCAAACATAGATCAGTTGCATAAATGGTCAACTTGCCATGCGTTCTCTTACTGTGAGGACTAGATTGGTGGTAAAGCACCTAGTTCATAACATTCTGACATACTTTTTAAAAACTCTTGTCTTTGATGTTACATATTAAACAGCTACACAGTTCAGCAGGCTGTGAAAAGATGAGAATATCTTACACATACAATACTGAAATTATATCCAAGTCAACATCAGCTTATTCCAAACAGAAGTAAAGATGAGTTGAAGTTACAGAGTTCAGACCTCCTCCTTTCTTTATGACTCATTTTTAAGAACTTCTGAAGTACCTGAGAACTAAAGAGTATTAGTATTCACAGGTACTGTAAGGAAAGCATCACACTGATAAACTATAGCATATTTCAGTATTTCAAAACTCAACTCCAGCAACTGAGGCCTGAACATTTATGTATTATTTGCTTACAGTAATACCTGTTGTTAGATCAATGCATGTTAGAATAAAATTAAAAAAAAGTTACCCCCCCCTTAAACTTACAGTAGCAGATTTGCCATGTCAGGAAAACATTAAGGACCATTTTCAAGTGATACCTACACATTTTGATAATCCAAGTACATTTAGAATAAAACAAATCCTTTTCAACAGGTGAACAAAGCCAGAATTTATTACAGAATTTATGACTATTTAAGTGCTAGAGTTTATTCACTATTTTCATTTGGATCACAGTCTCCAGATTTTAAATCTAACAGGTAGTCATATCTGTAATATCTGAGGATCATAAAGGGTTCACATTACTACAGTAGTTTAATATAAGGCTAGATCTTGAAGTTCAAAATTCATTTAGGAGAAAAGAAAAAGTTCATTATGAGAAACCTCAGAGGCCTGTCTGTGATGCAAATATAACCTCACTAGAAGACAAGGTTAAACCACAATGATGACCTGACCATTTTGCCTGCTATACACAGATAAAAACAAATTACATTACAAGTCCATCACTGAACACTAAAAGCCTTGAACGAACCAGACATTGAACATTCTATATTATGGCTACATTAAGTTTTGCCTATCTTCCAACAAAAGATGGTATGAGTGGGGTACCTTTCTCCTCATCCCCCAGGACTTTCAGATGCAGAACAGATAAGACTAACAGCATGCAAAAGCACGTATTTTAACAGACCACAAGTACTGGCACCAGTCTGTGACAAATGAGCATGCATTTTAAATATTGTCTTCAATGTCATCTTTCAGAAACAAAAATCCAAGCACCAGACACCAGATGGCAAACATACCAGCCGTGTCAACCCGCAAGACTTTAAAAAGCAGAAAGTCAGCCTTCTCTTTCAAAAGCTGCACATGCAGAGTTCGAGAGACATCTGATGCCTTGAACACCTTGGAAGGATGCCCGTTCTGGACATAGAATACAACTGCAGTGCTGCAGAGAGAACAGCATAGGTTAGGACTATAGGTCAAAGATTACTTTTGTCAGGCATTTAATTTACAGCCTTTGTTTTGCTTGTTTCTGTATCACCACTGATACAGATGTGGCAACTCTACGTCTATCCACATGTCATGACTACTGTACTTCATTCTGACCCAGAAGCACCAATAGTTCTCTGGCTCCTTGGTTTTACAGAAGAATGTTGAGAACAACAAGAAATTAATTCCTTCCTTGGTCTTCCTGACTCTCACTTTAAGAGAAGTACGTATGCAATGTTTGCTTTCCCTCCTCTTGTCTAAGACCTGCCACAAAGCACTCTGAAGCAGTGAGAGTAACTTTAGAAAACTGAATTTAAGAAGAGGAAAAACATAGGATCAAGAGAAACTTGTGGCAGTTTTTTTTTATTGGGTGGTGTTGATCTCATCCCATGTCATGTGCTTCAGGGAACATCTGAAGCTGAAAATCAGTAGTTGGAAGATGTGATTCAAGTATTATAGCTAGACATGCTATATTTATTTTTTCCCCCCTTCCTTTTAATTTTACAAGGTTCCCAGAGAAGTGAATAGATAACAAAATAGGTTGAAAATCACCAAGCAGTTAGCAATAAGTAATTTAAAGTAAGATAACTCATGTCAACAGGTTTTTAATCAATCATGCCGTGAAGTTGTTCTGGCTACATACAGCCATCTCCACCCCTCTAACCTAAGTAGAGCAGGTATCTGCTCTGAGTAAGATACTACATGTAGCATAAAACATACTACAAAGTCTGCTGTTTTCTCTACGAAAAAGGATTTTTGTTATCAGTTACCTGGAGAAAAGTATATAAAGTATTTAGAGTATCAAAACCTTAGAGAGGAAATAGAACAAAAGGACAATAAAACAAATTTGAGCAGATACAGCTGAAAACTTATTTTGAAATATAGTACTTGCTTCTCTATGGTCTATCTTACTCCAGTCAGCATTCAGGAAAAATAATAGTACAATATGGAACAGAGACACTGGATTTTGTGCATGTGCTTTCTTTGAAGGAATGAAAAAACATTAAGGGAATAAAAAAAACCTGATCACCTGTATGGAAGTTTTTTGTTTGTTTGTTTGCTTGTTTAAATAAAACATTTCAGACCTAAGGCTTTGGAGAGCTCACTTCATCAATTTTCTACCACAGAAGAAAGTAACTTCTTAAAATATATACTGCTGAGAGGTACAGCATTTCTGGTAATTTTTTCCACATTATTTTGTAACTAAATATGAGCTGTGAGACACTCAATGAAAATCAGAAATCTTCCTGGCACAGCAGGGCATCTTTGTACCTTATATCTGAGTAGGCTTGTATCTTCTGAACTTTGATATCTGAATCCAAGACATTCAATAATACAGCCAGCTGTCTCACCAGGGTGTCCTTCTGCTGTTCACTCAGCTGTCCCACTCCAACTTGCAGAATCAGCTCCACCAGACCACTCCTTTTGGGATCTAACAGGAGATGATGATGATATGCTATCAGAGGTTGGCAAATATTTCATTATCAACTAAAGACAACACTCAGTACCAAAAACATTTATTAATACTGTATTTTCCTACTTAAGACCAACATCTCTTACAATCCACCTTTTTTGTGTTCTTAATAAACTACTAAGATAGCCTACATCTTCACATTGCTTCTGAAATAAATCTGGTAGGTCCTAAGATAGCAGCTCATCTTATACTAGTTGGAAAAAGGCACTTCAGTGCGTACTTCAGTTAAGCATTACCATATTTTTGCACAGAATAACAATTTGTTTCCCTAAATGCTGCCATCTAAAATGCTGCCATCTTACACTACGTAAGTCTAATTCCTAAGTTCCCTGCTAGTGATCTATGGCTGGCTACCAACCAGAAAAAGGACTCAAAGATGAACTCACATGGTAATATGCAAAACTGTGTGAGTCTACATGAGGATGGTCAGCTTCAGAAATACCAAATATATTTCCCTTCAAAAAAATGGAGAGTTGTTAAATAATACTTGCACTTCTAGAGTGCTCTGCAAACTAAACAAGCTTCACAGATATGCAATGAGAATTCTGAGCCAACTATCGTGTCTACATTCAACAACAAAGTGAGGAATAAATAAAATCATTGCTCAGGAACCAGTCAAATAAGAACTCTGTGACAGACCCATGACTTCATGCTAATATCCTGAGACCTCCACCTATACTTCTATCACATAGCCGTCTAGACTACAATTGAAAACAAGACTTCATATGAGCAATATCAGACCGTGAAAAGCCAATTTAAAAAAAGAAAAGGAAGTCTTTGGGGTTTTTGTCCTTCAAAATGAAAGAAGGAAAAAAATAATGCAAGTACACTTTCAACAATCAAACATGTTATTGCAGCATTTGCACCTAAACTTTGTGCTCAGCTCTCATCTTCTTAACTGACGAACTAATTAATAACCAGAAAAAAAATGAAACACAAGAAATGAAAAGCAACAGAGTAACTAAGTGAAAACATTAACTAAGAAGTATGATTTTCATATCTCCAGTACAGCAATAATGTAATTGGTTGGAGAGAACAATCTTGATGTGCCTTGTTCTCTACATACAGGTTTATTGAGAGGTAGGAAGATAGACAGACTTTGTGTTTTAACCTGAGAGAACCTTGTGAACACTGAAATAAGTGAAAAGGAGAACAAAGATGAGGTATTCACAACGTATCGATGACCTTTTAATTGTCATACCAGGCCGCACTTCAACAGTAGCAGAGTCAATATCTGAATCTCCTTTGGCATCTGTCACTTTCAAGTGAAAAGTATAGGTTCCTTCCACCAGATTGGTTAGCTGCAGTACTGCCTCATGGTCTGAGCCACGGATCACATCCTGAAAAAAAAAAAAAAAAAAACAAGAATGATTATAACCCTCAGCGAAAATTGCAGGTGTGACTAGCAACTCAGACATCTAATATAACAGAGTGGATTCTTGCTTTGGCTTTTGGACAAATGTGATGTGCCCCCGGTTTATAGCACAATAATACAAGTTTGGAAGTGGGAGTTAAATGAGGATATCTGCACACAGTAAGAATGCTTTTTCTTAAAAACAAACAAACAAAAAAACCCACACAACTCAGATATAACAGCTGACATCCTCAAGTACTCATCTGCCTGAAGATCTGATAGTTACATTAGTATTTCTCAATCCTTTATTCTGCTTTCTTACATACTAAATCCTAAATCATTTCCTCTCCTTGGTGTTCATGTATTTCCAACGATCATCTCTGCCAGCTCTAAGTTAAACCTCTTCAGTTCTCCTCATATCTTTATGCGAATTGCTTCTCTAAATTTTGCTATCATTTTGCTGTTTCTTCTCTCCCAGTTCTTGTCAATTTGCCACTGCCTTTCTGGCTGTGAAGAGCTTCCTAAAACGCTTTGTGGGCATAGGAAAATGAAGAACTTATCACAGTTTTAGTAGCTGACACGTGAACTTCAGTTTATCAGGAGTAATTCAGCTATCTGGCAACAGCCAGAGAAGACTCCACTGCCCTAATGTCGGGGCTATTCCCTGTAATCTGCTAGGCAAGATATCTACTCATCCAGCACTGAACACCATTTTTATTATAACAAACTGGCTATCTCACCTCATCTGGTACTAGACAAAATTCCTTCGTATATATTGACACTTCTCATTCTCTCAGAGCCTTCCTGTTTTGGAATACCTGGATTTCAGATTATTTTCTTTCAAACACATTAGCTTGTTACTATCACTGATTAGTAGTGAAGGGTCATGACTTTATTTTTCTGTCTCAAGTCTTTCCCAACCAAATCTAGACTGCTGCAGTCCTCTTAACTAAGATATTCAACAGCTGTACTTGTAAACACCACCAGGCTTCTTGAACCAAAGCATTAGAGAGAGCTGGGAAGACAAACCAGAAATAGATACCATCCCTCTCATTGCAGCTCCTGAGTCGTTATCTGCTTGCCCTGCTGCAGTGAAGCTACATGCATAATTCAAAATTTGACTCCAGTTAAAGCCTTCAAGAAACTTACCCCAGCTGCTGGGCTTTGACCATCCCGAATCCACAAATATGACACAATCCCCTGGTCATCGGAAGATCTTGAGCCATCCAATGTAATAGAGTTATTGGGAAGCACCAGCACATGTTTCCCACCAGCACGTGCCTGGGGTGGACTGTTGTTTTCTAGCCATAAAAATAGTGGGGGAAAAGGATTTGCTTTCAAATCATGTGAGATGCGACATGCAATTGCCAATACACCCACACTGCAATTCTCTACCTGATGATTAGACGCAGTAGCAAGAGAATCTTGTGCCAAATGGATGGGGAAATGATGAGTGAGCGTACAGAATTTGGCTCTGAGATTATTATAATCTAACAAAAGCAGAGCTGCACCACAAGTAGAATAGCAACAAGAAACACCATCCAAAAAGATCTTTTACAAAAAGCATTGTGGGATACTCTATTTACAGTCTCACAATAACATCAGATTATCTCAGTCAAACAATTTTTTTTTCTATCTGCTTAGAAGCACAGCCTAGCATGACATCACCATGCCGGGCTCTTTTCTCCTTCAGAAACATATCACTTATTTCTTAATAGAGGCTTGCGTAAAGCCCTTACATTTTCACAACGCCTATATTAAAGCAAAGTGTCTCTACTAGTAAATACAGTTCCCAAATGCTTTTTGTTCATTGTAAGCAATGAAGTTAGAGCATGCATTGGAAGTACGGCCAAAAACACCAGAGAAACACGAAACCATTTTATTTCCAGAAGCCAGACATCACTGGACTTTTTTTGTAGAACATAACTGATAAAACAGAGTTCCAGGAAGCTGTGACACTGAACGGAATACCTCACTGGTCTGAATATTAGGTTAGATATAAATCATTCCACTTTAGGCAGATGTCCAGTGCACTGGCTCTGTGCTTCAGAACAGCACAGTTCTCTGTGACAGAGGCAATCTCCTTGCCTCTTCCTAATCAGCCAGGTTTTTGCTAAACATAACTGTTTAGCAAAATCAAAATAAATACAGGTCTTTTAATGTTAAGTTTTAAAGTAGAAATTGGCATATCATGAAACCTCATTTCTTGGATGAGACTTAAAAGTGAGTGCTTTTCTGATCAAAGCTTAACGTTAAGAGTAGAATTAAAACATATCCTCTTATGGAACTAGAGGCATTATGGTCAAAAATATTTTGGAGTATTTTTATTACACCTAATTCTGCATGTATTTAACTTGGAAAAAAATGCAGGAAGTGAATCCGTTTTACCAGTTAATCTCATTACTCCTTTATTACAAAATGATGGCAACTCTTCTTGAATACTCTTGAAACATGACAACAAATGCATTATCTGTTCCAATTTCTGTTACTTTGTCAGTGATTGAATTAACTGGCAAATCGCCTATCACATCCTAAGCAGCAGCAACTAGGCTTACCTTCCTTCACAGTAATAGACAGCACAGATGCACTGCTTAAACCCTGCTGGTCTTTTACTGTCAGCCTGAAGCGATAGGTGCCAACCCGTAGACCAGTCACAGTTGCTACTGCTTTGTCACCATTTTCCATTTGTACAAAGCTTGGCCCACTGAAACAAAACATCTCATGAAAAATAATCCTGCAAAGCCAGACAATTTTTTCTCTCAGCAGCATCACTCATACCATTTACCATTATGGATACTGGGGTTCTACCACTTCTACAAGCATTGATAAGAGAATTACAACAATGAATTTGGATCAAAATTTATAATTCAGTCTTCTGCAAACTTTGAAAACTTCCACCACCACATACCCTGTAATTAGAAGAGCACAAAATGGAGCCCAAGAGTCCAGCCTCCTTGCTGAACTATTCCATAAAAGCATGCAAATGCTGTTGGTCTAACAGCCACTTACAACAAGGCCAGGGTGCCACCAAACCTCTTTCTGTACCACGGACAGGACAGCGGCTAATAGGATCAATTAGCTTGATCCTTACTACAAACTTCTATAAAGTATTTTCAATCATTATTCAAGAGTGTTTTAGTCATCTACTAATGAAAGCTCAGGCTAAATAGATTGTGATTTTACTTTGTTATTTAACAAATAGAAGTGACTGAGAAAGCACTTGACAGTAGAAAAAAAAAAAAAAAGAGTACATTATAGTGAAGTACCAAAGTACCATTACAGGAAAGTACCCAAGCCTGTTACTCACTTTATTGAGAGATTTATTGAGTTTATGTAACTTTTTCATAAAATAACTTTGTAATTCAAGATGACACAGAGAAAAACATAGGCAGGCCAATTTGAACATAAATTATTGTCTCTCACCCTATTACCACCTGAGAAGGAAAAGCCTCAAAGCAGTTCTCAAATACTGCGTCACCCAACACAACTGCTTAAGAGGCTCTGGAACTCAAGCACTTTCACTTTCTATTTTATTTTTAAACCAGAGATAGTCATCTCTCTCTAGATACCTGATATTTTCCCAGTGATAGAAGACAATGCCTTGGTCATCTTGGCTTCTGCTTCCATCCAGTGTTGTACTTTCTACTGGGAAGGTCAACTCCTTGTCAGGGCCAGCCACTGCTACTGGAGGACTGTTATTTTCTGTAAAAATAATATTTAGTGCATCACATTTGCTGCACCATCAGGGACTGTCAATCAGAGGAAAGATTTTACACAGAATATTAGATCACAAGCCTTGATTATATGCTCAAAGGTGTAAATCACGAAATGGCTGAGGTTAGAAGGGACCTCTGGAGGTCATCTGGTCCAACCAACCTGCTCAGGGAAGGACACCTAGAGCAGATTGCCCAGGACCATGTCCAGACAGCTTCCAAAGATACCTAGGAGGGAGTTTCTACAACCTATCTGCGCAACCTGTGCCAGTGCTTCGTCACCAACCCGTACAGTAAAGTGCTTCTTGATGTTTAGATGACACCTCCTGTGTTCCAGGTTCTGCCCACTGCCTCTTGTCCTGTCAGTGGGCACTCTTCTTTCAGGTATTTATAGACATTGGTAAGATACCCCTGAACCTCCTCTTCTCCAGGCTGAACAGTCCCAGGTCTCTCAGCCTTTCCTTACAGGAGAGATGCTCCACTCCCTTCATCACCTTTGTGGCCATTCATTGTACTCTCTCCAGTAGTTCCGTATCTCTCTTGTGGAGCCCAGATCTGGATATAGTACTCTACTGGCAGCCTCACCAACACTGACTAGAAGGTTATTAATTACCTGTTGGTGATACTGGCTGTATCTACTCATGTAGTCAAGAATGCCATTAGCCTTCTTTGTGGCAAGGGCACACTGCTGATTCACGTTCAATTTGGTGTCCACCAGGAGCCCCAAGCCATTTTCTGCGAAGTTGCTTTTCAGCTGGGTGATGCCCAGAACATAATGGTGCCTGGGGTCATTCCTCCCCAAGGTACAGGACTCCACACTTCTCCTTGTTGAATTTCATGAAATTTGTCAGCCCACCTCTCCAGCTGTCTAGTTCCCTCTGGATGGCTATGCGACCCTCTGGTGAGACACCCCCTTTTATTTTTTTAAATCATCCACAAATTTACTGAGGGTGCACTCTACCTCATTGTCCAGATCATTTGTGAAGTTATTGAACATGACAGGACCTAATACTGACCCATGTGGTACTCTGATCATTACAGGCCTCCATCTAGGCTTTGCACCAGTGATCACTACCCTCTGGGCTCAGCCATTCAGCCAGTTTTCAACCTACCTCACTGCCTACTCTCCTCTTATCTAATAGGGTGGTCATCTCATCACAGAAGTTCATCAGGCTGGTCACGTATGACTTCCCCCTGGTGAATCCACACTGACTGCTCCTGATGATTTTCTTATCCTTCATGTGCTTGCAAATGGCTTCCAGGGTTAGGTGTTCCATCACCTTCCCATAGATACACTTGTGAGTCACACATCTAATATGCTCAAACGAGCAAAAAGCGCTAGGTGGGAGAAATGAGCTCTGTAACATGCCAAATTCCACAGCAAGTTCTCCCTTTTTCACAGTCACACTCCATGAACTTTACAGTCCACTCAGTACATCGTATCAGAATGTTCTATGACAAGAGCAGTGTGGTATTGATCTAGTTTCACCACTGAGACCCTTTCAAACTACCCACGTGAATATGGTTCTTTACCTTAAAAGAACTGACACAGGTTTCCTGCTGCTCAATGTCAGCGCAATGCCACTAGCCTAACATCAGTTTCAAGCCTGTGAATATTTAGTGCAGAAACATAACCTATTAAGCTGTTTTCAACCTTTGCTGTTGTGGCATGGTGAACCACGAACACTACCATTTTCCTGAATATTTACTTTCCCTTAGACCTGCCTTCAGCAATAGCTCCTTCCCATTTCCACACTATCACCAATCTAAAAGGCACCACCATATGATGTACTTGAGATTTATCTTCCTGATTTCTCCATTAAATGCCCATTATAAAGTTTCCCCAGAAGGGGCCATCTACAAAAAGCTGTAGAATAAGCAACACCGGGGAGACACCACATTGCTCTATAGTAGAATATGAAACCTTCAGATAGGCAGAAAAGGCCACTTTGGATGTAAAAATCTACAACAGGCAAACATAACTAACTCTCTCCCCCACCCACACCCCCATTTAAAAAAACAGTAAAAGTAAAAAAAATATCAGATGAGGCCTGCTCCATTTGGACCTGTTCATCATTCAGCTTCCAAATCTAAACAACCAAGTGAAAGAAGCAGTTTTTGAAAACTACTCGCTTGACTTTCCCCCCCTTAGTACATGCAACAGAATTCTAGGGAGAATTCATATCACACAAGGGTTCTTCAAGAACTACAAAACAGTAAGAAAATTGAATAAAACATTGATTGATATATTGAACACCTTTGCAAAACAGATTTTGCAGGATATTAAACTGAGAGCTACATTTTAGTTGTTAGAAGTACACTCAAACATCTCTGTGCAGGGTGCCTTACATAATCAGGCTGGTGGGAGCCTTCAGGATCACCATCCGGACTTTCTGCAGTTCTGTTCTATTGTTTGCTTTGATAGAAAATGGAGGTGGAAGAGTCCTTGATGCAGGAATACCGGCTGTTCAGACTGCCACCTGAGTGGTGCAATGCAGGGAGATGAGGTATTTGAGGCTGGTGCTAAAGCATCAGGCTGGGCCACCCCGAGGGACCCAGACGTGCCTGCAGTCAACTTACCAGGCTGTACTATCAGAGTGACCTCAGCTGTGGAGCGCTGCCTTGCTGAGTCTGTGACAGTCAGCTGGAAAGTATAATCTCCTTCCTGCATTGCAGATAACTGGAGGTACGGAGTCCGCACTCCCTACACAGCGGGGAGGGGGGAGGGGGGAGGGAGAGAGATGGATACAGAAAAGCTCAAAACATCTTAGAGAGCAAACATGGAGGAAAAACAAAATTTGTTTTAATTCACAATAATAATAATTCATTGCTTGAGCAAGCAGTGGAAGCACCTTGTAGACAAAGAGTAGACTTAAAATTTGATGCACAGATGTCATATACCCAATATTGCAGCTGTCTACCAACCCAGAGACCTATATAGAGACAGTAAACCTTAATTTTTTATGTTACTATAATCGCTGCATTATTTCTGGACAACAGTAATTGTAATGAACACATGGGAAACTAACTTTCTCAATTAGCAAATTAAACACCAATGAAAGATACTATAAAATTATTTTAAAAAAATCATGACATCGATTAACATAATATTTATTTATGAAAGACAGTTAAACACAAAAACAAGTAATTAAACTCAAAAGCATACTTGACTTGACCCCAGCCAGGAAGGCTTGGAGAAAAAACACATATCAAACAAGACAACTCGGTCCTCAGTATACACTTATGGCAGTAATTATTTGTCACATATGTAAGTTCACAATAAGGCTAGGCCCAGCTATATGTTCTTTTGCTAACAGCATTTAAAGCATATCTCATGAGAAACAACAAATCACAATTTCCTTCTTCATCGATTGCAATTATCGTCTTTTCCAGGGAAGTCTCGTGTGAACTAAAGGATATGGAGCAGATCCACCTGGAAACTCTGCTAAGGAGCATGGAAAATAAGAAGGTGATTGGTGACAGTGAACATGGCTTCTCTAAGGGCAAATCGTGCCTGACAAATCTGGTGGCCTTCTACAGCAGGGTTACAGCATTGGTGGAAAAGGGAAGAGCAACTGACATCATCTAACTGAAAACTGTTACTGACTTCAATTCTCAGATTTAAAAAATACAATAAAAGAAAAAATAAATATGCCACCATAAAAGAGCATAAACTCATTTTGACTTCATAGGAATCTCATGTTTTAGTGAGCATAAAAAACACCAAACAGTGTGAATTGTTAGAAAGCTGACAGAAGTCTTGTGATCTTTCATTCAAAAAACAGAGTTCTTTCTCAGGTGCTACTTTCTCCAGGAAGAGAAACTGTTTAAAGAAGATGCTGATTACCACTACCTTCTCTCAAAAACAGTTTGTGGCATGTCTAGCCTCTCAGAAGATGCAAACCTGTGGAGCAGGTAATAGGGTCCATGGTCAGAGCAAACTGAAATTCTCATACTCCCAGGGAACAAACAATAGCAAGAAGGAGAAATGACAATAAAGCATGAAAGAAAAAAAAAAAAAGCGATGATGAGAAGGAATTAGAAGTAATATCTGAAAAAGCTGAATACATCAGAGAGGAACAGCAGCACTCTGGGTATTTTAGTACTCCTGAATAGTTACTTTTGTGTGTGTTTCTTCATATAAAGGCAAAGATAAAAGAGCATTCTAATACTACATAAGGAGAGAGAGACATACCTGCATTGCTACCACCTTGCCTTTGCTTTTGGGACTGAGTGACCACTCATAGCTGACAATTTCATGGTCATCACTGCTCTGGTTTCCATTCAGTGTGATGAAGTTCTGGGGCAAGGTGACTGCCTGATTAGGTCCTGCATTAGCAATAGGTGGGTAATCCACTGGTTTGTTGACAGTCAGAGATGCAATTGTGGAGTTGGCTGCTCCATCTGAATCAATCACTGTGAGCCTACAATAGGAAAAAACAATATTGGAAATTGTTAGACCAGACTGCTGCTAAGCTATAAGGTCAAAGATTCACATTTTTCTGGTATGTGAAGAGAGCAAAATCGATACATAAACCAGAGTTGCTGATCTAGATTATGTGAACTTCTGCTTCAGAAAGACTTGAACTAAGGCTGGAAAGAAACTCAGAAGTCTGATTTTCAACCACATCTTGCAACCTGAAAAAAAAAAAAAAAAAAAAAAAAAAGGCCTAGCTATTCTGGATACCAGATAAAAACTGTTCCCTGCAATCAGCAGCAACTCCATCATTTCAAATAGCTTTTGCTACAAAACCTTCAAAGTTTTGGTCAATAAAAAACAGGATTTCATTCACTGGCTATACTCCAACAGCCTCTGTTAATAACTACACCCAGAACAATTCTAAGCGTTCAGAAAGTCTGCTTGTCATAGCACAAAAACAGCTTGTAACTTCTTATTTCTTTGTAACATGCTGCTACTAATATTAATGGACTTTATCATCAGCTCTGATTTTGGAAGGAGACATCAAGTGACAAAACTAAATGTAGCACAGGGTTTAAACAATCACTATTGCCTTTCAGAAACACAGTGGCAAATTACCTAAAAGTGAGAGACTTGAAAGCGACGACAGACTGACCTCCACAGTGTGGTAACCAACTACATCTCTAATGAACCACTGTTGCAACTACTGTATACAGCTGAACATATGGAAGGGAATCACACCTGTAGCCTTCCACAAGTGAGAACAAAACTAGTGCTCCTTCGTCCTCTCATTAGGGAATGCATACTTTTGCAGTGGATGCACGGCCATGTGTGTCAGGAGTCCTGGATTTTGTTTTCCAACTAATTTCCTGTGAGCTTGAACAGTAGAGTAAGTAGCCTGTTCAAGTACCTCATCCTCTCCTAAAGGCACATGAATATAGGAAGTGATTTCTTAGTTCCCTTGTGTGCAGAATACACTTAACAGCACTGCTTGTAAGTGAACTCTGTCCTTTTCAATAGAGGAAAAGTAATCTTACTCTCACTTCTGCCACTGTACAGCATGGCACAACTCCAGTAAAGAACAGAGAATGGAAGCTGAAGCAATTTTTCGTGATGCCTATGCAAAACAGCATGTTTCACATATATGTACACCGGTCATCAGCAGGCTTCCACATTCTTCTGATGCTACACTGATATCTGATGTATCCACTTGCAGGCTGTTACCTACTGGCAGCCAAGGCTGGATCAGTGGAAAGCACACAGGTACAGGATGAGGCTTTAAATTAAGAAGTCCAGAAAATGAACCCTGATTTTAATTAAAGCACACGGAACTGCAAACATTGCTTCTGTTGTCTGGACAAAATCCAGTGGATTTTGCAAGGATTAATTGGAAGAAAATAACAGCAAAGCAATGGCTTTTAGAAAGAACAGAATTACTCTTATAAAATCAGCACACCACGTCGCCTTGCAAAGATCAGTCTCCCAGTACTGTTCTGTCTGCCACCACCACTCAGGGGATGACTTTCACATCCTGACTGCAGTCTCATGTCAGGACATTTGCCAAGTTCTAAGCTGAAAAGAAATAAAAGATGTTCTCTCCCACTTACTGTTGCAGGAAGTGGGAGGTTATTTCATTTTATTTCATTTCCTATGCAAAACGAGGTGTCACTTTGTGCTGCAAAACATCATCACACCAGTATCAAAAAATCACAGCAAGCACTTCTTAATGAAACTTGTCCCTATCTCTCTCTACTGTGAAAAATGAAGGTGAAGAGCATACAGAAAAAAAATGAAGCTCCTTAAGGAGGTAGACATGAGCTTAAAACCAAACAAACATTTAATCATTAAGATTGGAGAAGACCTCCATGATTATCCAGTCCAACCATCCCCCTACTGCCAATGTTGCCCACTAAACCATTTCCTGAAGCTCCAGGTCCAACCTTTCCTTGAACACTCCCATGGACGGTGACTCCACCACCTCCCTTGGCAACCTGTTCCAATGCCTGACTGCTCTTTCTGACAAATCTCTCCTGTTTCCAACCTGAACCTCCCCTGGCACAACTTGAGGCCATTACCTCTAGTCCTAGCACTGGTTATCTGCGAGAAGAGGCTGAACCCCAGCTGCCCACACCTTCCTTTCAGGCAGTTGTAGAGAGCAAGAAGGTCTCCCCTGAGCCTCCTCTTCTCCAGACTAAACAACCCCAGTTCCCTCAACTGCTCCTCACAGCACTTGTGCTCCAGGCCCTTCACCAGCTTCATAGACCTTCTCTGGACACGTTCCAGGGCCTCAATGTCCTTTCTTGTACTGGGAGGCCCAAAACTGAACACAGTACTTGAGGTGCGGCCTCACCAGAGCAGAGTTCAAGGGGATGATCACCTCCTTGGTCCTGCTGGCCACACTGTTTCTGATACAAGCCAGGATGCCGCTGGCCTTCCTGGCAACACTGCTGGCTCATGTCCAGGTGAGCACTGACCAACACCCCCAGATCCCTTTCCTCTGCGCAGCTTTCCAGCCACTCTCCCCCAAGCCTGTAGCACTGCATGGGGTTGTTGTGGCCAAAGTGCAGGACCCAGCACTTAGCCATGTTGAATCTCATCCCATTGGCCCCTGCCCATCAACCCAACCTGTCCAGGTCTCTCTGCAGGGCCTTCCTACCCTCCAGCAGAGCGACGCTTCCCCCCAGTTTGGTGTCATCTGTAAACTTACTGAGGGTGCACTCAATTCCCTCATCCAAATCATCAATAAAGATATTAAAGAGGATGGGCCCCCACACCGACCCCTGGGGAACACCACTCATGACTGGCTGGATTTCACTCCTTTCATCACCACTCTCTGGGCCCAGCCGTCCAGGCAGTTTTTAACCCAGCAAAGACTGTACCTGTCTGAGCCATGGACTGCCAGCTTCTCCAGGAGAATACTGTGGGAGACCGTGTCAAAAGCCTTGCTGAAGTCTAGGCAGACTGCGTCAGCCTTTCCCTCATCCACCAGGAGGGTCACCCAGTCATAGAAGTAGATTAGGTTAGTCAGGCAGGACTTGCCTTTCATGAACCCATGCTGACTGGCCCTGATCCCCCCACTGGTATAGTGTGATTGCATTCAAGATGACCTGTTCCATCGGCTTTCCTGGCACCAAGGTCAGGCTGACAGGCCTGAAGTTCCCCAGGTCCTCCTTACGACTCTTCTTATAAATGGGCGTCACATTAGCAAGTCTCCAGTCATCCATGATCTCTCCAGAAAACCAAGACCGCTGATAGATGGTGGAAAGCGGCCCAGCAATCACATCCACCAACTCCCTCAACACCCTTGGGTGGATCCTATCTGGCTCAATGGCCTTGTGAGAGTACAGGTGGAGTAGCAGGTCTGTAACTGTTTCCGCCTGAATAATGGGGGGTTTCTTCAGTTCATCTAGCTGACATCAAAGAAAGACTTATAACCTGAAAAGGAAGTATCTACACAGGCATACCTGAAAGTGTAGTTTCCAGGAACAAGCTTAGACAAGTGCAAGACAGGTGTGTCAGCAGATGCCTTCTGCTCTCGCAAAGGGCCTTTAATTTCCTCCCAGTGATAACTCACTATCTTCATATCATCTATACTTTCTACATGAATTAAAGAAAAACATATCAGTATATTGTAACAATAGCTTGTATGAATACTAAAGTCTCTCATGAACTTATCCCTAACCAGTGTTCTATAATAATCTTTACAAGCATATTCAAACAGAGTTTGTGTACCACAGCTACTGAATGACACATTATGAGTTACATTTTGTTTGCTCTACCATAAAAAAATATATATTCTTCACGCACAGATAAAGTTAATCTCAGTCAGATTCACTGCACATGAAAGTAGAATGACTACATATTCCCATTTTTTTTTTCTTGGTAAATACAAAAATGTAAACCTTCGCTTAACTTCAAACAAGCTCACAGACATCTCATTGTATCTTACATGACAGGTGTCTGCAATGAACCCAGACTGGCACAGAGGCCCATAATGGGGATTCCAGGAAGGACAGGAAAATACTCTAAGATCATATGCTGTTTGGATGTAGCAGCTTCTAACACACTGCCCAAGTTGAAGGCTGGATTTTTATAGTCTTGACACGTACTGCTTGATTTTATTTATTTAAACACAATCAAATCACATTTTCTGTAGCTAGGCAGAACAGCAGAAAGAAAAAACTTCAAAGTACAGGTCATTCCAGAACCAATATTACTCAGCCTCATACCATACAAACATTTTATCTAATTATCTTTTTAAAAATCATCCATAACTGGACTCAAATTCTCAACATGAATCATGATTCAGGGAACTTCTGTGAGTGCACTGCAAAGGAATTTCATTTGTTACTGATAAACAGTAGTGTTCTAACTGTATATTAAAAATACAGGTTGGTCTAGTACATACGACTGCCATCAATGAAGGTGGAAGTTGTAGGCAAAGAAACTTCTTGTACTTTGGGTGAAGCAACAGCAACAGGTGGCTGATTAACTCTGATTGCTGTAAGAAAGACGGAAAGCATTGTGAAGACCCAGGCAAAGATAATCTGGTAACAACAAATCAACAGTCCCCAGTGATCCAAGTCTAGGATTGACAGCTGTGCAGCATCTGCAGTCCTTTTTGGACAAGGGACTGAGAAGGTTACTGAAGAGCAGTGCACTTAGGCAACAGTCTTCTGCTGCAGCCACTTCCATCTGGTATGATTTAGACAGACCTGTGCACTGTAACTTACAGCTACAGCCTGTTCAATGCCTACTTGCTGATCCTAGGTTTAGTGGAGAAAGGGACCACAGAAGGTGTCATGATGCCTTCTCAGGTCTTGCCTCAGGAGGGCACAGGCTAGAGAGCACTTAAATGCAGTAAGCAGGATCCTCAGCTGCACTTACTTACAATGGTTTAAAGACAGCAAGACATGAATTACACCTCTGCATGATTGTACTACTAAATGTCTTTGGCAGACAGTAACTGACAGACTACTATGAAGACAGATAATACTACTGGAGTTGAAGAAATTAATTATTTTAGCCAACTGATTTACCTGGTTTGACAGTGACATTTACAAAACCTTCTCCAAAGGCATTTTCACCAGAAACCGTCACTTTGAAGGCATAAAGTCCCACCGATAACTGAGACATACACAGAACAAATCCAGTTACATGGTGAAATATACAGATGCAGTCTGCATACAATCTGTTAATTGTGTTGTAAACGTAGAAAAATCTTGATATAAAAGAAACTCTAGGTTTCAAATAAGCACATACATGAAAGGCACTGGTTACTGCCTTGTGAGGTGAGGAATACTTTGGAATTTTTACTCAATCTCAGAAAATTATGAAAGCACTCTGAAAGAGGCATTTCTGGAAATCTGAAAAAGAACTGTTGACACATGCAAGTGAAGACAACTGAGAGTAATTGGAATTCCTCAAATAAAGGTATTCTTCATTACAGGTTAAATTCCTGTACACACTGCATGGGCCTGAACTTACAGCTCACTTACATGAGACAACTTCAGCGTCTGGGTGTACCTGTGCTCCATTTCACCACCATAGTCAGCAGGGTGACTGATTAAGCTCCACTCATAGTTGTAGGCTGTTTCTAAGACCAATAACATAGTGTAAGAATAATCAGCTCTGCCTTCAAGATAAGCCCAAGAAGCAAAGAAATTAAGTTCACCAGTCAGCTAAAATGCTGCAGCAGGAAACTATGACTGCAATTATTTGAGTCAGCAAAATGAAGTGTTATGAATACAAGTTAAACTTCCACAGTGTGCTGTAACTTGGTAAAGTAGCAACGAAGTTAACAGCCTTTACAAATAAGTTTAAAAACCAGCTTCACCTGTAGCTGTGTAAAACATTCACCACCTATGAAATACACATTCTTTGCTGCTGCAGTGCAGAAACTGGTAGTGTTAAGGTAAATGTTGTGTTCAGAACCTAGTTCTTCACACCTCTGCTTAACAACAAGATGCTGTAACCTTAGCCGCATCATCCTTTGGTAGAAATCATGGGCTTTCTTACTGAATCATTTGGCTAATTAGTTCAAGTTCTGAAAATACAAGCCACTCCAAAATCTCTAAAATCCAAAGGAGGAAATGCTCTCTGCAGATGAAACCACAAAAAAAGGTAGAAGGAGAATATTAGATTTTATTCTAAAGCATGAACATTCACATCACTTGGGACTTATCTACATTTACAGGCTAGTAGTGCGTGAGCATCTCCTGTATGGCAAGGCCATTCAACTCACCTGTAGGCGGTGGTGGGACAACAAAGGCATTCAGTTCAACCTCATTTTTGGGTAGCATCACTTGTATGTTATCTCCAGCAGATACAACAAGTTCTTTTACTATATCTAAGACAGAATGAGTACATTATGTTTATAAAGATGAAGATACAAAATTTATATCCATTGCAAGTATTATTTGCAATGGATTAAGTAAAATTTGACAAATGCTCTGCCGTGAATAGGCAAATATAAATAAAAAAAATCCTGATACATAATCAATTAATAATCTGTCATAATCATGACTACGGCTCCTTCACTTTTTACTGATCTATTCAAGACAATTGTTCTTCCACAAATATGAAATATTCACCTACACTCGCCTGCTTTAGACAGATGAGTTCTGATTTTTCTTGTATATCACAGTTAACATTTCTCTGCATAAAGAATTATGCATTTTTTTAATATTTGGTTGAAAGTACAGGAGTTCAAACATATACAACAAAAAAAGACAAAAAGGAGCCATCAGCACCAGAAGAATCTTCATTAAACTTCATTAAGTAACATAGTCCATCCTAAAACCAGTGTCATGCCTTTTCTCCACCAACAAGCTTCTATGTTTGTGTGGCACTTGAATAGGCATGCTTAAGTGTCCAGCTCATCGTGTCACTTTTAAAAATTCTGCTACTGCAGCAGAGTTATTTCCTTGCTAAACTGCACAGTCTGTCTACATGTCATCCAGGAACACCCTCACAGTTCTCATCTGTGCAAATTCTTTTCTCTTCCCCAAATGCTGAAGTCTACAAACCCAAGCCCCAACAGAAACATACCAAAGCACATCTTCAAGCAACATTCTCATAGACCTGTTTTTAAAAGGTTTTAAATGTGTTTGTGACTACAGGGAGTCTACAGAATAAAGGTACTCCAAAAGCAACACTCACTAGTATCTACATATAAGTGTCCAACTTTCACATGATGAGCAAGAGACTACTCAGCTGTGGCAGCTGACGGGCATAAAAAGGGATGAAGCAAAAAGGTTATGCTGACAGTACACTTTCTGTTGCTGCTACTTAAATGTGAGGGTCCAGAATTGCTCGTGGAAGTTGCCCTTGACACCAGTGGAGGTTTGTGCTTCTAAAAAATCTTTTCACTTCCACATGTGATGAGAACAAAACAGCTAGGTGAAGGTGATGACCAAAGCAGGAGGAGGGACTGTCTCCTAAACTGAGACAGTAGGGCTGTGCAAAGCAATTTGAGGAAATCCTTGCGCAAAGCAGTACTTCCAGTGAGATTCATCACAACTTCAGCTGCTTCTTCCATACTCTTTTTTGAGTCCTCTTCAGCCTTCTCCTGTGAGGGTAGAGGAGGAGCTGCCTAGTCAACACTCAGTGGTAATGATGATCCATTGTCTTGGAGAGGATCCCTCTTGAAGCTTGTCTCCTTATGTTATCTCCTACTGCTATCCTGGCTGGCATGTTTTAGTTTGGCAGAATGTGCTAGGAATGTCCCAAACCAGACTTGCTCCACCAAGAAGCAAAGGGCTTAGCCCTCCCTGTCCCTCAGGAGCACAGAAGAGCACACATCTGTGATTCCCTGGTTCTTGTGACCCTTCTAACCCTTTGTCAGGGCACATAGGAATGCAGGAAACTCAGCATGAGAAAGGAGATAGACTAACATATAAACAGAATTTAATGCAACTACAGAGGACAGAGCAATTAAACACATATTTTTCAAAATAAGAACTTTTCCTCTGTAGCTGGAAGTCTGATAAGCCTTCTTCCAGGTTTGAAATTAGAGTAAAATTAGGGTAAAATATTTTTTCAGGATGAAGTGGCCACGTTCTCCTCTATTAAGGGCTGGTCTTCCTCATGTTCCCCCTGCTCAGCTTCATGATACCATACCACTATACATGGTGGGAACCCTACTGATGAGTTTCTGAGAGCAAACAATATTTTGCAGTCACACAAACACAGAAGAGTGGCTAGAGGAAACTACTGTGTAACTCCAGGAAGTATTAGGTATTTCTCACCAATTTAAAAAAAATAACCTGTTAAGAAAATGCTCTTAATTTGCTTTTAACGTTACTGCATTTAATTGAGTTATAATTTCCCACTGATGTTAGGCTTGGTCAGAATTTTTCCTCAGAAAGAACAAGCTGAAGGTTCTTGAGTTTGCACTGTAGGACTACATGCTTGAAGTGGGATGATGCTGCATTTGGATAAAGAGCTTATAACAACAGGATGCAAGCTTGCCAGTAGTAAAAGCTATCCCCACCTGCTGTCCAACCTGCAGGTACCCCTCAGATCTCCAGCCATGTTGAAGTATTACCTGCTTTAGGAGCAGTAGCAGGAGTTGGGAACTGCTGCATGGGCTCAGATGGCACAATATTAGTGGGAAGCAGCACGACCCCACCTTCGGTGATGTTCTCTGGGGCCACTGTGGGAGTCTGGGTTTTCTCTGACACACCTGGGGAGAATTCCACTTCATCTGAAAGAAGGGAGTGCGTAGGAACCTGCAAAATGAGTTATTGAGTGTCATTTATGACTTGTATTTCACATTCACAGATTCACAGGTATGCTTTTCTTTAAACAGCATGTTGGGTTTGCCTGATTTATGTAGTGTGGTGGTTTCACTCAGCTGGGCAGCTGAACTCCACTACAACTGCTCTCTCATTCCCCCTTCTCAAATGGAAAGGGGTAGAAAATATGATGGAAAGGGTTCAAGGGTTGAGATAAAGACAGGTAGATTGCTCAACATAGGCAAAGCAGACTCAGTATAAGGACATTAATAAAATTTATTACTTGTTGCTAACAAGATAGAGCAGTGAGAAACAATCAAAAAAACAAACTCCAATATCTTCTCCCCCATCCGCCTTTTTCTACCTGCTCTTCTGAGCAGTGGACGGAAATAGGGACTGGGGGCTGCGGTCAATCCATGAAGCTTCATCTCCACTGCTCCTTCATGTCACTCTCTGCCACCTGGTCCATGGGCCGCAGCCTCCTCCAGGCCACATCCACCTGCTCCACTGGGGGCTCCTCCACAGGCTGCAGCGTGACGATCTGCTCCATGTGGGACCCATGGGCTGCAGTGGGACAGCCTGCTCCACCAGAGGCCTCTCCACAGGCCACAGACTTTATCACTGTTCTCTCTGAGTGCACACACACAACAGGATCCTTGCCTCTCCTACTACATCTGCTCAGTCCTGGATTCACTCCTGAATTTCTTTCACATTCTTTCCTCACTACTAATAAAGTGCACTCCATCCTACATCTTCAAAATCTTACCATGCTTTGACAAAGCAAAGGGTTTCTTTGCCTTCCAAATTCAATAGAAATCTACTGTTCTGAGAATCCTTTGGCTTTTTTCCTCTCCTGGCCCCTGGCCAGGCTATCAGCTGAGAAGCAGGCACCCAGGCTTTGCAGGGCAGACAGGGCACAGTCACACCTTTCCTGAGACACTCTTCTGCAATAGCACCAACCAACTCTTCACTCCTCAAGCCTAGGCAAGGCTTTGCAGTCAAAAAGGTGTTCTGTGGCGCTGTCACAGCCAAAAAGCTTGAGACTGAGAACATAAACAGTCAGCAGATAAGCGGACTGGGGCAGTATCAGAAATTGATCTCTTTAATCTCTCAAGGAAAAGGTATTACTGAGAGCAATACTGGAGCAGACGTGGTGTGAAAAATGAAAGGAAAATGAAAGAAGAGAAAGACTTCTTTCGGGGGGGGGTGGGAGTGGACGACAACATCACTTTAAGAACACGCAGCATTGCAGATTTCTGCTTTGGGCTGCCTGACAGTGACTCTGTACAGATTTCTAAATGTATTCATGTTACTGAGCTTTTACAGCCCATGGAAAAGCCTACGGTTGAGCTAAGGAAACATGTTAGTAAGAAGAAGCAGTGGCAAAACAGAACAAAGAAACAATAAACCACAAAAGGAAAATGCTATGCACTGAGCTAAACCTCCTGTGCATCTGGACACCTCACCAAAGGGACTGGAGCATAACATTTAGCAAAAAGAAGGGGACTGGAGACTATGAAGGGGAGAGAAGAGGTGTCTGGACAGCAGCTGAGCCTAGGAAAGGCCAGGGAAGGGTGTTTGCTGTAACTGTTTCCATCTTAGTTTCTCTACAGATGTCCAGATTCAAAGGGCTCCCACTTGGGGAACAATGAAAGTACAAGGGAAACAAGGCTTTGGCAATTTCTCAAAACCTTCTGCTTCTCCAGCTTAACATTTTTAAGATTGCTCTATGTTAACTGAAATCCCTTAAGAGTCATTTCACAAACAGCTTCCCAGTGATATCCCACCAAGCCTCTACAAATCTGCTAACAGAGCACTGCCAGAACACCTTGCAACTACAATACTTACAACTATCACAGAATGGCCAAGGTTGGAAGGGACCTTAGAAGATTATCTAGTCCAACCCCCTCGACAAGCAGGATCACCTAGAGCACATTGTGCGGTTGGCAACCAGGAAGGTTTTGAGTATCTCCAGAGGAGACTCCACAACCTCTCTGGACAGCCTGTTCCAGTGCTCTGTCACCCTCACAGGAAAGAAGTGCCCTCTCAAATTCATCCAGAACATCCCGTGCTTCAGTTTGTGCCCATTGCCTCTTATCCATGTGCTAGGCACAACTGAAAGGAGGCTGGCTCCATCCTCTCAACACCCTCCCCTCAGGTATTTATACACACTGATGAGTCTTCTCAGTCTTCTCTTTTCCAGGCTAAACAGGCCCAGCTCTCTCAGCGTGTCCTCATAGAACAGGTGCTCCAGTCCTCTCATCATCTTTGCAGCCCTCCTCGGACTCCCTCCAGTAGCTCCATGTCCCTCTTGTACTGGGGAGCCCAGACCTAGACACAGTACTCCAGGTGTGGCCTCACCAGGGCTGAGTAGAGGGGGAGGATCACCTCCCTTGACCTGCTGGCAACACTCAGATCCATTCAGGATCCCATCGGCCACAAGGGCACATTGCTGGCTCACGGTCAGCCTGCTGCCCACCAGGACTCCCAGGTCTCTCTCTGCAGAGCTGCTCTCCAGAGGACAGCCCCCAGCCTGTACTGCTGCTTGGGGTTATTCCTCCCCAGGTACAGGACCCTGCACTTGCCCCTTTATGAACTTTCCGTTGAACTTTTCATTTTAAGTTCCTGTCCATATCGGCAGTACTTGAAAAAAAGCAAAGCCTTTCTATCCTAGCTGGGATGGCAAAAATCATTGAAGGAAATCACCAAGAAGGCTGGGCCATCTATATCAGTACCACCACACAGCATGGAATCTCAGCTTTCATAAAGCTGTATTTGCACCATCCCTTAGAGATGAGAACAGATCTGCTCTGCTGCAGCAAAGCCACAAATCACCATTTGATCAAGAACAGCTGACAGAGCTCTTGAGAAGCTCTTAGAGGTTCCAGTCCCTGCTAGATGTCCTCTACGGGCTGCAGCCCCATGTCCACCTTGTCGGTGCTGTGATGATGTTATGCTTTTTTTGGTGTGGTGAATTCTTTCTCTTTTTTGATGTAGGTGAAGTTTGTGAAGGTTGTGATAACTGTAAAGTAAGAGTATATTGTGATTAGTCTTAAATATGCTTTTAACAGAGGCGAGGGGTGGAATGTAGTGGGTTTACGTGGCAAGGTTTTGGTAGCAGGGGGCCATAGGGGTGGTTTCTGTGAGAAGGATCTAGAAGCTGCCCCATGTTTGGGAAGGGCCCCACTGCTGACCCGAGCCGAACCAATAAGCGATGTTGTTTTGTGCCTCTGTGAGAGCATATTTAAGACAGGGAAAAAAACACTGCGCCACACAGCAGCTGGGAGAGTGAAGGGAGTGAGGAACAGCCTTGCAGGCGCCAAGGTCAGTGCAGAAGGAGGGGGAATTGGTTCTCCAGGTGCCGGAGCAGAAGTCCCCTGCGGCCTGTGGTGAGGACCATGGTGAAGCAGGATGTCCCCCTGCAGCCCATGGAGTACCACGGTGGAGCAGGGCTCCACGCTGCAGCCCGTGGAGGAGACCACGGTGGAGCAGGTGGCCCTGCACCGACGGAGGCTGCCGCCTGTGGAAGACCCCTGCCGGAGCAGATTCCGGGCCGGACCTGTAGCCCGTGGAGAGGAGCCCACGCAGGAGCAGGTGACCTGGCAGGAGCTGCTGCCCGTAGGGGAGCCAGGTTGGAGCAGTTTTCTCCTGAGGGATGGACCCCGTGGTACGGACCCATATCTGGAGCAGCTCTGGAAGAGCTGCTGCCTGTGGGAAGCCCACGCCAGATCAGTTCATCAAGGACTGCATCCCGTGGGTGGGACCCCACAGCACAGGGGACAAGAGTGACCGAGAAGGAGCGGCAGAGAAGAAGTGCTGTAGACTGACCATAACCCCCATTCCCCCGCGCCACTCGGGGGGAGGAGGTGGAAGAGGGTGGATGGGGGGAGAAGGTGCTTTTGGTTCCTTTCCTTTGTTTCTCACTTCTCTTGCTTGTTAGTAATAGGCAATAAATCTTATTATCTCCTTATGCCAAGTCTGTTTTGCCCGTTACAATAATTACTGTGTAATCTTCTCGTCCTTATCTCAACCTTTGAGCCCTTTTCATCATATTTTCTCCCCATTCCTCTTTGAGGAGGGGGAGTGAGAGAGCGGCTGAGGTGGCACTCGGCTGCCCACTCGAGCGGAACCACGACAAGCAGCACCTCTCATGTTCCTCACAGCACTCCCAGAGCCGTCCCAAGAATCGCAGTTCTCAGGATATCTAGATCTCAAAGCAGAGTCCAGAAACTGCTGCATCTCTAGGCTGTGATGGCATCCAGATGTTCTCCATGCCTACACTTCTGCCACTTTGGTCATACCCTCCAAGAACCTCAGATATCATGGATTTCAAGCAACTTCCTTGTTTTCATGTCTTTTTCTTCCCTGCAACAATGGCAATAAATTGTTTTTACAGCAAGAGAGAGGCTGCTGTTGGTTACAAAGCCTGATGGAATTTAGGGCAATCAAGACAACACCACGTAATTTTTACTTTTTCCCTCTCGATTTTGGGGATGAGTCAAACCCAGCAGATGATGGCTTTACAGCCCATTTCAACTTTCCCACTGATCAGACTCTTTTCTGCAGGAGACAGAGACCCTTTAGAAACCATCTAACCCATTGGCATAAATAGAGAACAAGCGCATATCTTAGATATCTAAATTAGGCTTTACGTACTTAACAGATATTTAACTTAGGTTCTTTATTTATTATTGCCAGAGTCAAGGAAAGGAATCTGAGAACAAAAACTTCTCCAATTTATGCCATTGTACGTTCTGGTCCAAAGAAACCACTGTTCCTTCCCTTAAGTACCTTGACTCTCTCTCACATTTTAAAAGCATTATCAAAGTTATTTATTCAGCACCATTACATCTATAACACCATTAGGCATTTAGTAAAATGAAACCATAGAACATGCTAAATTTGATTGATAGAGTAACTGATGCTTACCGGTCTTGCTCTGTGGATGCTGGTGGGCACTACTACTGCTGAGCTTACAACTTGGATTTGGATCACCAAGTGTCAGAAGGGCAGAATACCAAAACATTTCTATTAAGACAGGTTCGAGCCTACTGATCTGAATAATTCCAAGGAAACCCCACAGTACCCTAGAAGCAGCTCTGCTCCTTATTATCTGATAGAGAAGTGTCCTTCAGCAATTTATCTGCCTATTAAGACAACCCCTTCAGTCTTTTCTACACTATAACAGGACTAAGTCATTTGAATTCTATGGTTGCATTATAAAACAATCTAACTTGATTCGTCAAAAGAATTGTGAAGTGGCCTCACCATACTCTGCCTGCTTCTTGAGGGATACACGTACCTCTTCTTGCAAAGCATCATTGGGTTGTGCAAGCAGCTGAACAGCTGCTCTGCTTCCAGATGTCTTCCCAGGTAATGGTGTAATCCCTGGGAGAGAAGACAACCTCTCTGTGTAGTGCTGTTCAATAACAGAGCTCGCTTCAGAGCTGTTTTTATTCACAAGGCCTTCATCTTTTACAGCTTCCCCTTCCTTTTCAGGAAAGTCTTCCTGATTCTCTCCATCATCAACCACTGAAGAGTTGAAACCATTTTCACCTGCCACCATCAGGCCCCAGTCAGCATAATCCGTGCTCTCCTTCTGTTCGTGTTTGATGCTCACTTGGAAGGGGTCCTGCTCCAAGTCTTTATAGTCATCTATGTATTCAGGTATCTCCTCAAGGCTGAGATCTTTGCCAAGCAAAGACAGCTCCTTCAGGCTACTCACTTCCTCAGATGGCTCATTCTGGCGTCCCACAGAGTGGACCATGCTTGGGATCACCTGTCCAAATCCCAGCAGCGAGGCTGGCCTCTGAGAAGGCCTCAGCACAAAGATTAGATAGGACTTCACCGTTTCAATTTTTTTAGGTTCACAGTTCTCTTTGTGTTGGCAGTTCACAATGTAACAGCGCCGTTCAAACATCCAGGACAAGTCACAACCCGAGAGGTCACAGCACGCTGTGATGCAGTCAGACACTGACGTAGCATGAGGAACTCGCATAATTTTAGCGGTCTCTAAGTTGGGAGATATTACTGCACCTGCGTATGTGGCTCCTTCTCTGCACTGCTCACAATAGGAACCTGAAACAATAAAACCAGTATGAGGTACAACACTACAACCAAACCATAATATTGTTTTTTATGTCCAAAAAGGGCTTATGACAGGAGACAAGATAGGTTGTACCCAGCTTAAACAAACTCATTTAGCTAATGTCACCACTACTTTTCTTTTAGTATGTCCATTTGCAGTAGTATTTGTACTTAGGATTTTTCAGTGTAGGATCTCTATTTTATCACATGTTTCTTATTGGCTTGCTCCAAATACAAATGCCAACATAAAGAGACCAAAGTCATCTGCGAATACTTAAAAACAAAAACAGAGCAGGGAACAGAAAAAAAAAAAAAAAAAAGAGGTACTCTGATACTCCTCATAACACAGGGAGAAAAAATAAGTTTTAAAACAAAAACAAGAAGCAGTAACATCTCATTGTTCCATTTGAGTGAGAAGGAAGCTAAGATCTCCACTTGAGAAACATGTCATCTCACTCAAACTTCACAAAAGCTGTCTCATACCAATGTAAATGCTGGACTTGATAATACAAGATACAGGGGCAGGGAGGGGAATTGAATTCTCAAAGTTTTGCTGCTTTAACCATTCATGTGAAATCCCAAGAGCTTGTTCCAGCGCTGAGAATCTTTATACCTTCACTGCAAAGGAAGGAATCTTTTAGTATAACATCCAAATTATTTTCATAGCATAGAGATTACAAGTACAAAATACTTAAATCAAGTATGAATTGACATAATGTACATCTGAATCAATATTTAACATTTTTCCATGTACTATGACTGCTGTTCAAAATTCCTCTCCAAAATGCAACCTTAATCTGGTCATGCTTCAAAAAAAATGTTTAGTAAAATCAGCACATTCTTCTTAACATGGTTTTCAACCAAGCTTGCTATCTCAGCCAGTGAAAACAAGATGCCACTGCTGTGGAGCTAATACAGCAATGGTAAACCAATTTTGATTTGCCTGCCTTGCATGTCATTAACAAAGCTGTCAGCAGAGTACTGGTGGCAGAAAGCTCATTTATAGCATATTATAGCATAGGGCAGATAAAAAGAAGACAGTTTAATGGATTACATCTCTTCGGAGATTCAGCAAATCTCCTACACATGCAAGCATACCCAACAACCACACCACAGCTAACCCACTCCTGGGCTGAACTGCGGTTCACAACACACTGCCTGTGTCCAGCTACTGGACTACCTGGGGAGCATCGCACTGCCTGGGATGAACGTGCAGCTTGCATGACAGATTAAGTGCAGTGTGAGACATTCACAGCACCCCAGACTATTCCCAACTGACCCATTGCCCTAAAGGACAAGCTGACAGGACAGCCTGCCATTCAACCACTGACTTCTCTCCACTCCACTCAAACAACATAGCAGAAAATATAGAGCGGGCAAGATTTTATGATGGTTTTGCAGAGCTGGCTATTTGGGATGAGGAAAAGCAATTTTTTTTTTTAATTTTTATTATTATTATTTTTTTTAATGTTTTGTTTTTAAATTCACTTGCTTGCAATTAGGTATAGCTGAATAGGAAGCTGACAAAAAGGATAAACAGCTTCAAGTACTGTTTTTCTGACTCTAGCTACTCCTTCATGGAGCTGGGAGGCTGACTAGTCTTCCACTTTTCAGATTCAGTGAGAAATCTGCTCAAGCAAACAGGAACTTATAATAACCTAGCCTAACAACCCAGACATGAAGCACCTTTACCTGCACCCAGAAGATGCATGATTTGTGCACTTTTTCTTACACGTGCCATAAAGTTATTTCTTCCACATTTCCTTTCACCTCCAAGAACACAAAACCCTAGCAAAGACCATGAGCTGCCAGCACAAATTGTTCCTTTAAGTTGAGGGGGCACCCAGAGGAGCTCTGGGTTAAAATGCTGGAGCACCTCCCAGCATGTTGAGGTGCCTCTGTAGTGCCTGTGCACTAATGCATACGGTATGGGGAATAAACAAGAGGAATACAGAGATCTGCACACAGGGCTATGATCTTACTGGGATCACAGAGATGTGGGGGGACAGCTGCTGCAGCTAGAATATTGCAATGGAGGCTCTTTAGGAAGGACAGTCTAGGAAAACAAGGAGGGTGTGTTGCCCTTAACGTAAGTGAGCAGCTGCAGTGTGCAGAGCTCTGCCTGGGGACGGATGAGGAGCTGACAGAGCTTGTGGGTTAGCATTAAACAGAGGACTGGGAAAAGTGACCTCACAGCAGTATGGCTGCTACATACCACCTGACCAGGCAGAAATCCTCTGGGTACTGTTTTAATCTCTTCCCTTCTTTACCTCATCATTGAAGGAGAAAGTGACTAACCAATTAAAAAAAATTGAAAGTATAATTATTTTTTTGTTCAGAAAAGACTGACCAGAAATTCTTAGAGACAAGACTCACCAACTGGAATAATCCAAACTCTAGCCTTGGGCCAGACTTACAGCCTGATGTCAAGCAAAGCTTCAAATCTCATTCTGCCACTTTCAGATTGATATACCAGCTATGATATTGCAGTCAGCCTCCCACAAAATTTATGGTGTTTCATTATCTGCAGAGAGAAACATGTCCACAATGCTCCTAAGACAACGCATGACTTTGAACCTAAATCTCCCAGCCAGGTGTCCTAGACACAAACCTTAGCCATCCCCTTCTCATAAACAACGTGTCAGATGGCCTTTGTTTCATCCTGATGAGAAATGGAACAAACTTCATGATAGATGATTTCTATACAATGGGAAAATTATATCCCAGCCAGCTCTAAATTAAATCTAACTGTAATCCTGTACTGTAATATGAAAGTAATCAGTTTCACCTCTTGCTTCACCTAGAGCTATACCTAACTGAGATAAATTCCAGCAGTAACTGGGCAAAAGTGGGCAAATAAAGAGAGGCTAGATCAGCCTGACACTAGGTGCGTCTATTAATTGTGTTCAGATGGGAAGTACAAGATCTACTTCTACTGAACTTCATCTTAACTGTAATTTCATATTCCCCTTTCTCTCACCCCCAATCTCCAGACTGCAAAGGGCTCAAGTAAAATGTAGCTTGCCCTTTCTTATTTACAGAGTATTTTCTGAAAGCGACAAGTGAAATGTCACATAGTGACATTTGTGTCTGCTAAAACACTCCCATAACAGATAACAAGGGAATATTTTTTTCCTTCTGTCAGATGGACTCAGATATTAAAGCACTCATCTACTCTGAACAGTCCTTGCCAAAAAAGCATCATGCAATTTGGTTTATTATTTCTGAAGCATGCATTCAGGTTACCAACAAAAATAATGCTTCCCTTCTTTATGAGCCCTGAAAGCCCTCTGGTGCCCAGCCTACAAGTTCTGTAAGCATTACATGCCTGCAGTAGGACAGTGCCAACATGTCCACAGACCTAGTTAAGCGAGCTGGTTAGCTTGCCTGCCCCTCAAAAAAATAATAATAAATAAAATAAAAAAAGCAGCAAACCAAACTAAGAACTAGTCACACTATGGAATATAGCTTCATTTTAAAGGGATTCCTTCCTTTAGTGAAGAAACACTAACATCCTTCTTCAAGCTGCACACCACCACTCTCATCTGCTTACACGAGCCCTCTCATTCAAGAGCCCTGAAGGGCCCTGAAGGAGCGCAGCTGGACCTCTACCACAGCAGGCAGGACACCATCCTGCTTGGCTGGGCAAGGGGACTACTTGCAAAATCTAATGGAGGCTCTCTGCTCTCTCTGGCAGGTTCACAGAAAAACCTAACACTTTGCCCTGGTTTCAGCTGGCTTCATTTTCTCCACAGTGGCTGGTGCGTGCCATCTTTTGGATTTAGGAGAAAAATACTGTTGATAACGCACCGATGGTTTTGTTGTTGCAGAGGTATTTAGTGGTACTCTGTGGCACTTAGCTGCCTGCTGGGGTTAAACCACAGCCAAGAGGCACGGTGCACTAACACCTGTATGACACTAATACCTACTGCCACAGTCAGCTTAAGCCTCCCAAGAAGCATTAGTCAAGGTCACTGGTACATATCTGGGTTCACTAGGTGATCTGCCTACTGTTTTAGTTTTGTTTTTCATCAAAACCAATTGAACGCTAGCCAAAACCCATCACGCACAAAATAAACAAATAAATGGCATCTAAGTAAGAGAGCCCCCTGCTCATGCAGGGACACCTAGAGCAGGTTGCCCGGGACCGTGTTCAGATGGCTTCTGAAGATCTCCAAGGAGGGAGACTCCACTATCTCTCTGGGCAACCTGAGCCACCACCCGTACAATGTTTCCTGATACTCAGACAGAGCCTCCCGTGTTCCAGGTTGTACCAATTGCCTCTTGTCCTGGCACTGGGCACCACTAAGAACCTGGTTCTGTCCTTTTTGTACCCTCCTTTCAGATATTTGCACTGATAAGATACCCCTGAGACTCCTCTTCTCTAGGCTGAACAGTCCCAGCTCTCTCAGCCTTTCCATGTAGGAGAGATGCTCCACCTTCACCATCTTTGTGGCCGTTCATTGGGCTTCCTCCAGTATTTCCACATCTTTTGTACTGAGTAGACCACATTAACTCCTTTTGACAAACCAAAGCGTTTATTATTCAGTATCTTTCTGAAGATATTCACTAATAAGCCTGTTTCTCTGTTCCTTCTCAAGGATGCAATGTTAAACCTCTCTTCTATTAAATCTGCCTTCTTGTTATCCAAGTTAAAACGAGTGGTAAAAAAATACTTGGTATAAAAAAAATGGAACAGATGGAGGTCTTAAAAGATTCCTCTTTTCTTCCTGCATTTCTCCTTCCACCTGCTCCCCTTATTTATTTTAGGGGAAAGAAAAAGTAGTCTTCAGAGGCACAAGCTCATTTGCAGAGAAAAACTGCGGAACAAACATCTAGTAGCTTCTTAAACCTGAGACAATTCACATTTCAAATTGTACACAGGAAAAAGTCCTTTTGATATAACAGAGGTGAGCATCTACTCACAAATTTCAGCAAACATATCCTGGAAATCAGTGAGTACCTTAAAGTTCAGAGTTGATCTTAATTGGATGGAAAATGCCAGCAAAATATTGAGATGTAAATAAATAAATGGAGGGATGATACTACAATGTTTAGCCTTTAAACACTGTGTGCTTGTACCTGATACAGGGAAAAGCTTAGAATACAGCCAGCAGTCTGGGTGTAATGGTCTTGGTCTCAGATTAATCAAGAGAAGGCAGCAAAATTGCAACTAAAGAATGACAACAATACTTTCCATGTGCACAAGGAGGATATGCTAACAATTAACATCATCAAAAGCCTAAAAGTGTGACATCCTTAACAGCCAAAATTCAGCATTTACTGCACATTACTACCTTCTACTGAAGGTTGTGTGTGGGGTGGGATTTTTGTTGTTGGGTTGGTGAGGTTTTTTGGTTGTGTTTTGTTTTTTTTTTTTTTCCCCCCCTTTTCCCCTCCTCCTCAAGATACTGGCAAGGACACTACAGCAGATATTCAGCATCTCATAGGAGATTTTTTTTTTTTTTTTTTTTATTTACAAAGGGTATACTTACTGTTTAGTAAAAACAAACAAACAAACAAACAAAAAAACACTGTTCTATGTTCTGCTAAAAAACTTGGCAGGGTAAGATCCTCAGGGCAATCCCAATGACTGCTCCAAAACAGCTACCAGCATACCTGTAGTTAATGCCTATCCCCCATTTCCAAATTCAACAATCAATTTAAACTTAAACACAGAGGCAAGGCTCTCCCTCATTAAAAAGCCAATTCTTTTTATATTACAGGATGGGTAAGACAAATAACTGAATACTATTTTCTTAATTCTGGCTAATTAAGAAAATACTTTAATTCATGAAATACTGCTTTGTGGCCCTCCTCTGGACTTGTTTTAAGAGGTCCATGCCCTTCTTGTGCTGGGGGCCCCAGAGCTGAGCACAGTACTCCACATGGGGTCTCAGGAGAGCAGAGAAGATGGGAAGAAGCACCTCCCTTTACATGCTAGATACACTTCTTTTGATGCAGCCCAGGATATGGTTGGTTTTCCAGGCTGCAAGTGCACATTGCCAGCTCACGTTGAGCTTCTCATCAGCCCGCACCCCCACGTCCTTCTCCTCAGGGCTGCTCTCAAACCACTCATCGCTCAGCCTCTATTCACGTTTGGGATTACACCAACCCACGTGCAGGACACTTGGCCCTGCTGAACTTTGTGAGATTCACTTGGGTCCACCTGTCAAGTCTGTCAGTATCCCTCATTATGGCCTCCCTCCCCTCCAGTGTGTCAACTACACAACTCAGCCTGGTGTTGTCCATGAACTTGCTGAGGGTGCACTGTCCATGTCACTGACAAAGATGTTATGCAATATTGGTCCCAATACAAACCCCAGTGGGACACCACTCATCACTGGGCTTCACCTAGAAATCGCATCAATCATTCTTCATCTGATTATGGAAATAAATTCTGTATTTCTGTCGCTGAAGCAGACACCTACATGACTTTCTTGTGGTCTTTAAAAGGAAATACATGTCTGAAGATGGAATGAAGAGGTGGAAAACGTGAGCAAATCCATTTCTGCTTCTCACATGTCAACCATCCTATGATACTTCAGAGCAAAAAAGGCAGCTTAGACCACAAACAATTCATCACTGCTAAACTTCTGTCCTGCAAGAGAAAGAGAAGGAAAACTCCTGCAACTCTTCCTCTATTCCCTCTTGCCACACACATCTGAAACAGACACACTGAAATTGTCTCCAAACAGTCACTCAAAAAAAATGCATTGCTCCTTTGCAACTGGCTGCCAGTTATGAAGCTGTACCTTATGAGAACTCACTGAGGAGTCACAAGATTTCCCAGCTCTTGTCTTATTCATATTTCATTCACTCCAGCGTTCACACTCCAGGAGCATTTGCTTCACTCATTCTGCATGACTCAGATACACAAGAAGCAAACTCCTACCTGTTATTGCCCATAGTAACAGGCAGAGAACACCAAGTCCAAATGCCATGCTGCACCCAGAGGGCAGTGACAACTGCTTTTCCAACCAGCTGCGTGGAAATTACAGGACTTGATGTCGGTTTCCTCTAATATTGTTTAATACCCTGCTGTGGCCGTGAAGCACTGCAACAGACAGCACAGGAAGAAACAGGTCAGATGTGAGCATCAATTAGAACGTCACAGTAAAAGCAAACAGACAGGTTAAACACAGGCTTCATTATTACTTCCTGACTGAGGACACAGTAGATTAGGCAAGGTGAAGATGCAGAACAAATTACCTACCTGGAAGTCTCATTCTCTAGAGATACAGAAATGTTCAAGATATATTGGTACTTGGTCTCCTGGACTTCCTAACTAACTAAGCAATCATGGACATTATCAACCACACTAAAAATCCTAAAAGTGTTAAATCAATTCTCAAGGCAGCAAGCAAGCCATTCCCTCCCAGCTACCAAGGTAATACAAGCAGACACTTCTCCAGAGTCTCTAAGCTGACATCGCCTACCAGGATACTAGGTTCTCCAAATAAGATGACCAAAGCAAAAAATAGATCTACAAAGGAATAAGTAATTCAAATCCACATTATTCATCCAAGGGAAAAAAAAGTTAGTTTAGCCAAACTTACAACTCCTCCTATACAAACAATCCTAAGCAGATCCAAAAAACAATTTTGTAAAGGAAAACATGAGCAGCGTGTTTATTAGAGAATAGTCCTTCTCAAAGCAGAGCATTCCAGTCAACTCCCTTTGATGCTCGTTAAGGGACTTGGTAAAGGCAGTGACATTCGAATCTCAGATACCTACATGACAGAAATGCTGCTAACTGGCTGCTTTCGGCAGGTGCCTTAAAACATGTACTTTTATATTTTTAGTTTAAAACCATTCCTGCCTTGTCCTGTCATTATCTGCCCAAGTAAAAATTTGAAAAGTTGTTCTCTATGTTTTTATAAGCCCTGTTTAAGTACTGAAAAGCTGCAATAAGGTCCCCCCAAAGCCTTCTCTTCTCCAGGCTGAACAGGCCCAGCTCTCTCAGCCTTTCTTCATGGAGGAGGTACACCAGCCCTCTGAGCATCTTTGTGGCTCCCCTCTGGACCTGCTCTAACAGCCCCACCGCCTTCTTGTGCTGGGGGCCCCAGACCTGGATGCAGTACTCCAGGTGGGGCTTCACAAGGGCAGAGTAGAGGGGGACAATCACCTCCCTTGGCCTGCTGGCCACGCTGCTTTTCATGCTGTGTGCCTGGAAATGCTTTCCAAGTTTAGCTGCCCTGCCACCTTCCCAGGGGGCCCAGGTGAGGCTGACAAGCCTGAGGTTCCCCAGGTTCTCCCTCCTTGCCCTTTCTGAAGACAGGAGTGACAGCTGCTTTCCTCTAGCCCTTGGAAACTTCTCTCAATCCCCACGATCAAGGACTTGCAATTTGCAGAAGAGCTTATTCCTGAAACTTGAGGTGTCTGAGGTAGTAGGTAGTTGCTGTAACCTTCGCTTAGTCCCAGAAGCAGCCAATTGGACCAGATGGTTAAGACACATTTTTCGGTCCTTGAGCCTACAGAAAAATGCACCAGGCTTGGAAACAGAACATCACAAGGGAAAATTTAACACTGATCAGATGGCAGAAAAATTTTGCTTATTTTACAACCTTTTTTCCTAAGTAAGGTGTACTTTGCTGCCACTAAAGGAGATAAGTAGTGATTTCCATATCCTGGAAGGGGAGACTGAGTCATCCACGTAACTTCTAGCAACACTAGGAAAAACCATGAACTCCAGATGGGAATGCCAGCCCAAGGCACAGGTTATATCACTTCTCCGAAGGAGCAAGTGTGCTAACCCTGTACCCTTAGCTAGAAGGGATTCAAACAAAGGGGAAGAGCTTTGCTTTACGAACACTGCTCTGCATGTTCTGTATGTCCTCTGCCACCTGGTTCACACACACGCAAAAATGTATTTGTAGGAGCTGAAATACTAGATACCTTTTTCTAATGCAAATGATTCAGACTTTTGCAACATTACTTGCCTTGGTTCAGAAACATAAGTGCTTTTAAAAAAAACAAACATATATATAAATATACATACAGTTTGTATTAATAAAAGTTACCAAAGCAGCAAAATGCCAGGCTTTGGACTACACACCTTATCCCTAGTGTTCACAGCATGAGGATACTCTGCATGCACAGAGGCACTGTCTTTCCATGCTGCTCTGTGGCAACACAGCCATTTGTGTTTAATTCCTACATAATGGAGGAGCTTCCACTCACTGCAAAGCCAGCTTATGTTTCCCAGTATTATGATCACGCTCAAACACAACACACACAGAGCTGTAATTCAGTGCATAGCTTCTGACCCACAGAGAGAACGCAACCACCAGAAACCAAATGCTTTCTTCAACAGTTAAGAGTAAACACTCAGAATTTCAAGAGCTTGGATGTATACATGTAATGCTCCTCTTACCTTCCGCATCATACTGTACTGTTCGCGCACACTTCAGCACACAAATGAGACATTAAAATCACATAGAAGGCCAGTCATGAGACTCCAACAGTTAAAAATCAGTAAGGCCATGAGATGGATTCTCCAGCTGAATCTGTCCTTCACTCATGTAACAGAGACTTACTTCTGTTCTGCTACAAGCAGACTGATAACACTGATGTTACTGACTTTGGATTTTCTTGGCACTCAAAGATACAAAACATGTACACTTTTAGCTGGATGAGGGATGGCAGCCTTGAGCCCACAGACAGGTAAAAATAACTGTATGCATATACAGATACACACACGCATTATATATATACACACATATATATATTGCCTTACTCTGAGCATTTGGCTCCGTTCTAGCCAACAGAAAGGCTATTCTCAACTGATCCCTCAAGACAAGTTTTGACTTTATGATGTTTTAAACACCTGCAGTTGCTGATCAGGACCATGATGTCATTTGTTAGATAACACATGAAGCACAACAACTTTCTAAGGGAAAAGAACTGCCCATTCCCCTAGGGGATGTTCCTCCTCCACCCCAAATCTCACTGTGCTTTTTGTTTTACCTGGATTTTAATGCAGATTCAGCTCACTTGCTCAGAGAGAAAAGGGTCAGCCAAGCAGAACTACCCTGCCACCTTTTACATGTTAATTAGTCCACAGCTATAACAGTAAGAACACAGACGGACTAAATTACCTGTATTTGGAAATACATCAAATCCTAGTGCTGCAGAACGGCGTAAGGCAGTACACTGCTGTCCTATTAGCTAAGGAAATCGGAGATAGGAACCAGTGGTGCCTTTGAGTAGCCAGTGAGCAATGCTAGCCAACTGATGCCTCCAAGAGAGCAAGGGCTATAAGAACACTGGGCACAGTGACACTAATAGTGGTAGGAAAGGCAAGCAGGGGCTTCTCACCTCCTTGCCCTTCTGGTCAATAGCACAGCTGGGCCACAGGCCAAAAGAAATGCTGAAACACTATCTGAAATCTTAAGCTGCAGTTAAAGCAAAAAATATATATATTTTTGATGGACAGCATCTCTTTTACAAATCAGGATGGCAGAGTAAATGAACACGTTACCACTTGGTCTGACCTGCACCTAACAGAAGTGTCTTTATATACTATGTTTAACGCGAACATTAACATATATAAGACAATTCTTTAGGAAACCTAACTGGTATTAATTCTTCAGTGGGTGTTATTTCATCAGTAGCCCTACCCGCATTAATACCTAAGTCAGTTAAGTAATAGATGAGTATTAGTATTGTATTAATACTGCAGAAGGGCAAAAAAGAAAATCTCATGACATTAGCATTTGTCCCTAGCATCACAGAAAAAAAAAAAAAACAAAAAACTACCAAAAAAAACAACAACAACAACAACAAAAAACATTCAGGATACTTGCAGACAGCAGGAATTCTAGTATTAGAGCTACTACTAGAATGCACGTCAACAAAGCAGGCACATCTAAATAAAGGGGATGATATTCAAGTTTTTCAAGAGATGTGGATGGTACAACAGAATCATTACTGAATCGTTACTACTTATTACCTGTGTGCAAAATCACTTTCTTCTCACACAACTTTCTCGCACTATGTACCTGTACTTGAAAACACAGAACCATGACCACCACCGGGATATAGCTGCAATTGTCAACATCTCTGCTTTATTCAGAGCGGCTCCCATAGGTGTCTTATTGCAGGCTGACACCTAGATGGATATTGTGGCCCAACTCTAAATCAATTCTCTGGGTCAAGTTTAAGACACAAACAGCAAGGTAATAGTGATAAAACAACTAAATGAAGAGCTGAAAATACCCTGCCATGTTACACTGGTGGACTGTGTGATCCATTACTTCCCCTGATACCCACAGCTCTGTCAACTGTCAAAGAATACCAACCTCACAAATAACAACAGAAGGCAGTGCTCCGTAAGAAACATAATTTTATTCTAATAGATTTTTGCAGCCTTTATTACAATTGCAGTGGAGACAGCAAACAGTGGAATTCCTAAAGATGAGATGCTTAGCAGTGTTACATAGTGTCAAGTATTACATACATGGAAGAAAACAAAACAAAACAAAACAAAAAAAACAACCAAAAACAATAAATGATGGAACTGCTCTGAAGAGAAACTTAAGTGCTATTGTTAGTATCAGGATTTATACCATATTATGGCATAACAACAAATGGAAGAAGTCTGAATCCTTCAGGATTGTTAATGTGCAATTTATATTACAGATGTTTGTAAAGCCTTGAAGTCGGACAGACCAACAGGAAAGGGGCACCAACAAATCAAAAGCTCCTGTCAGCAGAGGTTAGTAGCACAGATGGACAACACTAGACATCTCAGAACCCTGCACTCCCCACTGGCAGGACAGGGAAATATCTATTCTCTGAATAAAGACACTAGAGTGAGGAAAACTAATGGATAATTCCTCCAAAACAATATACTTTGGATTTCATACATATTTAGTTCTCACCAGAACAGGGCCTTCTTTATCAGTTTTCTTTCTTATCGTCAAATATGTACTCTGAAGAGAAAATGAAATGAGTCCTTGTCCTGGTTTCAGTACCACAACAGCCCTGGAAAGGGAAAACTTGAAGGAACATGAAGGAAGATGGTATCTTGTTCCATACGCTGCCCTGGGGCAAGACAAAGCATCCTTAAATCCTCCTTGGGATTTCTGTCTAACCTGTTCCTGAGGCTCCCCTGAAAGGTATTTCAGAATTTCTTTAAGTATGTTCTTCCATTGCTTACCTATTTTTACAGCAGGAAGAGAGACCACAAAACAACCATCCCACTGCTGTACATAACATCACTTCTGAATTTTGAAAAAAGTGAGAGAAACTTAGCAGACTGCCTGGAAGGAGGAGACATACACAGACAGAAAAGGTGCTATGAATCTTTTTCAAGCTTGGAGAACTTTAAGTTGTTACTGTCTGACAGCTGATTGAAGGACTGGGTGATGACACTGTGTGGTCTCAGTCCAATTCCTAGTGGAAGTATATCTTCTGCTTTTTGTCGTAAAGAAACTTAACTGCACCAAAGGGTCCAACTCGATGCAGACACATCCTTTTGTGGCAGAAGTAACATTTCAGGCAAGGGTTAATAATCCCAGGGAAATGTGAGCAAACTCTAAGAGTTAAAAGAAAGATTCTCATTCAGATAGTTCTTCTGTTCTGTGTGCTTATCTGATCAGTTGCTCCATCTAAAACTATTTTGCACCTGTTCAAGGCCAAAAATGATTGTATTAGTCATCTACTAAAACCAGAACAAAAGATTAGCTAGAGCATCAAGTTGATGCTAGCAGCATTTTTCATACTCAGACTACCAGCCCTCAAATATAAATAAAAAGGAGCTATTTGTTGGTTCAGATCATCACTGCTGTACCGCAGTTCTTAGGATTTTCATAAATTTTAAGTGCCTGAACTATAGCAATTGTTGAAAAATTCCAACCTACAAACAACCTACAGCCTGCAAATTCAACCTTGCTAACTCTCATTGCTGCAGATAAAGTTTTACAATTTGAAAACAAAGTCTTTAATGTTAAATTGTGACTCTTACAAGTCTCAGTGCTTTTTATTTTCCCTTTTCTTTTTTTAAAGAAGAACTTCATGGGACAAAGTCATGGTCCCACCTAAATCAGTGTCAGAATTTAGGAGTTTTCACTTATAATACGTGAACCATTGCAGGTATTATGTAGCAGAATTATTATCTAAGACTTAAAAATCAACTCTTCTTGTAACGTGACCTCTACCTAGCTAGTATCCTTAAAGCCAGTGGTTGCAAATCTGGAGGACCTGAGTTTGTAAATACACTGCATGAGACACTGATCTCAGAAGTGCTGAGCACAGAGAACATCAATGGTGACCAAATGAAACTGCAAACAAACAAACCAAAAAGCTCACATATTGTGGCTTGGGTAAAACAGTATACAACCAGAAAAGCCAAGATATTGAAGGTGAAGTATATAAACACTCTCTCCAATTGTGTCCTCCTCTTTTACTGCTTTCAAAAAAGACTTATTACAGTGGGATGCTGTACATCCACTTCTAGGTTTGAAAGCTTGTACATGTATGTCAATATGAGAGCAAAGGAGCAAATTGTTTGTTTTCTTAGACAAGAAAAGAAGGGAAAAAAAGTTTTTGCTCACATGGCCATGCTAAGTTGTACACCCATTGTTAGCTTTCATCTTAAAAACAAAGAAGCGAAAAAAAACACACACAAAAACCCAATCCTAGAGCCATTGAGCAGATTTCAATTTAAGAACAGATTACCGGCAGGTAATTAGCTTCCTACCACTTCTGTAAAAGCAGCCAAGCCACAAGAGGCAGAACTACTATTTGAACTTCTACATGCCAGCCACCCCAAAATATGCCATCCAGTATCAATAATTGAAAATGGCACTCCTGTGACACCATCAATGCACTGTATAGAAAAGGGGGGGGGGGGGGAGGGGGGTGTTCATCCAAAAATGTAGAGGAATATGCAAAGATAATTGGGGAAAAAAAAAAAAAAAAAAAAAACACTAAACTTGTTAGATTTCAGTTTAAAAGCCAATTGACCTCGACACAAATTCACAGAAAGCTTCTTTAACCGTGCTGTTTAGAAAACGACTTGCTTGTTATAAACTGATAAAGCAAGCACGCGTGTGCACACACCACCACCGCCCCTACTGAGAGGACAATCTCTGCAGCCCCACTTTAGGTGACTGAGCATATTTTCTTTTGAATCAGTCTATATTTAACCAGTGAAACACCTTATAACATGCAGAAGAGTTAACAATTTGTATAGAGAACAGATTTCCTCTTTTTTTCCCAGCAAAAGGTATTAGGACTAAACAATCACTAAAACATCTCTTCAACAAAGTTAATTAGTTGAAAACTGAACATTGAGTTAACCACATTCATGCGACCTCCAGCTGGACTGACTAAATTCACATCTGCTCATTGTGAAGTCATATCATCCTGAAATATACTCAAGTTAGACACTGATATTGGTCAGAGAGATATTTATATGGAAAAATTGTATCTACAGTTATATTAGATTATAAATTTGTACAGAAAGACAGTTTGTGACAGAAATTGAAAGCTAACTGCTTGATAATAGGAAGAATTTCTCCCCAGGGGTACAATATCCATTACTATGGCTCTGCATTTCCTCTGCAGCACTGAAATTAGAGACTGTTGGATGTACAGCACTTGATCACAGACCTGCCTCTAATTGCTGAATCCTACTACAGATACGCATTTAGCAGCATTACCAAAACTAATAAAGCAACGCTGCTTTTCTTTCAAATACGTGTAATAGAAGTCCATATTACAAATATGTGAAGAAGCCCATGCAATTATTCAACTGGAAAGGTTCTCCATCTGAAACACACACTGTGTGTGCATGTGCAAAGGAACAGGAGCCAATTCTATCTGAACCATTCCTCATGGCCATTGCACTAGCAGGTTCAGAAACCTGCACATGGGAACTCCCCCAGCTCTACACCACTGGAATTAGTGTTTATGAAGTGCACTTTCATCCCTCCATCACAATACTCCCTGTAGTTGGAGAAAGATCAGCCTGGGCAGGCATCCCCAGAGCAGTCTCTTCCACAGGCCATGACAATAACTCCTGTGAGCCTCAACAGTGTAAAATTCAGGCCACGTTGCCTCTTCCATTGCACAGTGCTTTAGGGAAAAACACCTGCCTATGCATCTTGCACACACATACCTGCACCACTCAGACACACAGTTTGATGTGCAACATGCTGAACAGCTCAACCCCCACCCCACCTCAGTTACCAAAACGAATAGGGACAGGATCACCTATTAACTTTGTACTGTACCAGCTTTTTAAGGATGTAGATTTGGCTTACGACAATGCCTAATTGTGAAATAATAGCTGCAATAGTAAACCCTGCAGAACACGAGTGGGTAATTAAACAAAGCAAGCACGTATTACAATTGTGTGGCTGAGGATCAGGCTCCTGCTATAAAACACTGTACGGACAAAGGCATACAGAACCTGACCTGAAGAGTTTAAAAGCCAGTATCCTTTATTAATGCCAATATCTTGTCACATAGTCAGTATGAGGCACACGGGAGTACTCCTACAGCACAAACAGATTAGGGAGGACCACAGTGGCAATCAACATGTGTTTCATTTTTATCCCTCACCTATCTGACTAGTTCATTGGTTATCTGTTTAAATGACACACTCCTGAAGGGGGCCAGGGGAATGACTGGGTTATTTTCTGCATTTGTAAACAAATCACAACATAGATAGCTCCCAAAATTACTGTAACAATTGTGACAGCATTTTCTTCTGTTTAAGCTCTGCTCTACCGCTCCTAACGCACTGACAATGCATTTCACATACTAAACACTAGCATCACATTCACCAGCCACACGTAAATACGCGTTTAGGCTGCAACACCCACACTGACAGAAAATGGGGTAACAACGTGGCTCGAATAACATCCTTACATCCTTCAGATATACAAAATATCCAAATAAACACGCAGAGGACAACATAAAGGTATGATTTCTGAGCTCAGACAGAGCTACACACACATGTATATAAATACACATAGCATGTCTGGAAATGAAATATGCACATACGCATCCCTCTCATGCAGCCCAGGGCTGTTTCTCCTCGCACTGCCGGCCTAACAGGTTGCACACACACAGGGCGCACACACACACGTACACACACGCTTTTTGCCTCAGCTGCTAGTGGCGGCAGGGCGAGGCACGGCCGCGTTACCTCTCGCGCTGCCCCGCTGCGGCTGCGGCTCCGGCCGGGCGCTCGCCCACCGCAGCGCCCGCTCCCGAGCTGCCGAGGGCCCTTCACGCCGGCCGCCTCTCGCCGCTCGGAGGCCGCAGCCCCGACCGCGGCCCCGTCCCTGCCGCGGGTGCGCGGCCCCGCGGCTGGAGGCGGCGCCGACGAGCCGGGGCGGTGCGGTGCCGGCGGTGCGGTGCGGTGCGGTGCTGCGCTGCCCGCCCCCGCCTCGCACAGCCCGGCTCGCCGCGCAGGGTGGCCGCGCAGAGCCCTCCCCGCGCCATCCCGACTGCCGATCTGGGAGGAACCTCACCTGCGGGCGGCGGGGGATGCGGGGCTGGTCCCGCGCCGTGCCCACAGGGAGGCTCCCCCCGCCGAGAGGGAAGGGCAACGCGCCTCCATTTTGGGGAGGGGGCGCGGGGGCAGCAAATGGCGCCGCCAGCCGGCAGGGCGGGGAGCGCGAAATGGCGTCCTGGGGGCCGGCTGCGGCGCCTCGCAGCGAGGTGGCCCTGAGAGGGGTTTTAATCTCGGTGCTGCTGCAGGAGATAAAGCACCAGGAGGTCTTAGTTGATCAGTTGACTGGAAGCTGGCAAATGTTGTCCCAGTTTTCAAGAAAGGAAAGAAAGAAGAGCCTGGTGATTACAGGCCCTTCGGTCTCGCTTCAGTGCTTGGAAAAATTATGGAGAAGATTGTCCTGGGAGTTACTGAAAAACACTGGAAAGACAACACAGTCATTGGTCACATTCAACATGGGTTCATGAGAGGAAAGGCCTGTTTAACACACTTCGTTTCCTTTTGTGACCAGGTTGCCAACCTAGTTGACCAAGGGAAGCCAGCTGATGTAATTTTTTCGGATTTCAGCGAAGTTTTCAATACTGTTGCTTACAGTACGACAAACTCATGAAATGGTGGGGGAACAACCAACTGATGGGTCAGGCTCAAAGGCTGGCAGCCAGCCACTAGTGCAGTTCCCCAGTGATCCATTTTAGGGCCAGTTCTCTTTAATGTTTTCATAAATGACCTGGACCCAGGACTCAAACGCCAAGTTTGCAGATGATATTAAATCAGGAGGAGCTGCTACTGCTTGGGGGGTAGAAAGGCCTTGCAGAGAGATCTTGACAGACTAGAGGGCTAGGCTATCACCAGCTGTGTGAAATTTAACAAGAGCAAGGGCTAGATTCTACATCTGGTATGGGGCAACCCTTGATATGTACAGACCAGGGGACAAGAGAGTAGAGAGCAGCCCCATGGAAAGGGAAGGTGAATATGAGTCAGCAGTGTGCCCTGGCAGCCAAAAAGGCCAACTGTGTCCTGGGGTGCATTGGGCACAGCATTGCTAGCCAGTTGAGGGAAGTGATTGCCCTGATCTACTGTTTGCAGGTACAACCTCATCCTGAGTACTGTGTATGGTTTGGGGAGCTACAATATAAGAAGGAAATAAAACTATTAGAGAGTGTCCAAAGGAGGGCTACAATGGTGAAGGGCCTCATCATGGTTTTGGCTACAATAATTTTCTTCATAGAGGCTTGGACGATGCTGCGCTTTGGATTTTTGATGAAAATAATGTTGATCACACACCAATATTTTTAGTTGTTGTAGATCAGTGCTTGCACAGAGCCAAGGAGACTTCAGATTCTCCTGCTGCACTGCCAGTGGGGAGGCTGGTGTGTTCAAGTTTGGAGGGGACACAGTCAGGACAGCTGACCCCAAATGACCAAAGGCATTCCATACCCTATGATACCATGCTCAGCAATAAAAGCTGAGGTAAAGAAGGAGAAAGGCGGAGATGTTCAGAGTGATGGCAATCGTCTTACCAGGGAACAATTATGCATGATGAGTCCTGCTTTCCTGGAATTGGTTGAACACCATCTCTGGAGGTGTTCAAGACCAGGTTGGATGAGGCCCTGGACAACCTGATCTAGTGGCTGGCATTCCTGCCCATGGCAGCAGTGTTGGAACTAGGTGATCTTTAAGGTCCCTTCCAACCCAAGCTATTCTGTGATTCTATGAGTCTGTGATCAGCCTGCTGATAGGAAGTACTGAGTGAATTCCTCCTTTTACTTTGCTTCCACAAATAGCTTTTGCTTTGCCTAGTTAATTGTCTTTATTTCAATCCATGAGTTCCCCCTCTTTTACCTTTCCAATTTTCTCTCCCATCCCACCTGGGGAGAACAAGCAAGCAGCTCTGTGGAAGACAGAGCTCCTGTGGAAGGAGAGATGCTCTAGCCCCTTGATCATCTTCGTGGCCCTCCTCTGGACTATCTCTAATAGGTCCATGTCCTTCTTGTGCTGAGGGCTCCAGAGCTGAACACAGTACTCCAGGTGGGGTCTCAAAAGACCAGAGCAGAGGGGGAAAATCACCTCTCTCAACCTGCTGGCCATACTTTCGATGCAGCCCAGGATCTGGTTGGCTTTCTGGGCTGCAAGCACAAATTGCCAGCTTATGTTGAGCTTCTCATCAACCAACACCCCGAGGCCCTTCTCCTCAGGGCTGTTCTCCATCCACTCTCTGCCCAGCCAGTATTTATACATAGGATTGACCTGGCTGAAATGCAGGACCTTGTGCTTTTGGATGCAAAATGATTTTTTTTTTTTTTCTGACCAAATAAATGCACTGACTTTGGAAAGGCAGCTGGAAAAAAATCAACAACAACAAAATCAACATCTACCTAGAAGACTACATTTTGAAGTTTTAATTATCTTCAGATACAATTACACGACACTGAGCCTACAATTTCATTGGGGTTAAGCCAATTAGTTCATCAGTGATATGAAAGGCAAGAATCAGCTTAGCAAGAAAATATAATCTTTGCCTAAGCCATCTGTGCTGAATTTGCTCTCTTAGTTTTTTCCTCCACTTCATAGCATTTCTGGTGTTTGCAGACTCTGAGTAAGCACCTGGTACTGCTGCTGTGTTTCTTGAATGGGATCTGTTGGCTGTGATGCCTTCGTATTTGCATGGGACTACCTGCATCCTGTCTGTTCAGTGGAGAAGGAATTCTTTGTGGAAAATTCAAGGGCACTGAACCAGCTACTCTGACGCAGAGAAAGTAACAAGAGTGACAGTCACTGCTCTCATCCTTTTTCCCCTGCTTTCACTAATATCATGGGACATATCTCCTGGCAGGACAAGCAGAGGGCTTGTCTTCCTATGCCAGTGTTGCGCTTAGGAGCCTTTTGCATACTTGGACAGATCACTCAAAAAGTGCTAGCACTGAGTATACGACTGAATGTTTTTTCCTGCAGAAGAAATAAAAATGAGTGTGCAGCTATATCTAGAGCTTTTACAGTCAGCACAACTGGGATCCCACAACTATGCAAGGCATTAGTAAAATCAGGATCTCACAACCATGCAAAGCACAGACACCCCTTTTCCCCTACTGGGTCAGTAAATCAACCTTCTGTACAGCCAGGAAGGCAGCAGGGCATGAGAAATGGGCCTGCCTCACAAAGGCCATACTTCCTCTCTCTGCACACTCACTTCCCCTTCAAAATCAAGTCAGCATCAGAAAAAGTATAGTTGTCTTCTCACAGACGTTTTTGTGTTGTTATGAGAATAATTGTTAAGAATCCACATTATCCCTTTTACTTCAAATAAGGTTTCAGCATCCATTTGGCTTGGACAGCCAACACGTGGAAATCACAGAACTGAGGCATCAAAGTGACACAAAATCGGCATAACAATGCAGCAAAGAAAATTAAAAAAAAAATATATATATATATATATATATATATAAACAGACAATTCTTTTAGGCTCCATTGCATATATTCACAAACAATCCAGTATTACAGTTCAGAGATTTAATTCCTTGCTTTACAGAGCAAGTAGATGAGTTAAGGGCTCCTTGTACCAAGATTTGTGTGGCTTCAACAAATGTCATAAAGCTTGTTAAAAAAAAATGTTTAAGTGGGAATAAGAAGGAAAGTGAAATGACAAGGTAAAAGCAGCTGCATGCTGAAGAGATGACACTTTTATGTTTTTGAACAGTTTTGTTCATCATTCTGTAGCACTTGCAAAATACCATTTTCCCGAGTCAAACATTGACAGTTCATTAAAGACTAAGCAGAACGCAGCGATATACAAGCATCACTAATGGGTGGAACAGAGAATTGGGGACCTTGACAGGCTGGTGCAAATCAGCATGAAACCTTAACTATAAAAGTTTGAAATTCACAGCTCTTTATGCTGTATTTCACCTGAAAAAAATGAAGCTGCTTGCTTGAAACATTGTTGAGATGGAAAAATGTAAACCATTTCTTTTCAACGGAACATGAACTTTTGTGTTGAGTAGAAAAACGCCTCTTTCCAAATGGAAATAGGCCAATTATTCTGGAGTGCTATTGAATTCTGGAGTGCAAGAAAAGAAATGAATGGACCATTTCTGCATGTTCTGATTGCCAATATCTCTTAGCCCCTCAGCAAAAATTTTGAATGAGGCAAGAACAAGGTAGCACAAAATCAAAGTGACAGAAATACTGAATATCTTATTTAAAAGCTGTGATGAATAAGCCACTGTTACTCTTACAGAGGTTTCAGATGCCATTCAGAAGACTTCAGATATCAGAAGCTTCCTACTTGCCATTATGATATGGGGCTTTGCCAGCTGAGCAGCATGGAGTCTCCAGCCCAAATTTTTTAAGAAAATGGGAAAGGAGGAGTCAGGAGTAGAAGGAAGATCTATGTAGATCCAGGTGTTTACTCCAGAATAGGTCACCTAGAAGCAGCGCATGCTAGAAGGGTGCTGGCCTCTGTCTCCTTTCTGAACTGCAGCAGCGCTGATGCAGCTGGTCACTGAACAAAGTAGAAAATCCCTACCAAGAGTGATTGTACCCAAAACATCGTGTTTGGGCCTACAGCAGTCATCAGCCACGGAGCTGGCAAAGCAGCATGACAACATGAAGGAGGTAAGATCTGAAAATCACCTTCAAGGCCCTTTGGAAGACCAATAGGGATACTGAGTTTGTCTTTCAAGCACCAGTACACTGCTGCGTGGAAAAGAGGGCTCAGCTACCTTTGCAGAGCTGGGGTTGTTTAGTATGGAGAAGAGAAGGCTCAGGGGAGACCTTATTGTACTTTACAATTACCCTAAAGGAGGTTGTAGCGAGGTGGGGACAGGGCTCTTCTCCCACACACCAAGTGACTAGACAAGGGGAAATGGCCTCAAATCGCACCATGTGAGGTTGGATAGTTTCGATAATAGGAGAAATTTCTGTACTGAAAGGGTTGTGCAGCATTGAAACAAGCTGCCCAAGGAAGTGGTTGAGTCACTATCCCTGGAGATCTTCAAGAAATGTGTAGATTTAGAACTTAGTAGCATGGTTTATTGGTGGACTTTAGTACTAGGTTAAAGGTTGGACTAGATAATCTCAGAGATCTTTTCCAACCTGAACGATTCTATAATTCTTTGACTTTTATTTTGTGTAGCAAACATAACAATATGTTCTAGAGGTGTTGCTATAATAAAGATAAGCATAATGTGTTTTGATTTAGTAATTGTGGATATGTTTGGTTTGTTTTTTGAATTTATGTGTAAATTTTATAGAAATTAATGCTTTATATCATGTGTGATATTTATAGCATTAATCAATCTTCCATGCACTTCTTCTTTGTCAAACAAATTTTAATTAGTTATGGTTTCAGATTATTCCTTATACTTCAGAGCATAGATATTCTTTAAATCTTTTTTATACTTTTAAACGTGATAACATAGTTTTCTGCAATTATCATGTTTTTGCCTCTGACTTTTTTTTTTTTTCATTCTTTAAATTAATCTATTATTTACTTCTGTAGGTATTTAACATTTATTTATTTTGTTCTATGTATATCTCTTAAGTAATTTCAACCTCTTTTGATGTAGAAGTTTTAGGTGAATCCTCATAAAAATAGCTTCTCTTGATATCTGAATCTAAGTAGTACAGGATTGCCTCAGGGTTCTTTGTTGTCATTGATTATCAGTAGGAGGGAATTATTTCATTTTCTTACATTCATGTGTCTGCATAAATCCTTTGGGATGTATAGATGCCGTAATACCATGTCACTGAATCAGGAAAAAAAAAAAAGATATTAGAAGTTGTAGTCCAACCAGAACCTGATATTTCTGCAAATTATTCCTATGGATATCAATTAATTATTTAATATCTTGGGGTTTATTTGCTGGTGTAGTAAAGTCAGCTATACCTCCTGTTGAATCTTCCTGTTGGAAGAACACATCTACCTTAGGCCTACCTTAGGCCTTATTCTTGTGATGAAGACAAACTGGTTACAGATCCTGATTATTTTAGGTTAAGGCTCAAGACAGCAACAGAATCACTTCTTTGCCTTTGAAAAATGTTAAGCCAAAACTGAGATATTCAGACAACTTGCTCAGCAGCTCCTTATCACCTACAACTGCAGAATTCACTAAGCACTCAGAAGTCTGCTTCAGGATGCCAAGACTTAGGCCTAAGTGGGTAGAGAGCCACAGATTCGCCTTCCATTAACATCTGTTGCTCAGTTCCCCACTTGCCGTGCTTTCAAAGGTACAAGCAGCAGGGAATGAGAGAGGTGTGAAGGGCAACGTCCAGACTCACCCTTCATTCCTCAGTTCTTGCCACACAGAGGCAGATGTGCAAGGTTAAGCCATAATGCAACAAATGTTAATATTGACTGTTCGTTGCTAGATTACTCTGTCATGCTAGGCTGATGTGGATCTGATGTGGCCATATGGTGACATACTGCATCTGTCCAATCATGCTGCCCCCAATATTTGTGCTCACCTTATCCTTCATTGTTACTGCATTGTTACTTATTGCAGAAGAACAGAGAAGACCTGTTCCAGCAAAGTTAGTGACACAAACAGATAACCTCTCTGACAGAAGTAGCTCATCAAAAATGCCAATAAATATGAACTGACTCAGTGAGTTTTAACTGGACCATCTTTGTTTTGCCTCGTGTGGCACTTCTGATTTGACATTAGACCCCCAAATATCGCACTGCTGTTGTTATGTAAAGCACGGTCCCAGTTTACTCAGGGGTTAGGATTAGACTTGATGTATTTCTTCCACAGAATTCAGTCCAATTCATTTAATGCTGAAATGTTCCTACTCACTTAAAGTTGGGGAAGTCACTAAATTTAACATCAGATTCACTCCTTGTAAAAACACATATAGGCCAGTGGAGTATTTCTTGATAACACTCTGTGTGATAGATATACTGCATAAAATACCAGCAAATTTAAAAAAGAGAGTATGGTAAAGTGGGAAACCACAGGAGAAATTAAACCCCACTTTTCTCCATCATCATCATTTCTCTTGAGAGTCTAGGCAAACAAACAAATAAACAAATTTTCAAAATGAAAATAATGAAAGCATTCCCAAACACTTTCTGTCCTGCTGGTATGTTTGAGAGCTTTTCTGTAAAAAGCAATACACATTTTTCTGATTTATGAGCTTTTAGTTATTTGGGAACATGAACTAATAAATCAAGTGCTGAATTTTCTGGCTTAGCTTTCATGAGACTTGATGCTGATGTTTCTAAGCCCAGTGGTACTTCCAAGAAGCTTTATGGGCACGTTAAATGTAGTTCTTTAAAAATATTATGGCAATATTTTAAGACACTGTCATGTCATGGTTGCCCATCAAAAAGACAAAAATAATGAAGAGTTTTGGGTAAATGTCACTTTTCTTTGCACTTGAGCAGCTTGTGGAGTCCAGGCGATGAGATCTTCCTGATCTAACAGGAAGAGTTACTTCATGTTGAATAACCCTCTCTTAAATACACATATTCTTAGTGATCTCACATTTTTACTTACATGTTACAACCTACTGCAGCAAAGGTACAGAGCCCCACAGCCATAAGGACCAGCAACCTATTAAATGAGTACTACAAACCCAAGTGGCTGTGCCCTGAATGGCATTGCACATTGTCCAGCAAGGTCCTGGCACCGAGAGACCAAGGCTGGTGAAACTATTTGGGCACCCCACTATAAGAAGGACATAAAGAGTGTCCAAAGGAGGGCTACAAAGATGGTGAAAGTTCTAGAGAGCAAGATGCGTGAGGAGTGGCTGAAGTCACTGTGGTGGTTTTATCTTAAAGTTTTTTTAAAAATTTTAAATCAGTTTTAAAAAAAGAAACTAGGTAATTTGACAGAAGGAAAAGAAATGTGTAATTTTATTTAAAAAATCCTTTTTTTTTGTTCTGCAGCTGATCAGGCTTCCTTCACAGATTCTGTAATGTCATGGCACAAGAATGGTCAAACATTTAAAATTGTAATATAATGTTTTAAAAGGCAAACTTTGGTACTCTGGAAATTATTCTTTCATTATTTTCCTAAGCAGATTGTCTATTAAATTTGTTATCTGAATTTAAGAGAACAGTATGTGTTTCGGAAATTGAAAACATTTCTATCTTTTCTAATTATTCCATACATTTTGTGCATTAAAGAAAGTTATTATTAATTGCATGCTGTTCATAATATGAAGAAATAACTGAAACTTTCCTGTCTGGATTTCCTGTCTGGATCAAACAAGTCTCTGTTTGATCAGATTTAAATGTAGCATTTTATAAAATCAAATAGAGATGTCCACTGACAGGAACAGTTCCAAAAAATCTCAAACAGAACAGAAACATCTCAAGATTTTACTTCAGATACTCTAGATTTCTAGAACTTCATGAAGAAAATGAACATGTATAAAAAAAGAAAATCTTCCCTTTCATGTGAGAAAAGGTACTTTTGATTATCCAGAGTCACATTATGCCTGAAAAAAGTAATCTGTAATTTCAGACAACAATAATATTATATTCCTGTCCATTCAGTAGTTGTTTTTAAAATTACATTTTGCTTTGTCATTTTAAGAGTAGATATTTTAGCTACTAGGGCCATATAATGTGTTATAGCAGACTGCAGCATTTTTGATTTTTTACAGTCAGACATGATTTACTTTCTGCAAGTAAATATTCTAAATATTTATTTAAATAAAAAAAATAAATATTCTTTTATTCTTTCATTTTGAAAGAACAGAAAAGCTTAGATCATAGAGAACTGCGTTCTAATGAAAAAAAGGATTTTGTTTTTTCATATATATGAACTGCAAACTTATAAGCATTTAGCATTTGTTTCTTAAATGCAATCTGGTGTAGATCATTAAGTATTCAGTTTCCTGAAAACAGTACAATTATTTAAGTTGTGGACTCTGCACAGACACTTAGATTAAGTTCAGATATTTGGACATAAAAATATCCACATAAAAATACGTTTAAAATCGGTAATGGCTACATTACACAGCAGACATTTGCAAATATTTGTAATTCTTTCTAACAAGTAGCTATTGTACAGCGCATGTAAATCCATTGGTAAAATAATATTGGCATTAAATGTAGAAAATGTTCTGTTCTTATTCAATTTCCAATGGTTTGGGTTTCTATTTGAGAATAGCGCAGTTAGGATCAGGATGTTCCCATATTTACCAGAAGGTATTCAAGTGCTTTATTTTGGGAATGGGAGCTATGCCAGTCTCATGTACACTTTATGTTTGATGCTTTGGCAAGCATCTTCTTTTATAACATATGTATTAACTTGGCTAACTCAAAGAACTCTGCTGAGAATACCTTCCATATTCACATGCTGTACCAAGCAAGATTTACACCTCCAAAATACTGAATGCAGAAGGACCATGCCCCTGCAATCTTTATTTGTAACTGATATATTCTATAATAATCTGTATCTCTGTCAGCCAATGGCATGAAAGAAAAATGCTAGGCACACCTGTGTAACCGTGGAAACCAAAACTGTTTATGGGTAATTGGTTTATATGGGTAATATTGGTAATACTGGTAATATGGGTAACCTACCTACATGAGATAGGAGGTCTTTGGTATTTAATACGTTGAAATATCATCTTGAAATTAATCATTTGGAATGAGTGATGTCTTATCACAATAAAACATGAAGCAAAAAGCTATGTACAAAACGTATGATAAAGACGAATGTCTCTTCTCTGTAACCTTCTTCCATTTGATCACGCTTGGATCAAGAAACCAAACTCGGTTGTAGGTGTGTCAACTAATGGTAGAAATGGTAGAGCTTTTGTCCATTACCTGCACAATGGCTTATACTGATGGTTCCCTGCACAAGAAGTGTGCTCAGTTCCTCTAACTTTCTATGTAGATTAGCATGTTTTTAGCATTTTTTTTAATACTGTTTTTTGATAGCCAGAGATTCACTTTGAGTACTATGGTGAGCTAAATTATCTTTACTGCTTTGTAGTATCAATATTTGGTCATCACACTTAGCAGCAGGTATAGAAATAGAAGAATACATCTGTGATTAAAACCAGTGACACTTATAACTAGAGCTTCAAGGCTACCTATTCAAATAATAACAAACAAACAACAGCAAAACAACCTATTTATTAATAATAATAATAATGATAATGATGATTATTATTATTGCTATAACATTACTGTAAAATTCCTTAGTGAAGAATTCAGAGTTACTGAATTCTGATATGGCCTTGATCTGGCTTTGAAATATATTTTCTCATGTCACGCAAAAAATAAAAAAATAATAATAATAATAATAAAGAAGTACCAAGAGTGGTCAAACTATGTGAAGTACGTTCATAATAAAAATAAATAAATAAATGGTACCGGTTGTAGTTTTGAGGAAGCAGCCCCGAAGGAAGAGTCTGAAAGTAGAAACCTGAAAATCTTCTGATCCCTCAGGTCTTGACTGTCCTCTGCAGTTGCTTTAGAAAACTGCAACTGGCTTCGGCTGTACTAGGGAAGTGCTATGGGAAACAAAACAGTGACGTCCTAAAAAAGACCAGATAAAAGTACCCAAAGTACTAAGTAAAGTGAAAACAAAACCTCATATTTGGGGAGAAACTGGCATAGAGGAGAGGAGAGCTAAGACTTGGTGTGAGAGGCTTGATCCTTCGTTTCTTCTCCTCAAATTCTCATGTTGCATTTTTTTGTGTGGGTCTGGAGTCTTTACTGCTGTGGGAGAACAAGACAGTGAGAAAGCAGAAGGGACTAAGGTTAGTACAGTGAGATAATGAAACTTGCAGCTGAAGGTTTATATACATAAAACTGCCTAATGGTGGCCAGAGCTACTGCATCCAAATGAAAAGTCTAACGGCAGGAGGAGGTATACTCATCCTTACTTACCACCCCAGGGTCACCCAGGGACACAAGAAAGGAGGTCAGAGATGGCATTGGACTTATTATTATTATTATTATTATTGTTATTATTATTTATTTGTTTTAAGTCAGAGAAAATAAAAGAATACAATTAACAAATCTTCACTGAGGAAACCCTAGGAAGTATTTTCAAGTAAAAGAGGAGTTGGAATAAATAACAATAATAGATGATGTCACAAACTTAGTGAAGGAAATGTCACCAGTACAAATTTAGGGTATAAATGTTGCTGTTTTAATTCAAGGAATCAAAAGATAATTAAAGATAGGGACTTTTACAACAAAAAGTCAAATACTGAGATGTCTGAAGTCAAATTAATTGCTTAAAAAAAAAAAAAAAGATTTAATGAAATGTAAGACATTTCAGAAAGCAGCAGTGAAGGTCACTAGGAATTTGAAAGAAATGTCTGAAAACTGAAAGATAAAAGATATCAAAATGATGAGTCACTGGAGACTCTAATTTTTCTCAGAGACATTAATTTTTCTCAGGGTGAAGGTAAGCTTTTTGTTAGGATAGAAAAAAAAGAAAATAAAACTAGGAATTTAAAATTACATTTGAACACTGGAAAAATAGCAATAAAAAATATTGATAATGGGATTGACTGGTTAGAGAAACAAAATACATCAGTAGTGAAAGTAACAGAGGAAATAATGCCAAGATGGTGATCTGATAGAATTATCATATTATGAAATATTGTAACCTGAGCTGCAAAGCTATTTAGGAAACATATACTAAGGCTGATGTAAGGGCATGATACATAAATTTGTATTACAAAAGCATGACTGTAAACAACTCTTCTGCAGTAATGGTTTGTATACAACCTAGTGACTTGTGGAAACTATGAGACTCTTCACCTGTCCTTTCTTGGAGGCTTTAACTGTTATACAATCAACTGCACCACAGGTTATGTTGTGAAACATCCAGCACTACTATTTCTTTAAAGGTCATATGAGAAATTTTCTAATTTAGTACTCGATGGCATTAAACAGAACTTAAACTATGCAAAAATAATAGAAAAGGTATTACCTTCTGGTAAGACTGAAAAGTAAAAACCTAAATTAAATACTAGTTTTAATTTTAGTTTCAAAAAGCCTAAAAGGATTCTAAAAGGATTTTTTGAATACACTGGGAAAAAAAAAAAAAAAAAAAAAAAAAAAAAAAAAAAAAAGCTATGAATTTACAGACTTTTTTGCCTTTTGTAGCTTTTCTATCACTACAAGTGTATGAAAACATTTTTAATGTGGACAATCACTCACCACCATAAGACGTCATGATTTTGGCAGACCTTAAGCATTTGAGGTGCTTTTTTTCTGAGCTCTTTGCCAAATTCAGTGGCAAAGTGTGTAGCAGCCTCCTTCTCTCTGTGAGTGCATTCTGCGTACTTCCATGGGATTTTTTGCTCTCTTTTCAGGAGTATGTCTGAACTACAGCAGCCTATTCCTTAACAAATATCTTATTTGAGAACAACCAGCTTATTTGCATCTACTGTACTCATTGTAGTGTAGGACACTGATCAGTTCAAGACAGAGAAACATGAGGCCATGAAAATCACTAGGAAACCTGGGCTAAAGGAGTATTGGGCAGAAATACTAGCCATTACCTCTTTAAGGTATCTATGTAAGGGGCTTCATGCCTAGTCTGAATCCATCTGCTTGTAATGAGATTGTAGAAATGCTGGCACTGTGCAACACTTAAAAAGTAAAAGTAGTTGAATTAGCACCAGCTGCTACAGGACAATCAGGCTTTGGCATATTAAACTGGTAAAGCCAATCAATTGGTTAGAAAGGTGTCTATGATTAAAATGACTGTGGTTTGCTGTGTTTGTGTGATCACAGTTTGAAGTAATCAAACAAAATACTCTGAAACACAGGTGAAGCTATCTATAATATCAAGCTCCAAGGAATTTTAATGCAGATGCTTATAGGTTGGAAGAATTGTTTGGGACACTTCATTGGCAGTTATTCATTATACCACCATTCTGTTTTATCAATAAAGGAGACAATATTGGGAGTAATCTTTGATAAAGATCCTCCCTTTCTCCCACAATTACCTATCAACAGATAATTAAAACAAATAATTTGCATAGTACATGGAAAGCATTAACTTGTCCAGATGATTAGAGCCCTATGTATAGCCTAATAATTTATTTGAAAATCAGGATAAAAGCACTAGTTATTAACTATATGAAAATGGAAAATGAGTTACTATATTTTAAATGGCCTTCCTTTTTTTTTTTTTTTTTTTTTTTTCGATTTACACAGACACATTTTTCTCATGCAGTGAATATGTGAGAGTAATGATCACTCTCAAAATGCTGGAGGAAACAGTGCAGTGTACAAAACAGCTGTCAGTTTCTACAGTATGAAGTTTTGGTGAAAGAAAATCAGGTCTATATATTTATTTATTTTTACAAGACACTATAAAGAACTCTACTTCGTATGACTGTATGATTAAGAACTGTATCACACACTTCTGAATATAGCTGAAGGATGGAGATATCCCTACTTTTCTCAGATATGTTTCAGATAGCCTTAACATATGTTAGCCTGAACTACAGTTCTCCCAGAAGTGGCAAATCTAAGCAAATTTTGGTCTTTATCTTCAATTGGACTAAAGTCCAACCCCAAATAAATAATTAAATAATTATTTATTTAAACATAAATAGTAATAAATTAATAAATAGTAAATTTAATAAATTAATAAATAGTAAATAAATTATAAATAGTAATAAATTAATTGACTGTGGTTTTGTGGCTGAAGACAAGGCTGTGCAGTAGGGTAGGAGAGCTGGGAGCTAACGGGATATTTGTGATCTGTGTGATACGCCATTGCCCAACACAGGGCAATAACAACCCACCACTGGAGCTACCAGTTCACCTCCCTGGGAAATCACTCCAAGTTGCTCACATGGAATCCTGCTTCCCCAGCTTCTTCTGTGGCTTCTTGCTGGCAGGCAAATCCCCAGCAGCCCTCGATCACCTCTCAGTATCAGGCTGTCTGGTAAGGTTTGTGTTGATGAGCTGCAGATGCTCCTTGCTGAGCAGAGACATGCGAAGGACGGCCTAATCACACCTGCTGAACTTTCTAGACACACTGGCTCCACAAAATGTCCTAGTTGAAAAGACATCTGTGGTAATTTCCCGGTGATGAATTCTTGTTCCTGGAAAGCAGAGAGTATTATTATTTATTTATTTATTTTCAAAAGCGGTTGAAAAAAATGTATGAAATTAAATGTGCCTATCATTTTCTTTGCCAAAATTATTCTTTCCCCCCCGTGTTACTGGATACAGTGCACGTGACATGAAACTGGATAACCAGTAGCTCTAATTTATAAAATATTTTGGAATATTTCAGTGTGAAAAGCTCTACAAATGCAAGAAAATAATCCTGACTACTCCAGGCTGTTACCATTTAAAGACAAATTCTCACTAGAGGCAAAACTAAAATTCAAGCCAAATCCAACGTAATTCAACTAACTGATCTTTAATTTAAATAATGCTGCATCTGTTGTCATGGGCAAAACAGTTTTGAATTGGGGAATTAACTTAATTTATTGCCAATTGACATAAATATTTAACTACTCATTTGGGGATTGAGAACAAAAAAGACATGCTAAAACACTTAGTGAAAACACCTTCACGGGCCCAACCAGCTGTCCTCAGCCATGCTCTGTGGTGGGGCTGGATTTGGCTGTGGCCAGCACCAGGCAGACCTGGCCTCGCCTCCCGGAGGAGCCCTGCAGCCCCTGACAGCACCTGGGCACTGAAAACAGATGCATCTCTTTTGTCTGCTTTCCTGACTTTCATATGCAGAGTTCATTTTGTTAGGTCAGCACTAATGTGTTTTTTTTTTCTAGCATTTGTGATTTCCCACCTTAACCACCAAACTGATGGATTACACGCCTCACACCCCTGAACATCACCCCTGAAGAGCTTGTTTCCACGTGTAGCATTCAACATCACACCAAAATTGAGTGGCATGTTAAATAGAATGAAAGTTTTACCTGAAAATAAATTTTTATTATTTTATGTGAGAGTTTTGCAAACTTGAAGTATTGTAACCTGTCTTAGTACTCTCGTGGTTTTGCAGCTCTGGCAGTTCAGCTGTAAAGTCCATTCAGCCCAGGAAGTCTCTAGCTTTTCTATTTTCCATTACCTACAGAAAGTCTCATATTTGTTTATTATAACATTTCTTTTAATTTGATAAGTCAAACGGGTTCCCAGTATAGTCCAGACTAGAAACCCTGCGGTGAATCTCTGTAAATTACAGTTGAAAACAAATTCTGTGTTTTCAGTCAGGAAGGAGAAGAAGGATGAAGCTTCCTGAAAACAAATAGTAGAAATAATTTATTTGTTGATTGAGTTAAATATATTCAGACACATACATGGCAAATAGTATTCTCCAATAATTTTGCAGAACAAGAGATGTTAGCAGGACTGCATGTTCTGATAGATATTAATATGTGGCTACCCCACTGAAATATACATTTTTCAAACAACTTTAGTTGTTTGAAAATAAATAAATATATAGTGCTAACGTTTAAAATATATGACAATATTATTTTCACGTGAACAACAAAAATCTGTAGTCAGGCAGTAAAGGCAAGGTTTCACTGAAAGGAAATCCTAGGTTAGAAGGAGTATGAAAGTAAGCTTAAATCAATGGAGGTCTTTCCTTTAAATCTTAAAATCAATTCCAATAGTTGAAGATGCATCTAAGTACCATCTATTATCCAATATTTTTTTTCCCTACTTTTCACGTATAAATACGGAAACTTGCAACTCTACATTTTTTATTATTTTCCAGAATAACTGTTACTTTGACAGACTGACATTTGTTGCCCAAAGATGAAATCTGGAAATGAATTTAAACATGTCCAAGACAACCCTAACTTACATAAACATCTGTTTTTGCAGTAAATATATGAATCAATTTATATTAAAATGGAGATTATTTATTTATTTATTTATGTGTTGGAGGGAGGTTCAAGGTCTTGACTTGTAAATTAAACATTTTCTAAGGTTGGTGGTATAAGCCAAATGATGAATAAATGAAATAATAAAAAACTATGTGAAATCTGCTACCTTGCCCTGTTGATGGGAAAGAAAATGTTTCTGTTTACATTCATCACATAAAACATTTACTTTATATACGATTTTATTTATTGCATTCTTTACGGTTCCTTCCCCACCTGACAATGTCCAGAAGTGTTTGAATCTCCCATACCTGGTGTGGTATAAAAAAAAATCACATTTCAGAAATAGATGATCCATTTGCTGTGTATCAACCCCACACATCTTAAGTAGAATGTGGGTTTGTTCCAGTGCTACTGCACTTAATCTCTCTTATTCTTGTGGACGAATATTCTGGCTGGAACATTTTTCCCCTCCACATTTAAAACAGTGTTTTACAATTCTCTGGGCATTCATACCAATTTTGTTGCACGCAAGAAGGAGGATTTTCAGAGGGCTTAAACCGCCAGCAACTCTCCTCTTCATGCAATATTGCATTTTCCCTAACTGAGGTATATTGCTCTCTGAAATTTAAATTTTCAGAATATTTCCTTCAGAATATTATTGCTAGGTCCACTCTCAATAAAATGCCTGAAGTGACTGTGTTAAAACTTGACAGAGATTTTTTTATGAGTGCAGCTGCTGAGTGTGATGATCCATCTTTCTCTCTTCTCAGACCAAGAGATGGAATACAGGAAAGTTCTCTAAAGGACAATGAAAACATTTAAGGAGCATTAATTGTTTCAGGAAGAGCTAAGCAATTTGTGCACAATCTTTAAAAGCTATGTCTTTTTAACCTTTTAAATCTTTTTAAAATCTTTTAAAAATCTTTTAAAGTCATACTTACACATGTATGGATATTTACACATAACCTTTTGTGTGTGTGTGTGTGTGTGTGAAATTCACTCTTAGCCTTCACCACTCTTAGTCCACTGTATTTTTTTGCCTTTTCCAGATATATAACATGGAAGAGTATTACAGTCTACCTAAATGGAAACTTTCAGAGCTTTTAGTCATGATTTTTTAAAAAGAGTGAAGCCAGTCTATCTAAATTTGTGTATAAAAATAAAATGTTTTCAGTTGCATTAAGTAGTAAAAAGGAATGATGAACTTCCAGGTCACAATGACTTTAATGAAGTTACATGTTCTACTGTTGCAAGTTGGTATATTCTTAAGCTCTGTCTTACATTTTCCTTACCAAGTATTTAGAAAATATCCTATTACATTTATCCGTATATAATACCCAACATTCTGTAAGTGCCAGAACAGTTATGTAGTCAGCATTTAGTAATGGTGTTGTATATAAAATGCTGAGGATTTTTTAATTTAATTGATCATTCAGACTTCTTGATTTTTATTTTTATTTATATATATATATTATTTTTTATTTTTATATATATATTTTTTGAAAAGGAAAAATTCATTTATAAGGTTATCATAATAATGGATGTTGTAAAATGAACATTGCCTTTCATGGGCAACATGGTAACCTGCAATTGATGTCAGTAAAAGTTACAACACATAATTTTGTCTTCTACTATATATTTTGCCATTAAGAAGAGTCCTCTGAAACATAAACAATCCTCATAAAGACAACAATACGTTCAATTTCATTTAATGATTGTAAAGGTTGTTAGTATGTTTTAATCTCTTTTTAAAACTGATACTTGAATTTACAAAAGAAGTAATCTTAAATAATATTTGAAGTTATTGTGGTAAGCAATTGAAAGGTAAATATATATATATATGTACATGTATATGTATTTATATAAGTCGGGAATAAATAAAACAGGAAGAAAGATGGTGAAGTTACAGCACTGATATGAACCAGCATATACAACTAACAAGAGTTGCAATTCTTGGTATTAATAAGTATAATACCAAGTTATCTGGGAATTGTTCTGTAATGATCATTTTAGGATATATTAATAATTTAAATTATTTTTATTTTTACCTGCAATAATTTTGATTCTGCTGGAGTTTGATAGGAAGATAAGGTCTAAGTCTTTGCTTTATGTTGAAGTCACTATACAAAAGGGGGCAACGCCTGGAAACAAGATGAACTTTCTACAAAAACAATTGCATTTAACCCAGGATTCACTCTTGAGGGTGACAGCTTGACTGTTCAATTGAGGTCTATCATGGGAAGAGAAAACAGTTCACAGAAATAATATCGGAAAAATCTATGAAGACATTTAAGATGAACAATAAGTCTTCACATGTAATTCAGAATTATCTTGGGAGTTAGTAAAGATAGTAAAACCCAGACTGGGGATTTATCATCAGAGGAGCTATATCCTTAGTAGATGCAGAATTGTTTAGGAACATAAAGATGAATCTTTATGCATAAAGGTACATTTCTGTGTACCACGTATCTCACACCTTGCCCAACCACATTTCTGATTTCTCATATGTCTTCAAAGAATTATAGGAGGAACAAAGACACAAAAAATCTTGCTGTCAATGCAATTGCCTCATGTAAGAGCATTTACAAACTTAATGAAATTCATTTTAAGAGGAAGGAGGAAATGTGTTTCTCTCCTCCTACGAGGAAACTGTTTTAGAATCTCACTGTGTGGTGACTGCAAAGTATTTTCTAATTTCTAGCCTAAATTTAGTCACAACCAGTTTCTGTGCATTCCACAGGTAACATCATATTTTAGGCTTAACATTCCTTTTTGATCTCTTTGGGAAATATAAGGATAAGAAATCAGGAAAATCCCCTCTGTGTTTGGGAGGGAATCAGGGTTTCGTGAACATCAACATTAGTGAACTTTAATGTCTACTGTGATGGGAGGAATCTTCTGAAAATTCTGTTATGAAAATGCAGTTTGGAAGAGAAGTGAATATTGAAGAAGCTGGACACTAAGGTATTTTAATATCTTGCTTTGCTGTGACAGAAATTTGCTGGATCTGGTTACTTCTTTCTTTGCAATAAGCATCTCAGTTAGTGTAAAGATAATTCAAGTTGCAGCCAGAGGCCTTCTGATCAAATATTATGCTGTGTCTGAGATCAGCACCACTTAAATTTTAAATCAGAAAAGACATTTGTGCTTTTAATATATTACCATAAAACTGCAATCAATTGCATCTCAATGGAGAATTCATTTAAATATATAAGAAAAATTTAGGCCTCACTGCAAGACTCAAAAGCTGGCTAGGAGACTTTGCAGCAGCCAGCTAAAACTGAAGCCACAGAGAGGATCAAATTGCATAGGGTGGATTAAGCGAAACTTGTGCGTGATAGGATGCTCGCTCACTCCCTCTAGGAATTACCTTTCATTTAATTGTAGAATTCTGGAGTGTTGAGTTTTTCAGCTCTTAACAGTCTTAGTTGAGTTTCAGCCTTCTTTTGTTGATCTTTCTTGTAGACCTGTAATTATCCTTTTTGCTTTCCTTTGAAATCTCTTCACTATCAGTTACTAGCATGTTGTACGCAATTCTGGGTGTAACTCATCATTAGGAGTCTTTGTGCTATCTGCTTTGTATCAAAAGGAGTCCTTGGGTAGCTTAAAGCTTTGCCACATACTCCACTTTGCAGTATAGTCCTGGAGAGTGTGAAAATGTTGACACATGTTCAGCTTGCAAGCAACTAAAATCTCTCCTGGGGCCAGGGTCAGGGACATTGCCAGAAAGCTTCCCAATCTGGTTTGCCCCTCTGACTGTTATCCTCTTTTAATAGTCCAGGCTGGCAGTGATGACATTGAAGAGAGAAGCCTGAAGGCTATCAAACGGGACTTTAGGGGACTGGGACGGTTAGTGGATGGAGCGGGAGTACAGGTGGTGTTTTCATCCATCCCTGCTGTGGCAGGGAGGGGTACAGAGAGGACACGGAAAGGCCACCTGATAAACACATGGCTCAGAGGCTGGTGCCAACACAGAAATTTTGTTTTTTTTTGACCATGGGGCACTTTACTCGGCACCCAGCCTGATGGCTGCAGACGGGTCCCTATCTCTAAGGGGAAAATGGATCCTGGGCCAGGAGCTGGCGGGGCTCATTGAGAGGGCTTTAAACTAGGTAAGAAGGGGGATGGGGCTGAAACAAGGCTTGTTGAAGCTGTGCCAGGGGGAACAATGGCAAGGCTGGGAGAGAAGGCAATGGCCCAACTGAAGTGCATCTACACTAATGCACGCAGCATGGGTAACAAACAGGAGGAGCTGGAAGCCATCGTGCAGCAGGCAGGCTATGACTTGGTTGCCAGATGGGATCCACCCGAGAATACTGAGAGAACTGGCGGAGGAGTGGCCAAGCCACTTGCCATCATTTATCAAGAGTCCTGGCTATCAGGTCAGGTCCCTGTCGACTGTTGGCTAGCAAACGTGACGCCCATCTACAAGAAGGGCCGGAAGGGTGGACCTGGGAAACTATAGGCCTGTCAGTTTGACCTCAGTGCCAGGGAAACTCATGGAGCAGATCCTCTTGAGAGTCATCACGCGGCACTTGCAGGGCAACCAGGTGATCAGGCCCGGTCAGCATGGGTTTATGAAAGGCAGGTCCTGCTTGATGACCCTGATCTCCTTCTACGACCAAGTGACATGCTTGGTGGATGAGGGAAAGGCTGTGGATGTGGTCTACCTGGACTTCAGTAAGGCTTTCAACACTGTTTCCCACAGCATTCTCCTGAAGAAACTGGCTGTTCATGGCTTGGACTGGTGTATGCTTCGTTGGGTTAGAAACTGACTGGATAGCCGGGCCCAAAGAGTCGTGGTGAATGGAGCCAAGTCCAGTTGGAGGCCAGTCACTAGTGGCATTCCCCAGGGCTCGGTACTGGGACCGGTCCTCTTTAATATCTTCATCAATGATCTGGATGAGGGCATTGAGTGCACCCTCAGTACGTCTGCAGATGACACCAAGTTAGGTGTGTGTGTCGATCTGCTCGAGGGTAGGAAGGCTCTGCAGGAGGATCTGGATAGGCTGCACCGATGGGCTGAGGTCAACTGCATGAAGTTCAACAAGGCCAAGTGCCGGGTCCTCCACCTGGGGCACAATAACCCCAAGCAGAGCTACAGGCTGGGAGAGGAGTGGTTGGAAAGCTGCCTGGCGGAGAAGGACCTGGGAGTATTGGTTGATAGTTGGCTGAATATGAGCCAGCAGTGTGCTCAGGTGGCCAAGAAGGCCAACGGCATCCTGGCTTGCATAAGAAGCAGCGTGGCCAGCAGGGCTAGGGAGGTGATTGTCCCCCTGTACTCGGCTTTGGTGAGGCCGCACCTTGAATACTGTGTTCAGTTTTGGTCCCCTTGCTACAAGAAGGACATTGAGGTGCTTGAGCAAGTCCAGAGAAGGATGACAAAGCTGGTGAGGGGTCTGGAGAACAAGTCCTACGAGGAGTGGCTGAGGGAGCTGCATTTGTTCAGCCTGGAGAAGAGGAGGCTCAGGGGTGACCTTATCGCTCTTTATAAGTACCTTAAAGGAGGCTGTAGCGAGGTGGGGATTGGTCTGTTCTCCCACATGCCTGATGACAGGTCGAGGGGGAATGGGCTGAAGTTGCGCCAGGGGTGTTTTAGGTTGGATATTAGGAAGAACTTCTTTACTGAGAGTGTTGTGAGGCATTGGAATGGGCTGCCCAGGGAAGTGGTGGAGTCACCATCCCTGGAAGTCTTTAAAAGACGTTTAGATGTAGAGCTTAGGGATATGGTTTAGTGGAGGACTTTTTAGTGTTAGGTCAGAGGTTGGACTTGATGATCTTGAGGTCTCTTCCAACCTGGACAATTCTGTGAGTCTGTGAATATACAGCATCACCCTTATTCTCTTCTAAAAACAGCCATTATTTTCATCTCTGAAACCTTACGTTTCACAAGTTCTCTGAGATCAGGTCAGCCAACTCTTTAGGCTTAATGGCATGAACTTTATCAACGTTATTCTTTACCTTCTTGTAATTTTTTCCTTTTCTAACAAATTTTGATGGTTTAAATTCTTTTAGCACTCTGTTTATTTATTTTAATGAAGAATTAAATAAAAAAAGGTACTGCTGTCATCATGTTAATTTATTGTGTCCTGTCACTTCTCAGGTCTTTTATCAGTAGCTTTTCTAATAAAATCAGCAGAAAAAGACTTCCCTTTGTTCTTTCCATTTTGTTATGTGCAGAGAGAGCAAATTGTGCCTCCCCAAGTTCATTAAAATGAACAGACCATGAATCAATAATCCTTGTACAATAAGAAATCTTTGCAGGATGAAAATTTTGGTATCTACATGATCTTGAATTTTATTACTGTGTTATCATGAAGCATTACTGTACAGCAGTGCTAGCCAAGTATGTTGCAAAGAAAATGTATGTATGTATGTCTAACAAAATTTTCTTCTTGTCTCAATGTTATAATTCCTTTTCCTTGGTAGCTCTGCACGACTTTATTATTTAGGTGGAAAATGGAATCAAAATCCAAAGAGATGTGAATGTGGGGGAAGAGTCATACTCTTTCCAGCTCAGACCTACCTGTAAAGTCATCATCTTTCCCTCACTTCTCAAATTTCCTTCTTTTCAGATGTTATTAGTGTTCATCTTGTCTCTCTTCTTCCAAACTATCTGCAAGAGTGCTCCAGTGAGTCCTAAAATTGGTTCCATAACTTTCAGTGAAATGAAAAAAGATTTCTAAACCTTTTCTGAATTGTTCATATTGTAGTACCACATATTATTTTTATTTTCTCTACTACAGAATTTAGACCTACCAGAATATTATTAGGCAGATTCAAAAAGCAATATTGGCTGTATTTAGTAGAATATAGGTTCTAGAGGTAAGTGTAACTCTTAATTCCCACAGGGTTTCTTTCAGTGTCCTCTGCAATCAGTATTCAGCTGCAATTCCACAGAATCTACCTATTTCAAATGAAACTGAAGTTACATAGGAGTCTTAAATTAAATACACCTACTTACAGGACATTCTCCTGTACATCAATGTTTTTCTTGGTCTTGGGATCCTAAACTAGATGCTATGTCAGTGGTAGCCTCATATGCCTATTAGAGGAGAAGAATCACTTCCCTACTAGTGAACAGCAAGGGATGGTAGCAAGATAGCAAGCAGCTAGACCTACACTCTTGCTGATGAAGTCCAGGATACAGTTGGCTTTCAATGCTGCAAAATCACACTTCACAGAAATTCAACTTTCTGTCAGCCAGGACCTGTTCTGTGAACTTGCTTTCCAATGAGCTATCCCCAGTCTGTCCCGTTATACGGGATTATTCCATTATTCCAGGTCCAGGACCTTGCAGGAGCATTTTGAGATTTCTCATGAGGCTTTCATGAGCAAATTTTTTTCCAGCCTGTCTAGATTCTGCTGCTTGTAGTTTGGTAACCATGAACATACTGATGTTGCACTATATTCTGTTGTCCAGATTGTTAATAAAGATGTTTTAAGTACTGGTTGCAGTACTGACCCCTGAGGAATGCCACTGGTGTCTCTCTGACAGTGGAACTTCATGCCACTGGTTTCAACACTTGGAGATGGGCAGTCTGGCAATTTTCCATCCATCAACCAACAATTTGCTTGTAAATGTGAAACTGTAAAAAGTCTTCATAAAGTCAAGTGAAATTTCTTGGTGAGAAAACATCAACTGCTGTCCTCTTTTCAACAGAGCCAGTCACTTCATAGAAGGTCATCGTTACCTTTAGTAAATGCAAGCTGGGTATTTCCAATCATTTTCTTTTTCTTCTTGTGCTTGAACATGGTTTCCAGGAGGATTTTTCTCCAAAACTTTCCAGAGGATCAGAATAGGTCTGTAGCTTCCTGCATCCTCCCTCTTAGAGATGGGTAAGGTGTTTTTCTTCTTCTAGCTGTCAGGAAATAAAGGAAACTTCAATTATTCACCTATTATTCACTTGTGTAGCAGTTACATCAGAAACCATTTTACTGCTTGCTTCATCCACTCTCTACTGAGGCACCACGCTTTGTGCAGAGAATATAGGAGTATACCACAGGCAGCTATGCCAGAACAAGAACTCTGTACTGCAGTCCTGGTATAAAATGTTTGGATCTGTCTGTTTTTTAAACTCTCTTCTAATCCCGTGTGTGGCTGACCAGTTCTGCAGGCACTGTGTAAGTACAGAGGATAAGACAAGGCTCCAGATTACACGTAGAAATAGTTCTACTTATATTAATATGTAATATTAAAGATGAATGTTACGATTACCTTCTGTATGAAAGTGGTGGAATCCACTTACTAGCTTCCAGGCTGTGGACAAACTATGTACATACATGTTCATCTCTATGCTTAGTGCTCTAGCTCTGTATTTGCAGAGATTGCAGTCTGACTGCATTTGTGAGAGGCATAAGACATGAGCTCACTTTCCACCAGACCATTCTCACCCATTGTTAATAGTTTAAGCACCTGAAGCCTTAATGGGGTATAAAATGGGGTGCATATCAAGCTTGTAATTATTTTGTACAAGTCCCTTATGTCTTGTGGTTCAGTACTGTTGAAGACAATCAAGGGGATCTTGAGAGGGGAATAGGACCTTTCAGTCACTTTCCCCAAAGTAATGAAGATGTACTCACCCCCTGGCAGCTGAAGTACAGGAGAAGGATTTTGAGTTATACTGAACACGTCTTTTTTTTTCTTTCTTTTTTTTTTTTTTTTCCCCTCACAGTCAAGAGGAATTCTTATTTTTTAAATTGTTCCTCACTCATTCTTGAAGAAGTCTCAAGTTATCATGAGAGGATATCAACTGAGTTCAGAGAATATTATTTGCTAGGATTTCACCATGGTAATTTCAAAAATGGTGCTTTACAATTCTATCATCCTTGAAAAAGCTCTAATGTACTGTTTTACATTAAGAGCAGTGGAAAGGTGCAGTAAGCACAATGCTATGAATTGCTGGCTTATGGATTTAAAAATAGAAACCATAGACTTTGAAAGACACACTGAGAGAAGCTGATTTTTGGAAATATTTAAGATGGTATTAAAATAATGTATTATTTTAATCAAGAAAGATACAAAACTCCTAGTCAAACTCGTGTCTTTCTCGTGTACTTAGAAGTTTCCCACAAGACACAGGGCATAGTTGCAGTAAAACACACAGAGATGTGTCATTGAGGTTTTGACACACCGAATATGATATTTTGAACTTATGCAACTGAACAACATATGCAACTGAGGAACTTCTACAGTAAGCAAGAGACCATAAATATAACAGGTTTTTGGAAAGAATTCATCCATGTTCTTGTGCTCTCATGGAATTTATGGTTATGCTGAACCTCAAGCCAATGAGTTCTCTTCAAAATATAGTGCTGCTGCCTACATAGATACACAGATATAATCTTTTCAGTTGTCACCTGGATTTTGGGTCCTAAAGATTTATATCTTCAATTTCCTTTGCAACTGCAGTATGACAGTTTATTTATTTATTTATTTATTTATTTATTTATTTAAAAAAGACAAAGCTCACATTTTTACACGTATTGCTATGATTCCTTTTATGGAATCTAAGAAAATGCCAAGTATAATATTTCTAATGAATTGGAGAATTAGCAAAATGAACATGACAGTAGAAAGCAGTAGAACCTCTGTGCATCATTTTATGTAACAGCAGATGCAAATACCATTTTTCTGAGTAGTTATGTCTTTTATAGCTCTGGGTTGCAATTAAACTAGATTTGGCCAGCCTTGTCTTCAAAATATCTTAGCTGAATCTTGAGTTGACAGGACAAATTTTTACTCTTCAATCAGACACAACAGATTTTAATGTCTTCTTAGTGTCAGGAAGTAAATATACAGCATGACATGTCCTTTTAAAGGACATTAATAAGGAATTATAATCCTTTTTTCTCTTTTTTTTTTTTTTTTAATATTTGTTTTAGATTCATTTGAAACAAAATAAAACTTTGAGTTAGTGTTAAATTGTCAGGTCCAAACTGTATGTTAGTTGCAAAGTAATGCTAATGAATATTTACTTCAAAAATAATAATCTATGAAAAAGCATAGCCAGGCATGGATTCTCTGAATCCATGAAATACTGTGTCACTACTGCCATCTTCTGGGACAAGAAACAACGACATGTCAATACTACATAACAAAATGCTACTTGCCACAGCAGAAGAGATATATAGCTTGTTAGACAGACATAGAATGAACAGAAATTCTTTAGGGATGTGTGTTGGGTCTGTCTGAGCTGGAGTCACCTTTTCCCTGCAGCAGCCCACACTGTGCTGCACTCGTAGCTGGAACAGCACTGATATCACTCCAGTGTTGTGTCTATTGCTGCGTAGTGCTGGCACAGCATCAGGACTCCTTCCAAGCCCCCAAGAGACAGCAGGCTGGGGGTGGGCAAGTGATGGGGAGGGGACATTGCCGGGGCAGCTGACCTAAACCAACCAAAGGGATATTCCATAACACCTGATGTCACACTCAGCAATAAAAGGGGGGGCTCTCGCGGGGGAGGGGGCTGTTCCTCCTGAACAACCACTACGCGTTTGAGGCCCTGCTTCCCAGGATGTGGCCGAACATTGCTCATTGATGGGAAGTAGAGAATAATTTTTTCCCTCTCTCTGTGCTTCCCTGTGGACTTATTGTTTATCTTCTTTATTTTTCTCCCCATTCCTCTTCCCTTTAATTAAACCCTTCTCATCTCAAACCTCGAGTTCTCTGTGTTGTATTTTCTCCCCCTTCCTCTTTGAGGAGAGGGGGAGTGAGAGAGCGGTTGTGGTGGAGATCGGCTGCCTACCTGAGTAAAACCACCACAGGATGGCTCACTTGTCTTTTTTTTTTTTTTTTTTTTTAAATAAATGCCATATTCCTGTTCCGGTTTTACATGTTTGACTTCTAAAAATTAGGTTAACATTATTTTATAAATACAGCAAAATTATACTCCTATAATTTAAGATATAGGGAAGAAGGTTATAAGCATTTGTAGCATTCTACTTTGGAGAGAGCAATCGCACTGGAACAGTGGTATTTTTATTTTTCATTTTTCACTTAGTGCATGATGATTCAAGTGGGTTGTCACAGTTCATGATTAGAGTTTACAGAAGTGCTGTGATAATACAATAATTGCCTATGTCCCCAAAGTTCTATAATACAACAAGTGTTTTTGTGAAATCCCAGGGTTATGTCATACTTTACAAAAAAGCTTTAAATGTTTATCACTATGACAATCCACAGAAAACAAAATGTGTCTTTTGTGCTTGTCCTTTTGGCACACTATTCAATAGAAATTTTGTTTAATATTTGCAATTTGGCATTTGCACTAATTGCTCCATTTTTAACTATGTGAGATTTTTTTTATTATGTGAGAATATTGACAAAAAGAAAATAAAGCGTCCAGCCAACCAGTGTCAAAACAGTTTTTACCTTAACACTGATTTTTTCTGGTAGTGAACAGTCTTTTGTAATTTTCATAACTATATGGACACAATCTGTCTTCTGTCAGAAAGTGTTATCCAAGTTATGCTGTGTTCCTAGATGTATTGGGTTTTACATGGCAAGGTTTTGCCAGCAGGGAGCCCCAGGGGTGGCCTCTGTTAGAAGAATCCAGAAGCTGCCCCATGGCAGACAAGGGCCAGTTTCAGCCCGCTCCAAAACTGACTCCACTGTTGGCCAGAGCCAAGCCAATGAATTACGTTGTTTGCACCTCTGTGAGAGCAGACTGAAGAAGGGGTGTGTGAGGGAAATACTGTGCAATATCAGCTGGGATACAGGAGTGAGAAGCAGCCCTGCAGCCCCCAAGGTCAGAGCAGGAGGAGGGCAGGAGGTGCTCCAGGCACACAGCAGCAGCTCCCCCGCAGCCTGTGGAGAGGCCCCTGGTGGAGCAGGCTGTCCCCCTGCAGCCCATGGGTCCCACATGGAGCAGATCTCCACGCTGCAGCCTGTGGAGGAGTCCGGAGCCCCCGGTGGAGCAGGTGGATGTGGCCTGGAGGAGGCTGCGGCCCATGGAGAGACCCCGCAGGAGCAGGCCCCGAGCCGGAGCTGCAGCCCGTGGAGAGGAGCCCACGCAGGAGCAGGGGTCTTGGGGGGAGCTGCCACCCACCCATGGGGGACCCGTGCTGGAGCAGTTTGCTCCTGGGGGATGGATGGACCCCGTGGGACAGAGCTGTGTGGGAGCAGTGCTTGAAGAGCTGCTGCCTGTGGGCAGCCCCTGCGGGATCAGTTTGGGAAGGACGGCATCCCGTGGGGAAAGGAAGGGAAGGAGGGTGGATGGGGGGAAGGTGTTTCTAGTTTGCTTTTAGTCTTCACTGCTCTAGTCTACTAGTGATAGGCAATGAATTATATTAATATCCCTTATGCTGAGTTTTGCCATTGATAACTGTTGAGTGATCTCCCTGTCCTTATCTCAACCCTTGACCCCTTTCCATCATGTTTTCTCCCCCTTGAGGACGGGGAGGGAGAGAGTGGTTGCGGTGGAACTCAGCTGCCCAGCTGAGTAAAACAACCACACTAGGAAACAGGAAATACAATATAAATGCATAGCAGAGTAAATGACTTAATGACTTATTACTTTTGAATGCTATGCAAAACTGTTCTTTACATTCTCATATTCTTGTTTTTAACAGCTATTACTGTGTTTGCACCATTGCTGCTTAGAGGGAGGAAGGCAGTTTGCTGCTTCAGGCTGTCCCAACATGTTCTCTTGTATTTATAGCAAAACGAGGTTAATTCTCACAGTGTTTCCAAGTGGAAGGCATACAGTCTTTAAGATCATTTATCAGTGACGTTTGAACCACCACGGGAGTATAGTGCATAACATATTTGCATAAAAATATGCACATTCTTTGAAAGCTCTCTACATTCTAAAAATATTGAGATACGCAGCTGGTATATTAGTATAGAAATACGTGTGAGCTTTATTTTATTCAGTTTTGTATAAATGAGAAAGGATACCAAAACTGGAAAGCTCATGCATTAAAATTTGCTGAAATAGATAGGAGTAGCCCAGAAGCACAAATCATTGTGCCATCCCTCACTTGCCCGTTGCCCCACAGAAGCAGTTGCACTTCAGAGAGAAGGTCTGGCTGTTGAAGCCTGACCTGCTTTAACAAGGTATGCGGCCAGTCCTGAGTTGGCAGACTCGTTGGTAGATGACACCATTCAGCCAAGATAGGTTGTGTTCAGGGAACATCGCAACATCTTCTCATGCTAAATATTGAAGACAATATTCTGTAAACAATTCATATGCTTGGTTTACTTGCATGAAAGAAAACAAACAAACAAACAAACAAACAAACAAGGAAAGGTGTGTGTAAAATGAATATTTTTGTTTGTTTGTTGTTGTTTCAAACTTGTATATCTGGTGAATAGTGAGGACTGTCTATTCAGTATTCATGTGTGCATGGTGGGGAGTCCGGGTGCCAGCAAATGGAGTCAGGCCACAGGTTGGAGTTGCCCATGTGCCTGTGTGACAGCCACTGAAAAGATGAGAGCAAGTGACCAGAGAGGGACTGTAGGACACGGGGACCCTGTGTCCATGTAGCTGCTAGTGGAGTTTGCATGAGTGTGTGAGCCACTGTGTGAGCACTAGTACAGATCAAGACAGACCAGCCAGCAAGTAGGTGAAAATGGCCTTGAAGCCAGGGGTGTCTCTAGGGGTGAGACCACAGTACAGTTAGCTACTGGGGACCAGAAAACTCCCAGCCAGCTGCTGGAGAGACTGTAGTGTCTGTGGGGTCCCTGGGAATAAGTCCCATCTGCATATGTATGGCTACTGCAGGACCAGGGCAGTCCTAGCCAGCTCTGGATGCGAGCACATGTCTATTTATGTATGCTGATGAAATGGTCTGCACCATCAACTGGAGTGGACCTGTGACCTTGGGAACTAGTATCTCCAGGTGCCAGCAACTGGGGAGACTGGGATCCACCTTGCATACATGGGTATACCACCAGTGGACCTCCATGCTGCTCAGTAAAATCTGATGTCTTCTGCTCATCACCTGGCATTTTGTCCTTTGCTGCTCTTTTGAACACATTACGCCAAAAAACGCTGATCTGTTAACAGATCAGTTAAAAAAGTTCCGTCTATCCAATTTCATCGTTACGGGAGAAATTGAAGTCTTGCGGCTCTTTCTCCACTAGAGGCCTCTATGGACAACACTGAGAAGGGCCTTAAAGTGACTGCCACAGGCAATGGCTGCTGATGTTCATGTTTGTATTTGCACAATTGCATGCATGATAGTTGCTGCACTACTGCTTTATAATTGTAATATAATTATGTTCTAACTCCCGTAATATTGATAGGTAAGAGTGTTTAAATGTAACTGATTGTTTTATGTGATATTGCACCAAGTGAGAATTTCAACTGCTGTTTTCATTTAAAAAGACTAATTCTGATTTCATGAGTATATAAAAATAGAAGGAGCAAACAATAGCCACTCTAGAAAAATAATAGTGTGACATTTTTGTTTCCTAAGAAATGCACTCTAAGAACAAATCCTTTATTCTTAAAAGATCCTGATTTCATAATTTTAAATTCTGTTAATTTTAGTGAAGATAATGGTGACTTGAACTGGATTTCCTGGGGGTCCTCCAATTACAACTGGGACCATACAGGTCCTCCCTGTACAATTACATATGTTTATGTGATGGCTCCAGTAAAGTCAGTTATGTTTGACAAATGCCTCACATACACACTTTAACTTCATGCATATTTATTTATATAACTAAGCCTGCTTTACTTAAAATAACATCACTATAATGTGGAATGTGGACATGAGCAGTAACAGTTATTGCAAACTTCAGGAAGATGGGATAATCTTTCTCTGCAGAACTGAAATTTAGATTTTCTATTTATTAGTGTATGCAAGTGTTCTGTTTCTCATTTAATTTACAGAACTTAAAACTTCACCAAATTCTCTAATCTCTCAAATTTAGGATTGCTGAGTAAGCACCAGAAACAAGCACGTCCTGCATAAGTGGGACAGAGCCATGCCCTAAGCATTTAACAGTGGAAAAGCACTAGTGCAAAATTTCTGAGGGATAAGTCATTTGCAAAAACCCTTTGGTTACATTTAAACCAGAAGACTGCTGCTCTGACTTTGCTAAAACCTGGGTGCATTAATAAACCCCTGCTGGGCCTCTACTGCCTTGGTTTCCACTGGAAGGAAGGTTGGATGTGTAGGCTGAGGATGGATGGACCTTGGAAGCCCTGAGGGAGACTGTGGAGCACATCCAGTGATCAGGTTTGATGTAGCTTTTGACACTGTTGAGGCAATTGCAGAGAAGACAAGAAAAATAATCCTTTCAAATACAACATCAGTCGAGTTAATGTTGTGGAGGATTTGGGTAGTGATTAAAGAGGTTAGGTACAGGGACATAACCTCCTGTGGAGTCTGTGATTGCAGAACCGCTCAGAAAGAAACAAATCCTCACACAGCTACTTTCATTGAACCTCTGGAGCTGGTACTTTGTGAGCAGGGTCTACTGGAGGAAAGAACGTGACTAGAATACAAGACCTGAAGAATTTCTGAGCACTTACTGCAAGTATGCTACATTGGTCCACCCCAGTGAAAAATAAATGAAAACTTTTCCAGATGGTCAGACTTCTCTGCTACCTCTTGTTCAAGAGCTTGCAATTTCAGGTGTCAGGGTATTCTGAATTACTAAAAAACACCTTTTCTACTATGATAGTAGATGTGTTCAGGTTGCTGAGTGACTTCCAGAATACCTTCATTTTTTTTAAAGAAGGAATCCACAGTTTACTGGACAACATGGGCCATAAAACTGTATGACTTTTTTTGTTGTTGTTTTCTATAGTTGCAGAAGTCTTGCTATAGCTAAATATCTAATTACTACTTTTACATTCTGGAAAGTTAAGTGTAGCATTTTCTTGATAGACTTGTGAAAAGTAATTTGCTAGAAAGGGTTTTGGATCACAAGGGAACTCATCATGCATATAAAATATACATAAGCACATACTGTCCTCAAGATATCTTCTGGTTTTAAAGAGCTGTATGGAATATGCAGTTATAGGGTCCTGAATGATTCCAGTCATCTCCTCTACTCCCAGAGCAGTCTAACTAGCAAACATCTAGTCTAAAGCCTGCAGATATTCTCAAAATTTGTGTAAGGTGAGTTCCTGCAGTTTTGTTACTCTCATAACTCCAAACAAAATTATGAGTATTTTACAGTGATTATCAAGAGAAATCTGTGGATTTCTTACTGACAGTATATTTACTTACTGACAGTATATTTAAAGTATATTTATAAAAATATATATTTTTGCCGAAAAGAATAAATGACACCATTGCTATCTTCAAAGTCAAACTCAGCCATATTGAATTTAATGTAATTCCAAAGACAATTAGAAGAGCAAGTAATCTTAGTACTATGTGATGTATTTAAGTCCTGATTCAGCAAGGTGTTTAAACCTAATTATAACCAAATGTGGTTGCTTTCTTCCATTGGATGCCCATAGATCTAAACATAAATGTGGTTTAAATACTGTTCTGAAATGTATCCACTGAGCTGTGTCTATGCACTTGAAAACCAAAAAAGCAAATTGCTCTGAAGATATAGAAGTTGTGTTATGTTGCTATGCCTGATAATTTTTAAATATCTTATTTAGAAAGAATTGGACAATATCTGATACAGAGAAAGAATCCTCCTGTAGTGATATGCAGCATTTCTCCATTTTAAATATGCATATTCATATTATCCTTTATATATGTATGCACCACATCTTTCTTCTCATTAATGAAGTTTGACAATTTGTGACAGGACAGAAAGGGAATTCATTATATTTAGTAATAGAAAACCCATTTCTCATTTTTCTAGCACCAAGCAGCTGCAATGAAATTGCCTAAACCACTATATCACAATTCCCCACCTTTGTGGTTCTTAAGGTCACCCTCAAGGGTCTTCAATTTCCTTATGTTCACAGCTTGGCACCTGGTAATTTTCAGAATCGGGAAATATAAGGAAGCTATATATTTTTATTCTAAGAAGGATTTTTTGTTGTTTTGAGAAGAAATAAATCTGTCAGGTTGAAAATATTAAAAATCAGAAGCTTGACTGTAATAATCACAGCAATGTCAATGCCAATTTTATTTAGAAAACTTCGGAATGAAAATTTTCTTCATGATGAAGAAACGTACCCTCTCCCTGAAAGAAATTGTCAGTGTGTAAGGGAAATGGAATTTTTATTTTAAAAATCAAAGGAGTTTATAGTGGTAATCACATAGTGGTAATATAATTAGTGGTAATGAGATTGAAAGGGACCCAGTGTTACTTTTCCTTAAAAAGTTACTCAGTATTCTTGCAGCTACCAATTTCAGTGGCCTACGTTGGCTAAAGTAAAAGAAGGCTAAGCCATTTTCTCTCTATATAAAATGGTCATATGCTTTGTATACCTGTATATATTATTGAGGAAATACTACAATAGACAATAATACAGAATTCAACTGATTTCATTAAGAATGTCTTCAGACAGGTTCTAGGCGAATAAATTGCATCAGCATAAAGTAGAAAACAAACAAACAATCCTACTTGCTTTGGGCACTACAGTGGGATAAAAGAAGGCTTTTCTTTTTATCTGATTGTATTTCTACGGAACATATAATTCCTAATTCTTCCAGTATATGACTTTGAATAAAGTACAACAAATATTTCTGTTCCAATTAACATTTTGCTTTTAGTGGAAAGAGAAGATATTCTGAATATGAAGACACTAATTAAGAGCAATAAAAAAAATGATAAATAACATATTGAAAAGCAAACTACTTTGTATGTATTCACTTTACTCTCCAAACCCTCCAGAGTTTTCATACTTCCATATGTTCCCATTGAAAACTAATTTGTTTTATCATCGTGGTAAATTTATGTAATACAAACTGATTCACAAATGTAGTCATTAATATCACCATGTTGTTGTAACAATATTAGTTTTGTGATCTGCTGTGTGTTTTGTGCTCTACCCCGTGCAATCTAACCAGCTCAGCCTCATTAGGATTTGCGTTTCCTCAAATCTTCTGTTCCCGGTTCTGGGTCAGCACCTTCACAGCATCACATAAAGGTGTATAAAGCATGCAAATAATTGAAATAGAAGAAGCAATGCAAAGAATTGGAATGAAGAATAGCGATTTTTCTAGTTTGTTGGAAAACAAAGCTTTTCATAGCTGCATCAGGAAATGTAGAATTATGTAGACAAAAAATATAGTGGTTTCAGTACTGTGGTAATTACATAGATTTTTTCAATGAGGATTTAGAAAACACCTGAAATCTTCTACCTGTTTATGATTCCTATGAAGAAGACTGAAGTAGTATACCAGAAAAGTTAAGCTCGCATTGGAATACTATGAACTGACTGACCAAATGTGAGTTTGTAACTATAGCTGTAATCAGCTAAACATCAAAGTAAATAGCAAGTACGTTTCTTACCCTGATATGACTTTCATTACTTCTCCTATTATAAGTCAATACACAGATTTATGATTTCCATACCATCTAGGATTTGCTAATATATGATATTATTTAAAAAGTCCATTTTGAATATGTTTTTTGTTCTAGTACAAATGGTTAGATTTCTGACCAGAATCAGGGAAGTAATTTCTTAATATGGAGTTAACAATTTTTTAAGTCCATCTGGATGTTCCCTGTGACTTTGAGGTTTGCTTTTACTGTTATTTTTCTGTAACACACATTACTTCAACCCAGACAGTTACATGGTTAGTGCAAATGTATATGCATATTATTAGCAGTTTTTGTCTAAACTGAAAGTGGGCAGGAAACATCCATGTAATCATAAAGAGCCTGGCTCAGCAGTTATCTAATAATTTCATTCTCAATTATAAGCTTCTTGGGTGAATTTGGGAAGGCTCTGAGAATGTCTGCCCTGAAAAATGGAGTATAAGGCAGCAATCTCCAGACTAGAGAGATGTTTGCTAATAACACTGTGCAGTGTAGCACAGCTGCCCAGATGCTCTGATATTACTGATGTGCTGTGGCTTTTCCAGGAGCTGTTTCTGAAGTATGGCATTATCCTGATTTTTTTTTCCCCTGTGATTTCTGTCTGTTATGCTAATAATATGGACTATGGAGGTATTGTCCCATGCACAGACATACAAAAGCTGAGATGTTCTTTGTCATATATCTCATTGAAAGAAGCAACATTGGTGAACAACTATTTCCTCCACAAGTCATATCCTTCTTAGATAATCCTTCTGTATCAGTCGTAGAAGGAAATTTTATGTTTTATGCTATTCATAGTACTAATACAGTCAAAAAAAAAAAAAAAAAAAAAAAAAAAAAAAAAAAAAGCAAGCATCAAAGGATCAAAGGCACCTACAGATTTACCTGTGCAGCTATTTAGCTACTTTTAGCCCCAACATTACAAAACAACAAAAAAGTATAGAATCATAGAATCATAGAAACACAAGGTTGGAAAGGACCTACAACCATCTTCCTATCTCCAATACTACCTACTAAGCTACTAAGCTACTAAATCATATCTCGAGCTACTAAATCATATCTTGAAGTGCATGTAAACAAACATGTCTTTGTAGACATTCTCTCTGAAAATACATAGGCACTTATTTAACCAACGTTTGCTAACATATTTTTTATTTTTTTTTTAGTTTATTTTGAATTATTACCAGTGTTTAACTGACTCCTTTCCTTAATTGTTTTAATAGTTTACCATGTTTTAGATAACTTGGTTTTATTTTGAAAAATATGAAAGTAATATTTTGATGTCATTCTAGAAATCGTATAAATTGAGCTGTTAGTGGTTCCAACTGACTGTTACCGATATTGTGTATTAGTGTTATCTGGCACTTTTTTTCCCGAGTAATATACAGTTTAAAAGTGTGTACTAGCAACGACTATTGTGTCTTATGGGTTGCTGTTGTATTTGCCTGAGTTTTTTATAGTGACAATTTTTCAGTGTTTCACTGATAAAACCTTAGCTCAGATGAGTTACAATGCAGAATAAGTACTTTAATTTTCATCAGTTTGACATGTATTAATTCTTGCTGTCAGGAGAACTTTTTTAAAAAAAGATCTATTTAAAAAAGGATTATAAATGAGAACTATCACTGGCTTGCTTCTACATTGGCCATCAAGCTTTTGCCTGTAAGGGCTTTATGATGCTAGTGGTCATTCTGCATGAATTATGTAGGTGGTCATTAGTGCCAGTATATTCCAGATTTGGATGTGGTTTAGCTGTAGATGAGAAGTGTGGCAATAATCACTATGTCTTTTTAAATACAAAAACGCTGATTTGAGAATTACATTGTTACATTGCTGCTGTTGTTTGGTTGTTGATTTATCAAAATCCCTTTATTTTCTAACAAAGACAGCTGCATGCCTGCTCACCTTTGATACTTTTTAAAAAACTCTGTAATTTACTAGCTGGCTAGATCAGCTGGGCAAGGAAACAGCTGAGCATGTAAATACACATCACATCACTAGATGTCCTCCTCCCACAAAATTTTTTCTCCTTATCAGTTAACAAACCGAAAATATTCTCTTAAAAAGACCTAGAATCCTGTACAGCACTAAAAGATCGCCAATGCAAACTCATGTAGTCACAAACGACCTGCTCCTGAAAACCAACCTCAAGGTAGGTCAGAGATCTGCAGTTGTAGAATGTATTTTGTTATGCATATATTGCGCCTCTAACAACTGCAAAGGAATTTTGACATAGCAAATGTTGCAGAAGCAGGGCTCCTCTGAGGCTATTCCCTTGGTGGTGACATAACAACCTGTAGTGCATAGATATCTCAGGCTGTTTTTTTAATAACTAATAGTTTTGGCTATTTCAGTGCATTAGTTATATGGTGCTCTCTATGCATATGTGAATAAACTTTTAAGACAATTTCTTACTTTTGTGTTGCACTGTCCTGTTTGTTTTGTTTGTTTTCTTGCTGAGGAAGCACAGGCAGCTTTACCTGATATTTGGTGCTATGCAAACATGGCTTTTGGTTTATTAAAATTTCCCAGAGTGTGTTACATGAATGCAGCCATCGTGCCCCTAGAAATGGATACACATTTGTAGTCAGCCAATGTGGGCAATCTTAAGGGCCTGATGCAGGCACAGCAATTGGGGCAGCTGTTCTGGTGCCATCCAGCCCATCTGCTTGGCGCTCCTGGTGGCTGGAGAGTAGCTGGAAGGGTCAGGGGATGGGATGAGGATGCAATTATGTGTGGTGGACTCCAGGAGGGAGAGAGAGAGAATGAAATGTACCTTGGGACTGGGAGAAGAATGGTATTTTAAAGGCATTTTTGTTATTTCTGAATGTTACTCTGGGGCACTGGATAAAGAGAATTTTCCAACAGTTTACAGCTTAATCCGAAAAAGAAGTAAAGTCAAGATGGAAGAAAGAGAGCTACAGTTTAAAACAGGCTATAGGCTTTTTGAGGGCTACTTTTACAGCTGTTAGATCTTCCCCAAGAGCTAACATGACATATGAGAAACTGCATTGCACAGCATGATTAAGAGTATTAAAATAAATGGAATAGCTGACTGGAACAAAATGACTGAACTGAAGTAACATTTCCAGAGCACTTTCTGATCTTCAAGAAAGAAACACTTATTTTCTCTCTTAAGAGTCTGGGAGAGCTCTTCTATCGTATGACATACATACAAAGCACAGTCTGAAATACTAGGACATGAATTCGTAGCTGAGCTTATACCCTTCTTATCCTTGTTTTCTAAGGATTCACTGGTCCATTATTGGCCTGAAGGGATGGCTGCCTGTGAAAAGCCTTTTGTGGGTTTACTCAGATTAATAGCATCTGGAGAGAGAGAAGGTTGGTAGCTTCTGCTTTAAGTAAGAAGAAGCCTGTAATGAGTCTGTCTCATGGGAGAGGATCAAAAGATGTGTAACATTGTGAACTATATGATTTTTTCAGCTTGTGTCTGAGCTAGTGTCATTTGGAGATGGAGGAAGGATTTCAGTCTTTTTCAATAGGCATAGTACAGGTGTGTTTTTTAGAATCTTTTATTAAAATTTCAGTGAACTGCTGAATTTTGTTGAGATCCCAACAAATATGCATGATTTTACAACAGGGATTTGCTGTGACATGATTTTCAGACCTTTATACATGTATATAGTTTCATTAATATTCCTAAGATGCCTCTTCATAGTTCATAATTATATGCGATGGATACTTAGTGTGGAAGTTTATTTTAGTTTGAGACATATTCTAAACAGATTAAACAGTTTAGACACCATAAATGAATGAAACAAGATAAAAACATCAATTGTGATTCAGGGATTTCAGGAAAAATTAACAACCAGTGTCGAGAGAATATAAAACTGCTACAGAATTGCACAATCTAAAAGCAGCTTTTATGCAAAGATCACTTCAATGACCTTAGAATAAAAGGGGACAGAGAGGCTCATTAACATCCAGGAAACTGTCTCTGGAAGGAATGGGAAAGAATAGGAAGAAGTCTGTGTGAATTTAGAGATGAGAGATAAAATTAATTTTGTGAATCATAAAGTTTTTAACAAAAGAAAATACAATTTTCATGTTGAGACACTAAGCTTTTGGGGCACAGGCTGTTAAGAGATGGTCTATAAAGTCAGACCTTAAGTAAATTCTACAAAAATGAATCATCTTATCCCAGTTATAGTACTAGTTCCTGAATTGTTACCTACCTATGTCTTATGAAATGCATGCAATGAAATATAGATCCTGCAATATATTTGGAAATCAATTTGGTGAACCTGTGTATGGAATCTCTGTTCTGTGGCTCATGAGCCAATGAAAAGTTCTTACAAGTTAGCTGTTCAAAAGCCCAGTGTGATAAATCTGTGTAGAATCATATATTTTGCTTTTAAATCAGAGTTTTTAGTTTTATTCTTATATATATTCAATGTATTAAATATCTATATTCAATATATTCAATCACTTGCATCTTATCATCATGTCCATCATTTACATATTTAGGGATTCATGGGCTGATGTTGTGTTAGCTCTGAACATCAGTCTTGGCTTTTTAGCACTAATCATTACCTTATTCATTATAATTAGAGTGAGGAATAAAATATACAACAATAAAAAAAAAAAAAAAGCAGTGCAGGAATTAAACACAATGAGCTACAAAAATTCAAAGCGATGCTAAGAGAAGCCTGTATACCTGCATATACCTGTTCTATCAGATCATCTTCCTGCAAAGTAAAGCCAGCATGACTTCACTGAATTATTTTTGGATTATTTGCATACAAATGCATTTAGAATCACTTGGAAAATTTTGTATGACATCTGCCCACTGTTTTTTTTTTTGTTTGTTTGTTTTGTTTTTTTTTTACGAATGTTTCTTTCTGGAATGTGACAAGTTGTTCTTTACCATGTCTTTCCAAATTAATGTGATGATTTCCTCACCATTCTTGTTTTCAGTGCTCACATTTCAAACAAAATTTTTTTAGATAGTGGAGAATAGCTGGTAATACATAGCAAAAATTACCAGCTGGTAATACATAGCAAAAATTTGTTCACTCAAAAGACTAATACCACAAACTTTGCTGCAGTACAGTCATACAGTACCTACTCACAGGCACAAATGATTTCACAAGCTTTCTGTTTTGCTTTATTCAATGAATGCCTGAGTTTTGTATGTTTTTAATATGAGAATAAAATACAATAAGAAAGACCATGTTTTTCAAAGTTTAGTTACTTGCTCAGCATCACTAAATGAATGGGAACTATTTCCCTTATTGAGTGCTATCCAGTTCAAGCTAGACTCACAGATTCTGGCATTGAACCATCTTGTTGGCTAAAGTTAATATAGAAAGTAATACTGTACTTGGCAGGAAAAATTACTTGGGCATTTAGGTAAATATGTCACATCATGGCATACAGGAGTTTGTTGCTCTTACCCAGTAATGAACCTTGGGTTACTTACACTGCTCCCTGGAATAAGGCTGGCAACATTATGCAACAACTTCAGAAGATTTTGCCTTTGTTATTATATACACTTCTGCCTTGGTGTTTATGAAACATGAGAAGTGGAAGAAAATACACATCTTATGCTGTTGCATCATCAGCATTCCTTGCTAGATTTGCTTATTGCCTGTGCTATGGGACTAAGAGTTACTTTCATTTGCAAATTTCCCCTTTTACTGTCATAGGTGGAACAGATGGCAACAAAGCAGAATAATGACAATTACAGGCCCCCCAGCTCCCCTCCCTTTTCCTTTTGAATGGTGTCTGACACTTGTATATAGTACAGGTACAATCAAATAGAAAGGGGGTATTGCTTGGGAAAAATCAAAATATATTGAAAACACTCTTCCAATCCATGGCATAAATCAATTACTTTAATACTCCTTCCCCTGAAATTGTGAGGAACTTGCACTTGTAGGGAGAAGTTCTCATTGTAGTTTTTCTTTAACTTAAGTGGTGGCACAGATGTGAAAAAGTAACAAATTCTGCTACAGTAGAAAAAGACTTGCTCTTCAGTCTTGGAATTCAGAGGTATGTTCCAAGTCATACTATAATTTCAAGAGTTTTCACTCTAATGTATTACATACACATAAGAGTATGTGCTCATGAGAAAAAACTTTAGTAATACTGCTAGTAAATGGTAATGTACTTTTGGATACTAGTAGTTCAGTTGCAAAAAGACCATATATATAAACATATATACATGTATGAAAAACAATTTTTGTAGTGTTGCTGACAGTGAAGAATAAGTATTAAAAGCTCCTTGATTTTTGCTCTTCTTTGCTAACTGTCCAAGCTGTTTGTGACAGGAGGTGGCTGGAGGAGGAAAGAGCACAGTGCAAGTGCTGGCACATGGGAGTCCTAGTTTGTGTTGCACTGAATATGGGCAGCACTTCAGGTTGAGCTGTGTACTAACTTCATCTCTAAGCTTTATCCTAAGCCAAAAAAAAATAGTGTTAGTCACCAAGTGCAGGGTGCTAAACCTGGATTAGAGCAATCCCAGGCAGGAGTACAGACTGGGAGAAGAACTCACTGAGAGCAGCCCTGCAGAGAAGGACTTAGGGGTTCTGGTAGATGAGAAGCTTGACATGAGCCAGCACTGTATGCTTGCAGCCCAGAAAGCCAACTGCATCCTGGGCTGCACCAACAGAGGCACGGTCAACAGGTCAAGGGAGGTGATTGTCCCCCTCTGCTCTGCCCCTGTGAGGCCCCACCTGGAGTGCTGCGTCCAGGTCTGGGGCCCCCAGCACAAGAAGGACATGGGGCTGTTAGAGCAGGTCCAGAGGAGGGCCATGAAGATGATCAGAGGGCTGGAGCACCTCTCCTATGAAGAGAGGCTGAGACAGCTGGAGCTGTTCAGCCTAGAGAAGAGAAGGCTTTGGGGGGACCTTATTGCAGCCTTTCAGTACTTAAAGGGTTCTTATAAAAAGCATGGAGAGGGACTCTTTACTCATGTAGATAATGACAGGACAAGGGCGAAGGGTTTTAAACTGAAAGAGGGGAGATTTAGACTGGGTATGTTAGGAAGAAATTATTCACTCAGAGGGTGGTAAGACAATGGAACAGGTTGCCCAGGGAATTTGTGGATGCCCCATCCATGGAGGTGTTCAAGATCAGGCTGGATGAGGCCCTGAGTAAGCTGATCTAGTGGGTGGCATCCCTGCTTATGGTAGGGGGTTGGAACTAGATGATCTCTGAGGTTCCTTCCAACCCAAGCCATTCTGTGATTCTATGATTCAATAAAAGGAAGAATGTGATAATGGAAAATTATGTAGTTTCCACTATTCTGCGAAGTTGCCATTTGTTCTACTTATGGAAATCAAGAAGGGAAAACAAAACAACAACAACAAAAAAATAACAAAAAAAACTAACAACACACTTTTCCATTGTCAAGAAAGTAACACAAGTGCACTTGACTTTAAGAAGCAAAGGATCCTCATTTTTCCCTGGTCCCACGAAGACATATAACAAAATAAGGCCTTAGGGGTGTGGAGTGTGCTAGACCTCAGAGTTATTTGGCTGTTACACTTATAAGCCACTCACCAGCTCTCCTGGTACAGCTGGGGCTGTGACGTTAAATCTCCTGTAGGAGGTTTCATGCTGTGCCCATTAATGAGGAAGCGGTTGGTCTCTTTCATAACATTAGTTGTAGTTCAGTTTCACCATAATTGGCACTCTCTTGGCTGTAGTGTCTTTCAAACGATGGACAGTTTAAGTCTGTATAATGCATATGTTACTGTGGGAGTGAAAGTAGCAGCCCTTCAGGCAACTAGGGCATTTGTCCTCACAACAGCATTTTCCTGCAGGTGACCTCAGAAGTGCCAACTCTTTTGGACACAAAGCTGCTTTCTTTTTTAAGTATTTTGTGGGAGCTGATAAATTGTAATTGTATTAATAGGTCAGCAGTGTGCCCTGGCAGCTGCGAGGGCTAACTGCATTCTGGTGTGTAATAAACACAGCACAGCCAGACGGACATAAGAGATGATTCTCTTGCTATATTTAGTGATGTTCCATCCTCACCTTGAATATTGTGTGCCATTCTGGGCTCCACAATACAAAAAGGATGTTAAGGTCCTTGAAAGATGAAGGCAACAAAGTTGGTGAAAAGACTGGAAGGCATGTCTTGTGAGGAGAGGCTGAGGACGCTTGTGTTGTTGAGTCTGGAGAAAAAGATGCTGAGAGGTGGCCTCACTGTTCTCTACACCTTCCTAAGGGAGGAAATGGAGAGGGAGGTGCCAGACTCTTCTCCACGGTAAACAAGGACAGGATACACGAGAACAACACAACACTGTGCTAGGGGATGTTCAGATTGGGCATTAGGAAAAATTCTTTAGTGTGAGGGTGATGAAGCACTGGAACAGGCTTTCTAGCAAGGTGACTGATGCCCCATGCCTCTCAATGTTCAAGCGACATTTGGATAATACCCTCATTAATATGCCCTAACTTTCAGTTATGTCTGAAGTGGTCGGGCAATTGGACTCAATGATCTTTAAAGTACCCCATGATTTAGGCTCAATGTACTCTAACTGCAACAAGGATGCATAACATATCTTTCCCCAGTGTAGTACTACTCTTTTTTCCCTTATTGGGAAAAAAGTCCTCTCTCATTCTCTGTTGTGCTCTTAGGCATTTTCCTCATTCCTTGTCCATTTCCTTACAGGTATTCTAATGTATCTAGATTACGTTTTTACTTGAGATTCACAAGAAATAAAATCGTCTGCTAAGTCATAATTGCATCACAAATGCAACTTTTCTAGGAAGAACTGAGAACAGGGAACCAAATAATCACAGCAGCATTGCAACACTCTGTAGCAGTGTAATCGTCAGTACTGCAAGTGGAAGTAATTATTATTTTATGTAGACAGTTAATGTTTTTACCTTTAAACATTATTACGAAGTTAACAAGAAAAATTATGAAGAATTATTAGTTAAGTGTGAAGAATTATGTAAACATGAAGCCTATGGGTTGTTTGGTAAAGAGAAATGAAGGAAAGAAGTTGACTTTTTTCAAACCTCTGAAGTATCTGTGATAGCTATGTTGCTTGTTCAGTGACACAGTTCATTCATTGTAGTAAACTACATATAAATTAACATACATATTTTGTTTTCATAGAAGTAGCCTTTCCAAAAAACAGTTTGAACTGGGAAAAAAAGTTTCTTATCTCAATGTTTCTGGTTAGGCAATAATGATAAAAATTAGATCTACAAGGAAAACGCTTTTTAACCTTTATTCTTAGCATAAATCAAGAGGCTCATTTTTCACAGTCTCTTTCTATAGAATTCAATTAAAGGTCAGATTTGTAATGGGGATCCTAATTATTAATGTATTGCCTATTTTGAATTATTAATGAGTTGACATATTTGCATAATGGGTAAAGAAAATGCCTAAGAACAACTTTTATAGCATATGAAAATCCTTCAAAAATATTTAATCAAAGTCTTTTTCCATGTCCTGGAGGTAATTTAACTTTTTATCACTATGTCAATACTTAGAAAATCCATTCAAAATATTTTACAGTTAAGAATTAGTACAGTTATATATCACTAAGGGGAATTAATCTTGTTTTGAGCTGGTATACCAGTCATAAAGTTGGGAGTTTCAGACTGGGCACATCTTCTATGAAAAGAAGATGCCATTGCATGCCAGACTGATCCTTTTGTTTTTTATTATGAAGGGCAATAGTAGTTTAAATATAATAGGACTTGTAGAGCCATGACAATAGTGAGAATTATAATAAGGGTTGTTTGTACAAAAGGCACGGAAAGGTAAACAGGAAATAACTAGGCTGCTGTTTCTGATAAGTGAGTGCGTAATTACCAACATTTTAAACTTATTTAAAAAATTGAAGATCTAGCAGATAGCGACTTGCAAATGCAAAAGATAGTAAATCAAAATGATACCGATTTAGTGGGCATCCAGAATTTCCTTTGCTTTCTGTGTGAGTGTGTGAGTGGAAAACACCCCTTCTGCTGGGTACTTCCTTAAATAACTGCAAACTTCTGATTTCTAACTTTCATTTCAAATTCAGATTTTTTTTTTTCTTACCTTGTGTCTCTAGGGTACTCATGTAGTAGTAATGTAAAAAGTGAGAACAGGCAAATGGCCCAGCTCTTCCAGGGAGACTCGTGTTTTATCATACCAAATTTATCATAAGTCATATCAATATATTAAAATTGTGATGGACTTCATTTGACTAAGGCTAGGGACTGGTATCATGTAGCTAGTTATGCAGTTATTAGACTATTTTTATTGAAATTTATGATCTGTTCATTGATCTGTTCCCAATGTGACAAAAGAGATTACTATGTTCTTGCACCAAAGCTTACCATGAATAGCAAGATGCACCAGCATATCGAAAATTGATGCTTGCACGGTTAAAATGATTAAGTATAGCAGAGACATACAATTTTTCTCACCTGAAAAATTATGCAAGGTATCATGCAGAGCAAAGGGTATATTTTGGCCATAATTATGGTCAAACATACTTATCTTTATTGGCTTGCTAGAAAGCTGTTTTATAGACAGATCAAAGTCCATTCTTAATTTTTGCTCTTATGACTCAATTTACTCCAGTAGATGATTGTACAAATTTTGCCTCCCTGTTTTGCTTAAAGAGTTTCTTGGACAAAACTGATATGAACTTATGATTGAACTTCTAGGTAGAGAGCTTTCCATATTTACACAACTGAGATATTAATGGATGCTAGATATGTAGACAAAACATTTTAATACATTTTTACTATAACTTTGTAAAGACATGCTTTACGGCATCAAGACACTTTTGCAAGATCAAAGTAGTGCAGATTCAAGTGCAGATTTTTTATCTTATTTCAAATTAACAAACTCTAAATCTCAGATTTATTTACCTATATCTATTATCCTTCTATTCTAACCATTAGCCAGTGAGTAACACTCTGGCTTGAAGCCACTGGGAAGATCCTGTTTTGCGGTTACTGCTACCACAAACCACATTATCACTAAATGCCAAAGTCTATCTATAGGTCAAGGTCAGGCCAGAGAGATGATTGGGGAAGAAGGTAACTGTCATGGAGCAGTCAGAGTACTCATTTGTATTACATCGTCAAAGAAATCAAGTTGAAGGAAGGAACTAAAAAACCCTCTATAAACTGTAATGGTCATGTATAATGAAGGAGTCTCACTTCTAATCAAGTGGACTTTCAGTTAATGCTTAATAATTGGTAAAATGGCAGTCCTGTCTTCTGTCCATTTGTTGGCAGACATCTCACACAGCAGGACCAGTTTGATTAAATAGCACCTTTTGCACTTGACCTTGTGTAAGTAATAGACATTTCACCAAGTGGACGGTGTAGATGATTTTATAGATGGCATAAACCCTGTTCAGTTTTCACTTCTGATGGCAACAATTCAGGATGCAATTGTCCCTTGGCATAGTATTCAGCCATAAAGAAGGACTGTTGCATATAGGAAAGACACCAAGGAACTCAATGACACCAAATCCACACATGTCTCATTTGTGTACTTCTTTCAGATATTAGTGTCCTTTTACTTGTATGCTACTCACCATCTCCTTCCAGGGCAGAGTTTTTCTATTCTTCTCCAATTCTCTGTTTCTTATCTGAGCATATTGTAATGACATCTTAAGTAATATGACTAGTATTTGTTACAAATTGTTCAGTCACAGGACGAGACAGGATGAGAATAACAGTCAACAAAACCTTTGATGCAAATTCCAATTCCTTCAGTGGTGATGTGCCAATATGTGCTGCATGAAACATTGGATATTTTTATGAAAGAAATAAACAGGATATTTTCAATAATCCCAGTTGAAAAGAGAACAGAATTCTATTTCCATTTCACTTAGGAATCATGGAAATCAGTAGTGCAAATTTCCATCACCTGTTAGCATGATTCAAAGAAGACATTCTTTGTAACACTCTGCCAAACCTTGCCTCACCTGGTTTATTTAATGAACCTCACCTTATCAAATCCAAGTAACTTCTTTTACTGATTTACTGATAGTTAGCAAATTCTTACTCTCAGCAGGTGGAATGAGGATATTTAATTTTCTTGTTTTTTCTTTAGAACACATCTGATGTTCTAAATGAAGTCATCTTACACATTATTCAAACAAAATCTCCATATATACAACATATCCCACTCTTGGTAGTTTCCATAAATTTGTTTTAACTCTTGATGACTTGTCTGATTCATCTGGTTATTGAGGTTCCCAAACCTATAAAAGAAAACAAAAATGTTGCTACTAATGTCTGGAGCAGGCTTCTGAAAAAGAAGCTACTTAAACTCTCCTAAAATCTTGAATATAACATGAAGGATTTTCTACACCAGACCCCAACTCATGCGTGAAGCTACAGCAGCAGAACAAACTCGGAAAAACACATGGAAGGAATAAAAGAAATTAACAGGATTGAGAAGGTGATCTTCAATATGTTTACAAGGCAAACAAAAACTCCCCAAGTGCTAGGTAAAAGGCTTCCTGAGGCAGTCTGTACTGTTGGCACAGTGTTTTATTTGCATGGGGTCTCAGGAATGGAAAGAAAATTTAGTGATTAGTTGTAAACACAAAAGATCATTACCTTGGTTCGTATTACTAGTACTCCGAGACTCAGTACCAAGTTTCACAAAGTAGTAATTAACCCTCTTTGGCAGACAGAAAGCTTGAAGGACAGGGAAGATTTAAAACAACAACAACAAAAATGTATACTTATTATATGGTATACATTAAAAAAAGCATTTATAGCTGAAAGAAGAGACCAGATCATGAAGAAGCTGATCTATGATAGAATAAAGCTGAGAAAGCACAAAAAGTGTTTGAGCTATATCTGAGTCAGTGCATGGTTGGAGCTAAAATTGCAGTGTTCTAAACCATGTAATTAGCTGGGATCTCTTCGTTTTGTGACCATTTACAAGTAGTTCTGTTTTTGTCTACCACCTCCCAAGAAAAAAAAAAAAAAAAAAGGAAAAGTAAAACTTGATATCTCCGGAAAGGAAAATGATAATGATATTACCTCCTGGTGGAACTTATACCACCTTGTTATACTTGCATGGTAAATATATTCCACTGCAAGAAATGTTCCACCAAAGAGTATTCTCTTCAGAGAAATGATAACGATCTCAAAAAGCCTGGTCAGTGACAAACGTGCTCTAAAATCCCACAGTACTGAGCTGCTGCAGTTTCATTTACACTTGCTGCCCATCAATAGTGAATGCACTGAGTTAATCACCATCCCCACCCTCTACCCTGATGAGGGCTGTTGCTATTCCATAATTGCTATTGAAAATAAAGGGATCAGTTATTAAACTGTTGGTTTTTTTTGTGTGTGTTTGTTTGTTTTTGTTAACTCTGACCTTGTCTGATGAGAACAAACACTGGTAAAGAAAGACAAAGAGAAATGCTTCCATGTAACATCTTTCCATAACAGAGCCCTGTCCTATAAATGAGTGTGGAACCAAAAGAAACTTAAGCTGGTGGAGTAGCACTCACAGAGTAGCTCTCAGGAAATGACTTGTTAAAAATTTAATTATCTGAATGCATCATGTGGTTTAGGAAGACAACGTATTCTAGAGCAGTCTCCCTTCCTTATGCCACTTCTTCCAGAGGACAACACATGCAGCTCTGGGGCTTTGTTCTGAATGCTGCTGTCTGAGGTTATGGAGTCTCAAAGATGGTGAGGCCCCTGTTGGGGGCTCTTGATAGGTATGAAAATGTAGAAACATTGGCAAACACTTTAAACTAGTAAGGATAAAAAGAAACAAGCCTGTTTTGTAGCTAAAAGCACAAATAACATACTACTTTACTACAAATGTAAAAAAAAAAAAAAAGATACGTGTTGATTATACCAGAAATCCAAATTAATATTTCTACAAAGTACAGACATTGCAAATGTGGGCCTATATCAATAAGAATGAGGGAAAAATAAATAAAGAAAAAAAAAGGGAGGGGGATCACAAACGTTGCTGCATAAGCAATATATTTTGGTAAGTAACCAAGCTGACACTTGTGAAAAGTAAAGAGCCAGCATTGCAAAAATAGCAGAAATATGGACTCTAGCTCAATCTTAACCCATGCAAAGTATCTGTGGTTTTGGAAGGAGCTGTGATTAACATCCAGTGGGTTTGTTTTGTGATTGAGATTGTATTGAAATTGTTGGCAACAATTTTCATTACTTGTATTGGAAATGACTACTTTCATGATATTCCACTTTCCTACTAGGCATGTGGTTGGTGCCACAAGATATAAATTGGTTAATATGTTTTCTGATCACTACCAGCAATTTTAGATTTTCTATCTTCATTTCCCTCTTGTTTTTTTCGTAATCTTTGTGTCTCCTCTTCAACAGAGCTGCTTGTGACAGCCACAAGGATCAGTGAATACTAATGCAATGTAATGTAATACTTTAGGACTTGGGAGTTGTAGAATGGTATGGGAGGATAATGAGGTGGGTTTAAAAAGCCTCTGTGATAAACAACACATCCTTAACACTGGTAATCACACTAGTAATTTGTTCTGAATGAGTAGGAAGAGAAGATAACATTATTTAGAGAGTGGATAGCTATATCCCCAAATTTATCTCTTTGGAGAAAGAGTTGTAAGGAACCATGTCTTTTACAGATCAGAGAAGCAAAACAGTCTATTAAATATTGTCAGGGTGGGTATCTTAGGCTTATAAAATATGTTTTCTCTGAATCTGCAAGTTCCTGTAGGAATTTTTGAAATTCAGTTTCCCATCTGTGTTTGAAACATACAGTTTTAAACTGCAATGGATCTGTAAAATAGTCATCAGTTAATCCATCGCAAAGTCAGGGAAAGCTCAAGAATAAAATTGGAAAATACTTTTGGAGATTTTTCTCCTATGCCCAAAGTCAAGGTCCTGATCTCTATGGACCTGACAAAAAGAATTAACCTGTGAGAAACAAACTACTTTTGATTGTACAATGTACAAAACTAGGATGTACAACATCAGGATTTGCTGATTTTGGATATTAATCTTTTATACTAAAAAAGTTAAATGGAAGCAATGATTACTTAATGATTACTCTTTCTGCCCTCTTCCACCCCCCCTCCCCCCCCAGCAGTTAATAACTTCCCCTACTAATCATAGCTATGTTCATTTGTTAATCACAATTCAACATCATAGTTTCTTAAACTAGGTATTTTAGGGATACTAATATCTCAGATATAAGCAGTCAATTCATGAAGCATCTCACAGTTTCACAAATTTGTTTATTCTCCTGGCCACTAGAGGGTAAAAGACATAGAAATAATTTGGTCACTGTACTAGAGGGAAAAATAACAGCAACAACAACAATCCTTTTGCATAATTTTATGTTATGAATATTGCAAGATAAAAGAAGAAGGCAGAGCTGAAGTAGTATCTGAAACTGTGGGTTTTTTTTTGTTTGTTTTGTTTTGTTTTTTCTTCTTTTCTTTAGATTAATTTCAGATATCTAATATGGGATATATAAACTTGCTGTATGGGACAAATTTGCTGTCTTCTCACAGGCTGAAAAGAGATTTAAAGTTGATGATTGTTATGTTCTGATGTTCTGGATATACTTAACTGCATTTATATGCATTATAAGATGATTATGATTTCAACACTGTGGGTGAAAGTCTAGTTGTCACAAACTTAAGCGTAATGTCTCTTTAAGACGTGAACAAATTTTTAAAATCTTCTTTGATAACTTCTGTGAGAGGTTAGTGTGGTGTCTATCATCTGCATATGTCACCTTGCTTCACAATTTTTCAGCAATGATCAGCAAATAGTATTTGAATTCTGCTTTTCCAGCAATAACACGTGAAGCTTCTACAGCTCACGAAACAGAGTTCTTGAAAAATAGCTTTGAATTTTCTAAGCATTTTAAAAGAATCTTTCATGTGCTAGTATAAATAATGACTTCATGAAACATTAGCTTCTTACGCTGCTTGTTACTTACTGTCTGGCAGGCATGCAAGCTGCAGGTGACAGCTTTCCTCTCAAGCTTTGAGAATTTGGAAATGCTCTGTGGTAACCTTTCTGACCACAATTCTTAAGTTTGTAGTCTGAGTTACATAAAGATTCTCTAGAAGTATTTCACATACTTTCAGGATCTTTCCCAGATTATTTTGATAATTATTCTTTTCTCTAGAACACTTATTTTTGTCATTATGTGTATCATTATATCTATCAAAAATAAATGTGATCCATATCCCTGAAATATCAACTTTTCTTTATTTTAACTTTCCCAAGCAATATGGTAGTTTTAGGTTCAGCGTTAATGTCTGTGCAGGTTCAAGTCCAGCTGAAATCCTATGTGCAAGCATCGTGTTTTTCTACTGATATTTTTGATCTTCAAGCCTGCTTCAAGAAGTAGGCATCAGAGTAAACCATAGGACGGGATAGCAGTCCTTCTTCTGAGTGTCATCCCTCACATCTCCATTTAGTACTTCATATTCCCTTCTTACGTGCTTGCACCCCTTTTTTCCTCTTTGCTTTTAATTTTCATTTGTCTCTCATATTCTTTCTACTCATTGGTGCATTTTCTGTTTTGTGTTCCAGTTAATTTTTTATCTTATGTCTCTTCATAATGAGCTTGAATTTCCTTACTGGAGTGATTACAACACAACAGGTGCAAAAGTTTTGCTTCCTTGTCTCTCACAGCCTTTTCTTATGGCTGGACTTTTGCTCTCCCCCCCAATTACTGTACCTTGGGTAGATCCAAGAACAGGGTGAAGAGGGAGGGAGCGTGTGCTAGGTTGGAAGACTGACAGCACAGTAGCATTAGGACCTGTTGTAAAGGCAGGAAGCAAGACCTTTCTGTTTTCCTGGACTACCTGCTTTGCCCCTGAGTTGTGGTACTGCTAACCCAGTTGGTTTGCTTTAGTAAAAGTGATAGCTAGATATTCTCTTCTACTGAATTATAGAAATAACTATTTTATGACAAATATTTGGGGCAATTGCAACTCCAACAGCAGAAAGTCAGAACTCTGTGTCTTTCCTTGTGCCCTTATCTGCTGTAGTTTTCCTGTTGCTAACCATCATTAAATATCCCTGTGCTCTCTAAAGCAGTTAAAGAGGTTAATACATTAAGCCATTCATGCTGTTCATGAGGAACAATTCCCCAAGACCTATCCATAGATATTGGGTTCAGAGTACAACTAAAGAACAGCATGGATTACTTTCTTCATCTTGCTGAGTACCTTCTTAATCATGTTTTCCTCACTAATTTGTGGGAAGGAGCTTTTTCTCTTCTGTCTCCATTATTTGCTCCGATTTTAATTAAACATATGCTATGACTGGGAGGTGGGTAAAAGGACAGTTGTCTTGCCATTTGAAAAGAGCAAGCTTGCTCACTCGGCCAGTTTTCCCAAGCTTTCAGAGCTCTAATTAAAATCCACTGAACACATGAGCAATGTTGGCACAGTACTTTTGAAGTGTTTGTTACAACAGTGTCAAAGAGTAGATAAGGTTTTTAGAGGATTAGTGTAAGGTGTTTTGTTTCAGGTGGATTATTTCTAATGAACAGGTCCTCTTTCTTTTCTTCTGTCTAGAGAAAGGGGCTTGTTTTACTTTTTACTTATTTATTTGGTATTTGAACTCTTAACTTAGTGAACAAAATAATTTTCCTGTTTGTTATCTCTATGGTATTGTTTAAAAGATTCAGCAATTAAGCTTCATATTTACATTCCTGATTAATAATGAAAGCCTTTGAAACTTTCCATGAGTCTTTGAAAAACAGAATGTAGCCAAACACACTGGAGGCAGTGCTGTAATATCCAAAGAAACCTTATATATGTTGACAAATGAAGAAGACCAGAGGGCTCATTTGCTGTGTAACTCTATTCACTTTGTTCATTATGTGAATGAGATGTGAAAAATAATTTCCCGCATATCCAAGGTATCATTGTTCTGAATGGACCTCTGGCTCCAAACCTTGGAAAATAACAGTGATGTTGCCCACCTCCTCACTTTCAGTGTGATTTGTCCTGGGCCATTGTACTGCAAACAAGGAGGGAAGGCTGACTGTTTGATATCAGGAAAAAAAAAATCTATTTTACTGGAAGAATTTAATGAGACTTTGTTGTATATTACATTTTAAGCTGTATCTTTTAGCCTTCAAAATTATACTGGCTAATTAGAGGTATGTGATCAGTGTAATTATCTTGTGGCAATAAATCACAATACATATTCATAGTTGCATGGATTTCATCTTCTGTGAAATGGTCCTTATAAAAACAGTAATAGTTAGTATGTCATTACAGCATATCAGCAATTAATCCTCAAAATGATCAATGGACAGAATGTCCTTTTCCCTCTCTCTCTGGTTTATTTATGTGTTCCCATTAATTATGCCTAATTTTCTGTTGGCACTTTTCTTCTTAATGTAATTCAATTTAAGCATATCTTTCCAGAGACTTATTAATAGGTAGGGTCATTTATATTGTGTAGCACAAATATTTTATAATCCACTAATCTTGACAAAAAGGCAATGCCTTCTTCATAAAAAATGTATGAGGAGTAATGGTTCCCTATTAATAACTTATTAGGCCAGATCACACAGTTTGAAGTGTCTATTACACTTTAATTTTATCAAATTTCTTCCTTTGGAACCTGCAACTCTTTCTTTATCTTTTATTGAGATTATTTTTAACCCAACAACTGGATCCCGCAATAAAAACAGCTTCCTGTGGCTGTTCTTTCTGTGTAATACGAGGTAAGCACAGGGTTTTAGGTACAGGGCTTTGTGGAACCTGAGTGTTAAAATGTGAACTTGGATCACTTTTGCACTTGAATTTTCTACTTTCTATAGAAATAATATGCTGATGCCACTGCCTAGTACAGTCTTCCTGGTGAGGCAGGATAGGCACTAGTCACCACAGTTCTCTCTTGCTCATTAACCTCTCCATACAGTGCTCTGTCTGAGGATAACAAGTGGGAACTTCATGGGGCATGTCTTTATTTCTAAAGACAAAATTTGAGATACACACACTGTAACTTTAACAATCTGAAAAAGGTTGTTTCCTCATGGATTACTGAGCCTATCTGAATATTTGTTCCTGAACAGGCTGGCCAGAGACCCTCTTTACTGGGGGCACTTAAGCATAAGCCTGATTGTGGCTTTGCAGTGCCCAAGTGCACCTCAGGGGAGCTGAGGGGCAAGTGGTGCTTTGGACTTCTTTTCTCCCAGTTTGAGTATCCATCTCTATGAGCCACTGGCACCTATGTCCCTTCCGATTTGGGGCCCATAGCTCTCCCTCTTCCAAGCAGTATGCATGGAACAGGCTCAGCTGTTGTCACCTGCAAGCCCTTTTAATCTGGGTACTTGTAACAGTGTCTGACTCAAATGAGTCAAAAACGGCATCTTCAAAACAAAGCATTATTTATTAATTTACTCAAAGGTACATAGCATACAAAGGGAAAAACAATAAAGGTTTACACAACCATTTTCCCTTTCTTAATGCTTAATCTTTCCTTGCCAGCTTTCACTAGGGTTTGAAGCAGCCCACCACTCTGCAGCACTTTCTCTGTATCATTCACTGCCCCTTATAAGTCAGTCTTCTTTCACTAGTAGCTGCTGGTGATTTACTCAAACCTAGGCTAGACCTAACTTTTACTATACTTTTCAATTCTAGATCTATTTTTGGAAAAGTATCCTTTCCTAATCTTAGTAGATTTAAACTGGGACACTCACCAATTCCTTCCATTAACTTGTTAGTGTTTTCTCTGATAGTACTTTATTCTTGCCATTATTAGATTCCCTCCCATCCTCCTCCTCTTCCCCAGCTGCCTTATCTTCTACTTTTGTAGACAACCTCCTGTGATGCAGCTATGAATATATGTAGTTTATTGTGGCTCTTGTCACAGGTGCTACCCTGAATATAGCCATACAAACTTCCACTTCTCCCACGAAAATATATTTCTAAGACATCCTTTTACCAATTTTAATATTGGCTTCTCAGTTTCTGTTTTATGAGAAAGAATTGCCTCAGAAATTTGAGTTATATTTTAAATACATTTGTATTCTTTCATCCTTCCTTTTTTTTTTTTTTTTTTTTTTAATTCTTTGTTCTGCAATTTCCTTGGGGAGTCAGCTGTTCCTACTGAGAGTAGCTGTTAGTACAGAAGATGAACTCTTCAGAATGTAAAACCTGTACTCAGTCAGGGATGTTCCCTGCATCCACTCAGTTCTGACTGCACAGTGGCTTTGTGGTGAGGTGCTCTTACTGTTTAACTCATTGCTCTTATTTCTCTAGGAAAATTTGGGGTTCACAAGCAATTTCTTCAGGCTGGAGGAAAGATGGCAAAGGGAAGACATTAGTGATGTCTACATGACGTTTTGTGTGGTTGTAGAGAAAACAGAGCCAGATCAGGAAAATAAGGGACACAAGTTACACCAAGGAAAATTCTACCTGGATAAAGGTGAGATTTCTTCATCATAAGAGAGGTTATGACCTGGAATAACTTGAGACTGGGAGCTCAGTCCTATTCAAAACAATTGGAGAAGGCGCTGAGCAGCCTGATCCAGCTATGAAGAGAGCCCTGCTCCTGTGCATGCTGATGACATTAGTTTGTCCAAAAAAGGGATGTGGAGCACATATGAAGGAACAAGGACATGTCAGAATATAGAAGTACTTTAACCAAAATGCTCTAATCCTCCTGCCTTTTATGCTGATACCAGTTCCCCCCTGAATTATCAATGCAGACTGTCAATGCCAGGGATTCTTACTGTGTGTTCTAGCACATTTATACATAGTCTATCAAAGAGGAGCTCCAGCTAAGGTCAAAATGGCATCACGTAATTTGTATGTATTTTCAAATATCCAGAACTTGTGCTAGGAAATAGTTAAATTTTCTATACCTTACACAAACAGTGTTTAATCAAATTTAAGAACATGACAAGCAGTGATCATAATTAGACAGTAGAAAATGAAAGGATAGTTCAACTTCTCACTCTCCCTCGCTGAGTGTTTGATTAGGTCATTGATCTCAAGATAAGTTTGTATCAAGATTATAGCAAGAAGTAATTTTTTTTTTATCTCTTGATTATTCTGTGATAAAAATTCTCAGTTTTCTCTTTCTGGTTGGAGCAGGCCAAACAAAAACTTTTGCAACTCTAGTCCTTAAACAATGATATGAGGAGACACTTCTACTGCATGATAGGTGGAATAAAAGCCTTTTTTGGTGTTTGCAGCATCAGCAGCTGCAGGGTGATGTATTCTCCTTTCTGTTAAATGGAAGCAGTGGTGTAAAAATAGACACTGGTATTTATTGGAAGCTTAAGACTTCTGAAGTTTTACAGATTTAGAAAGTTCACTAATCACTATCAATTAAAAAGGTTGCTTCACTGTTGCATAAAGCAATTAGGATGATGTACTCTGTTGCAGGGCCTGATCAAAATATTTATTTGAAAAATGCTACCAGATTTAATCTGCCTGGTACCTATAGTAACAGTTGAGGCTTTTAACTTTCTGCTTACAACTATTTTTCTAAATATCTCATAAACTCAACTAGATCACGTAACCAGTGTTTTAACATCTGGTGATTGCAGAATAGGCTCTGAAAAGCAGGAACAGAAAAGCAGTACTTAAAATTTACTTTGAATGCTTAGAAAACTGTAAGCAGGTGGCATTCCGATGAGACTTTTTTACGTTAAAGATTATGACTGAAAACAAAAGATTTTGTTCCACATTATTGAGAGAGAAAGTAACAATGTTTACCCAGTATTCTGTTCCTGCAAATGCTTGGATATAAGTAACATCTCTTGGATTTAATTCCTCTCTAGATTTATGCCAATGTTAATTTATGGCTCTAGATTTATGCCATTTCATTTACTGTATGCTTAACATTCAGAATATTTTCAGGAAGAGAAGCTGCATGCTTTAGTTATGTACAGGTGATGGTGCTTTTTTACAGAGCTTTTCAGAGGTTTGTACAAATTCTTATTAAGACACAGAACTCATAACTGTTGTTTTCCATCAGTTATTTTTTCAAAGGCTTCTCAAAAATGGTCAAAGGTAGGAGGACTATGTGCTTGTTGAAGTGAATTGTGATAAAGCAGAGTCTGTGCACAAAGACAAGCAGGTTAGTGAAAGTCAGAACTCATGCACTTTTCTTGGACATTTATTTAAAACAATCTTTCGAGGATGGATGCCATCAGCTACCAAAGTGAAAATGCTGCTATGTTTGCTTACAGTGCTAAGTGGAGCCAAATCATTTGAATTCTTCATTTTCCTACCTCTTCAACTATTCTCACCCCTCTGAAATGGCTCTTTGAGGGAAAATAGAAATGGTACGTGCATTTAGTAAAGACAATTAAAATTGATAAAGATTTTCTATTAGAAAATGTTGCAGATTGTATATGTAAAGATATAGTCATTTTAAATCACAGACTTTAACTATGTAAAGTTCACCTACTTGAAAGGAGAATGTATTAAAAACAGCCCTTCCCTGTCACCCATTAGCAGCTTTTAACATTATAGATTGACCTAAACCTAAATAAATAAATAAATAAATGAAGGACAGAATAAAGATGAAAAAACATGTAAGACAACAATAGCTTTTGTAAACAATACTGTGGTACTCGGGGAGAGCAGCTTCCATGAAAACTGTATGAGTTTCAACACTTATAAATAAAGACAAGTAATTAAAATAGTTTTGTAAATTATCACAAATCATTTATCAATGTAGTCTGCTTTCCATCATAACAATAAAGAAAAATGAAAGATGTTTTTCACATCTCTTTTTGCAAAAGGAGAGCATCCATGTAAGTAGAGTTTTCCATTATTAATTTATAGGCTGATAAAAATGAATATACTAACCCACATAGTAAAATTGCATAGCTCATAATATTTACAAATCTTGATGATCGTTACCAGAAATCTGGTGGATTAAAACATTGTATTTATTTCAATAGCCATTATAGGAAGCTGCCAACACATAAAAATGTTTCAAGACAAGATGGAATTGGATCAAAGCATATGTGTAAGAGAAAGAGGAGGAAGAAGAGAAAGAATAAGATCCTCTATATGTCTTTTGGGCAATTAAAGACTAAGATGTGCAGGGTAAATACAATAAAATGGATCTATTATCTCTCCTCACAGTAGGAAGACAGGAATGGAGCCTGTCCTGGGTCACTTATCAGTGCACCTGCTGGCCGGGCTTATCTGATAAAAGAACAGTCAGTGCAACACTGAAGCAAATTATTTATTCCCTTCCTTGCTATGCTGGGTGAGTGCCCATGTTTGGTATATAGGTCCACACTATTTAAGGATGCAGCACTGGGAAAAGGGACGATGTGAATGTGTCTGCCTTCCTGGGACTATATACTGGGAACAGTATAGGAACAGTGAGGCTGAAGGTTTTTACCCAGAATATACTTGTTTTAAATGATGCTCTTCGGATTTGCCGGTATATTTGATATAGGTAAATTTGTTTTAGAAAAAAAGAAATACAAGGCAAGTTTAAGCAGGGAAGCATTGTTTGCCATAGCATATCATTCATTTTTCCTATTTCACCTGTCCTCAGAAATACAGTCCAGTAACCTTACACTGTTAGTCATCATTTAATATGGTGCTTATTATTGTAAGACATACCAGTATAACATCACTTTTTGAAATTGGTCACTACTTAATACAATTCAAACTACTGTCTTGAACTTTCCCCTTCACAGAATCAACATTTAGCAAGTTTGTGTAACCTGTTCAATCTACTTACATAATAAAATGTTATTTTCACTGCTTTATTTGAAGTAGAAATACGCATGATAAGTTAACCAACTTAAAAAAAAAAAAAAAAAAAAAAAAGGAAAGACCTGTGAATAGCAGGCCACTTCTTTATTCATGAACCCCAAATCACAGTCACAGACATTTTATGTTGAGTCCCTACTTACTAGAGTGAGTTATGTGTAAACATGAACAAAATTCACAATGATTCCGTTTTATTTTTTATTTTTCTTATTTACATCATTTTCTCCTTACTTGATTGCAAGGACTCACACAATCTTTTGTAGTAACTGTATCTTTAGTAGAGAAAGTATCAGACATGAAGCATAAACTAGGAATATTTCACTATCTCTTCAAGTGTTTTGTAAATATGGGAAGGGGATTCAATTGATCAAATATTCATTTACGATATGTGCCTGCAGTCTTTCAACTGTTTTAGAGGCATTTGGGTATAATTGTGTTAAATAGACACACTTTTAGTTTTCTTAAGGCTGGAATCTTTCTGTGAATTCAGGACTAATAAAATTTACAATACTTAGTGTTGTTTTGCAAAGGTTTAGTAAGTTCAAATCAATCTCTCCCTTGTTTTTTTTAATGAATAATGGAAGTTTGACATGCTACTTTGAAGTAAGTATTGGTGATAATGCTGAGAAAACTTAAACAGTCTGTTTAAGTAGCCTGCTAAACAAGGTAAAATATATTTAATAAGATTCATGCTAGGTATGGTCCTACAGGTGCTTAATATTGAGGTGTATGCCTGTTATGTCTATAACCCTCTAACTTTATTAACCTTACTTTACTATCAGAAAGAAATAACTGGGTATAAATTGAATTATAATGGCATGGAATTAAGCTTCAAAAGATGACACCACCTCCCCATAAGACACTAAGTCTTATGATTTATGATAGGTATCACTGCTACCTAGGTGTTAATATCTGTGTGTAGTAAGGGTCTGTACAATTTAGTATATAGTTAGTGCAGCTGTGTTGGGTTGAAAACCTCCTTCCCCCAAATGCTGTACAGGATATGGTCCATATGATGGCAGCATTGTATCAACCTAGAAGAGCAGAGCTGCGCTCAAAGGGTTTCCAACTCAGAACCGAATTCTCTCCATTTTTCTTAAAATAAAAACACACAAAAACAGTCGAGAAAGAGCAGCTGAAATCTTGAAACACGGTGCAAACAAATTTTACACTGAATTGCTCTATCTAATGCAAATAATACAAATAAATGAAAATATTTGAGATGCCATGAATAGATCATAGGCGTACTATTAGACAAAGATTATATTTTAATTTCATGAAAAATATTTTTCCTAGTAATTGTAATAATAAAGTACATGTGGTATATGTGAATCACAAGCCCAGAATACCAACATTAAAACATATATTTCACTAGCAGGCATTTATTAAGTTACAGGTAGTTTTTTTCCACTGTTGAAATAACCAGTAATTAATCACTATTTGGATAGACTTTCAAGTGGAAGCATCTCAAATCTCTAAGGGCTTCAGCTTTTCTGATATCTCCAAAGTGTTTTAAGGAGCAAGACTATACCATTAACCTTTAGCACGTAGTAGTGAGCAAGTGATATATCCAAAAAATAAATAAATCAAACCTCAATCATGTTTCCTTTTAAGTAGTAAAATAAAATAAAAAATATTTTGAATTGTTCCAGTTTATATGTTTACACTATGCTTAAAAGAAATAAGCTAATAAATAATATTAAAATTCCTGTTTCTCTCAAACTGTTTTATCTCTCAGTTCTCTGAAGAGAATATAGAAATGCTATCAAATCAACCCACCAATGCTTATATCCACACTGTCCTCCTTTGTAGGGAGGGCAATGTAAAATCAACTGCTGAGCTTTCTAGAGAAAATGGAAGGATTGAAACACTGAGTTTGTCCTTCCACACACATGCATAATTCCCTTCTTGCTTGGTGACTGGGAGTTTGGGACCAAGAACCACAGTTGTCAGCAGAAGAGGATTCCTTGGGACCAGCTCTGCCACAAGTGCCCACATGTATGCTTGCTTATGTTTTTAAAACATGGGAAGACTTGTAGAGCTGCACTGAACAGGGCTCTGTATGAAATGATCTAAAAACATGCAACACTTAAAGTGAATTCTTTATTTATTTGTAATTCTCCTGTGGAAGTATATGAAAATTAACATATTTTGGAATTGCAGTAAGATGTATTTTCTATGAAACTCTATATGATTCATCTGTGAAGGAGCAAAAAACACATCCTACTATCCTTGCATTACAAAAGTGTTTCCTTGTTTTACAGTTTAAAGTTAATTTTGGCTTAGAGGCACCTGTAGGTCAATACTTACACAAGTCTTGGACAGAAATGTTGGTTACTGATTGCATATTTCATACCTTCAATGAAATTAAGAAATAATAGCAGTTGTATGCAACTGAAACTTTGTTCAAAGCTACTAAAACAGATTCTTTCATTTGAAATAATCTTGCTGGGGAGCTGTGTCCTCCACTGGAGTGTTCGTTGGCCAGGGGTTCTTTCCCAGTGACCCTATCATTTTCAAATGGCCAGTCTGAGCTGAAGTTGCTGATTGAAAAATAAAATTAAAAAAATAAAAAAATAAATACATGAATAAGGAATGACCATAAGAAAGGGGAGAGAGGCTAAGTTTTTTAACAAAGTAAAAAACAAATTACCTTTGAGATTTCCATTTTGAACTAACCATACAAGATACCCAACAAATATACACTTAAAATCATAAATAGTCCTAAATACCAGTTTCATTGGTATTCTTCACATTAAAGAGATGGGAAACCAGATTATTGGCTAGAACATAACAATGAGGAAAAAGTGCCTGAGTTTGAATTTGCTATGAGTAGATATTTCTGTGTAGATAGGAACAAGCTCACTGTGTGCATGCTTTTCATCTTAGTATTTACCCTCAGGGGCAAAGATTAATTAACAATATTTGAAATGCTTTGGAAGACCTTCTTGCCACATGAAGAAAATCCAGTGTATGACTGCGATTCACAACCGAACACTGGCTATACTTTTCCACAAAATAATTTTAAATTTAAAACAGCATGGAAAGGAACTGTACATCAAAATGCTAAATACCCTTTTTAATAGCCACTACAGTATTCATTACTGTTGATGTGATTGAAAAGTGTGGGTGATAGATATTAGGTGGCTTGGGAAATGTTTCCAAGGAGATTCATATCATGGTTAAGGACAATATTCTTTGAATTGTCATTGATAATGCTCTGAAAAGTCTGCCCAGCATAATTTACTCTGTAGAAATCATCATTCTGTTGTATTCTGGTGTCTTCCTCTCTTTCTTCTTCCAATATGGTTCCAGACACTTCAGTATTAAATTAAGCTACAGATTGGCACATTGTGGTTTCTTATATTATTTTTTTTAACATTTTTAGAATGTATGCAATGTAAATCAAAACAACTAAAAGCAGAACTTTGCTTCCATCTGACAATGATTCAAATGTGTGTTGTTGTGAATATGGTGTATGTTAAGTTGCTTTTGCTGTTGCTGTTTCATATCTAACTTCCAAGATCTGATTTCAGGTGGCATAAAGAACCACAATGTTAGCCACAGCCACATGTAATATGAATGGTTCACTACATGTGTGTATATATATGTATATATATATATTGAAATTGAAGCACCAGAACAATTATGGGTTCTTCCAGAAGTTTTGTTATTCAAAGCCTGTGCTTTTTCCTGTTTTTAATGATCATAATGCAATGTCCCTAGTCTTTGGCAGGCCATTTATTTAGTAAAAAAATTGGTGATATTTTTCCATGTGCTACAACTACTCACACTCTTTGAAATACCAAGTATTCATTGAGATGGATTGGGAATGAAAGGGAAACAATTCAGACTCCAAAGACACAAACTGTATTTTGTCTTACTAGAGTTTTTTATTTTTTATTTTTTAATTGATTGTGTTTTTATCACGTGGTTGTTATTTTTCTCCTTCTAAATAACACTTATATTGTCCTGAGTGAAAACAGCAAGATGTGACCAGATTATTTCTGTCAGCTCATAAATTGTTTATTATGTTATTATTATTATTATTTTAACCTATGGTATTAGTGGATATGAGAAAAGGAGTAAGGCTGGACAGCAACTTTCATCTCCTTGTCTAATTATATAAGCTGTTTCTATCCTTAAATGCATGTTTGTGTTCTGGCTGACAGCAGGTTTTGGAACATGTTTCTGCTATGATTGGTTGTTGCCAAATCAGAAAACACTATTCTCTCTTTTCCTACTTTTTCCCACTGTAACATAAGGTAATTGAAATCAAAATCCCATGTCCTTAATTTTCCAAGGAAAAGCAACGCTGAAATATTTCACTGTGTGTTGTTGACATGTTCTGACTGTGTTGAGTCACTGCAGCAAACTGTGAATGATGATGTGTGAAATGAAAAGTCCCTGCCCAGTGCACAGCAAGAATAGCACTATGAAATCTATGCTCCGATGTGCTGTTTGATATGTGCTTTTGTCTATGCTGTATTATATCCAGATATGCCTCAGCACCTTTTAAAGCATTCTGTCAGATATCTACCTACATGCTTAGTTTTCCTTGCTTACTAGGTCTGTGTAAACTCTTAAACCAAAGCATTGCTCTGGAAAACTTTCCATACGTGTCTACTTAAGGTGAATTTTTAAAAAATAAAAATTCCCAAGATCCCAAATGTCATCAACCCCCATCCCACTTCCCCCCCCAAAAACAAACAAAAAAACAAAATCCAAAACCCTTCGTAATGGTTTGCCAACCCTGACTTAAAAGCAAATTCATTTCATATCTACATTTTCTCATTGTCTTGTCCGTACCCAACTAATTATTGAGTCTTTAGAGGAGATCCCTCTTAAAACAACAGTAGAATCCTTCACATCCTCTGGTAATAATTTTATTTATTTTAGGCTACATTTTAAGCAAGATAATATAAAGTATTTTGAAAATGCAGTTTTCAGTTGGTTTTTGTTACCTAAGACATTGTCAACAAAATTTTATATCTCTTGAAACAAAAATTATATTATCTGAGAGTGATACATAGTTATGGGAAAAAAAGAAAAAAAAAAAACGTAAAGCTAAAATTTCACATTGCCATAATAAAATATACACATGAGCCAGTGTTTCTTTGCTATCTGCTTCAAACTGTACTAAAATACAGTCCTTCATTTGTGTAGTCCTTTGATCATATGCTGTCCATAGTTGACTACCTCCTTGAAAACTCTTGATCTTTCACTCTCTTGCTTTAACTTCTTGCAGATTACAACTTAATGTGTTTGAAAATAAAGTGAAAAGAAATAATGGAATAATGGAACTGCCTAAGATAAGTTACCAACAATGGAAATGCAAATTTTTGAAATATCTTTTTCAAATATTATAAATTACCGCACAGCCTGCCTTTATAGCCTGAATGAATTTTCATGGGCTGCACAAAATATTATTTTTGTTCTTTTCTGTTTTACTACTAGAACTCTTCTCCATTCCAGTAATTATGAGCAGTGAGACAGAGCAGGGTCCAGCAGGAGAAATCTCAGATGACTGACCTAAGGATCAAATTAGATGCTGATGTTGTTACGGGAGGGTGAATATTGCATGTAAGGTCACAAAGATTAATAAAGAGAGATTTTAAATTATAGGTGTGCTGTAGGAGTCTCTTAGCTTTGACAGACTTTCTGTTTTGGAGATCTGCAAACTATTCTTCCTGCTGTTAAATTTTCTTATTCAGTGCTTTCCCTCACTTGATCTGTTGCCTGAGCTACTTGAAAAAGGTGGGAAGAATAAATCTTGATACAGTTTTCCACAGCCAGCAATATAGAAATAATCAGTTTCCCTGAGTTTTCTATAAGGAAAAGCAAACAACTATTCCAACACTGAATGCCTGAAAGCCAGTAACTGCTGCTATACACAGTGCTCTAAATGTGCTGCTCTGGCATGGCATGTTGCAGAAGAGTATCAAGTATTTTCACATAGCTATGCTAAATCCAGGTTACTGTGAGATTTAACATTATTGTTCTTAAAATATTTTTAAATTAGTTCTACTTTTCATTTTATAAGACTTTTAAAATAAACATTGTTATCAGTTTTGAATCTTAATCCATCCATGGACAATTTTGTCCTAGGCAATTCCTTATTTGAGCCATAGCATACTGAAAATTAATACATACATAACATTTAAAAATTGAGGGTAGCACAAAAGAACCCACTTCATGCCACAGAGAAGCTGGTATAGAGGCTTCTGACTGTCGTGAAAAACCCACTACACTGACATAACAGAACTGATAGATGATTTTTTCCCCCAAATTTATATTTGATTCTTATGTATTCATTGCATTATAATTAGCAACTTGTTCATTACCGTTGCTTTTAAATCTCTTTCGTTTGCAAATGAAAAAGCACAGTATCGCTAATAGTCAGCTTTCACTATTAAATGAAAGAGGTAATTTTGAAGTTTTCACAAAATGTTAAAAATACTCCATACTGGAATCTTGTACAGGAAAATAGAATGAATTAAAAATATTGATTATGCAAATTAAAGATCATAGTAATTTGTAGTTAGTATTTCCATCTCAGATTAATAAATCCCAACGTGTTTCAACCATATGCACTTTTATTAACTTTTCATGATATATTTTAAATTATTGTGAATCAAAAAATTAATTGTAATTGAATATTTTTTTTTTGAACAGTGTGCAGTGGGATAGCTGTATTCTAATCAATACTGAGAAGGCTCTCCATCAGGTTCCCTAGAGTACCTGTAGTATAACTAATAAAATTAAATATTGATGTCAGACGTCTTTTACGATGTGTATGGGATTTCACTCTTCAACAGCATTTTCTTTGGAAAAAATGAATCTGTGCTGGTTCCTAGCTAAATGCAGGCATGTAGACTGCAAGACACAGGCAAATCTGTGATTCTGCTCCCTATAGTCATGTGTGATCCACATTGTGAGATCCAGAAACAGGATCTGTGTTACTGACTTCAGTGCTCATTTTATCTAAACAGTAAAATGATGTGGTAGAAAGATTTGAATGTGTATTCAGTTCTTTTTTTTTTTTTTTTTTTTTTTTTTTGTTCGTTTGTTTGTTTTAATAGTCTGTGAACTCTTGAAGAATTAGGGCTCACCTACTTTTTTATTTCACCTTTCAAAATTTCCATTATTTCCACTGTAAATTCTGGACTGTAAGTCAGATTGTTATATGCCTTAAGATCTGCCTCACTGCAGCAAATTTGAGAACTTGTCTGGATGTTGACAATAGCACAACAGTTTTTTCCCCCCTCTTTTCTTGCTTAAATCTCCCCATGACAGACAATAGCACGCATCCTAGTATACCTGCAATGAGGACACAACAGATAACTATTGCCAAAAGTTGACATTGTGAATTGATTAATCAAAAATACATTGATTTATAGTTTTTATGACTCTTTGGAAATTTGCTAAAAGCATTGCATGATCCCTTGTATAACTGATTTATGAAATCTGTCATTCAATATGATGTATTAGCTACATACTATTGATAGCTCCTAGCATAAAGCAGTGCATACCTGTGCTTTCATTTGATATAACAAACTACATATCCACTAAGTGCAAAAAGGGGTGGAGAAGCCAGAAACTAATTTATATAGAGAGAAAAGGGTAATAAATATTTATATTTAATTATTTTTACTTATAATGGTTATTTATAAAGTCAGTGAGATAAAAGTCGATTGTCCTGCACTGCATCTAAAGTATCATGGGCTCATATGAATACAGCATTCAATGAATATGGTTATCAAGGTGGGTGCTACGTTTGTTTATCTAACTGCAGAAAATAATATTTACTAGAATACTACTAAATTCTCTAACCATCTGGAAAATATTTATGAAAGCTCTGTGATACTGACCATGTCATAAAATACCATTCATCTATGTCTTAGCTGCGCACACGTCCAGGGCAATATTTTAGTTTTCTCAAAGCTCACTATCAAGTTCTTTTTTCACCTATCCACGTTGTCAAAAAATAATTAAAGCACCAGCTGTTACTATAAAAGAAAATGCACATGCCTTTATTTCTCTAGCCCAATGATAAAGTAGTAACCTAACATTAATTATAAGCCACATAGCAAATTTTGAAAAATAGCAATGTCATGAAGTCTTTATCAAAGAATAACACAACATCCCACAAAGGAATAATATATTATGCCACTTCACATCTGGCAGATCCTACACTTGTTGTAATCTCTACAACTTGAGATCTCTGTCCTAGTTCTTCTATCTATCTATCTATCTATCTATGGAGCAGACCTTTTCCATTTTCTAAATGTTCATTCTTTTATAACTATTAAAAAATGCTACCTGGTGGCTCAATTTCGAGTTTAGATCCACTTTCATGCCAGTGAACGTGGTAACTTCCCTTATTTAATGTCATCTTTCCTCCAGAGCATGTTTTGTTTACACAGCTTTCACGTACTAAAGGCAAAATAAAATTCGCATATTAGAACAGGCCAGCAATCTCTGCTCATCCTTAGTGTTTTTTTTTTTTTTTTTTTTTTTTTTTTTGTCATATATTTTTAATTTTTATTAATTTAAAACCTCCCTTTCTTTGCAGCAGAATGACATTTGGTTTTAGTGATTTTCTTACTGTCATTGGTGCAGATGAGATTTTTCTTTCTGAGAAACAGACCCTGCTGGTGCTTTTTGATTTGCCCTGTGCTTGAGCTAAAGAAAGGAGATTCTACTGAAGGATCAGACTAAAATTATTGCAGCATTTCTGAAGTTGAATTTCATATTTCTTAGAAGTCATCCATTGGCTGGCAAAATACAGTCATGCTAAAAAGTCAGGAATAACTTTATTGAACTGTCAGGTTGTTCAGAAGTGTTCAGTATTGTCAAATTCAAAGAAATGAAAAACATTCCTTTTAAAAAAAATCTCAGTATCTGAGGAAAAATTCTGATTGCTGGAAATGCTAGACTACAATCCCTCTTGCTTATTTATCTCTTACTGATATGAACAGCAGATGGGTTCTACTGATAGCCTTGCTGAAAAGGGTTGGGTAGGCAAGATACCCTCACCCAATGACATTTTTACAATTGTCTCATATAGGCTGCCAAAAGCAGTACCATTGTTGGTGCAATGTGCAGTGGTTTGAACAAATTCTTGGGATCTTATTTTTATTTTTCTTTTTTTTTTTTTCAGGAAAGAGAATGACAAATCCAGAGAATCACAGCTCTGTGAAAGACAGCATAATATACTTTTTTATTATTCTATTTTTCATCCCTCGGGAAAGATAAATGAGAGTCAATTTATCCAAATATTATTTTCAGGCTTCTGGTGTGGAATTTAGAGACTGGGTATTCAGAAAAAAACAACATGGTTTCCTGACTTGTCTTGTCTTCTTGATACATATCCCCATTTCTGTTCTGGAGTTGACTGCTGAGATTTGGACTGATGCTGAAATGCTGTATTTAAAAAAGTTCATTTTGTAGGTGTAATTTTAGATACAGAGAAAATCGTTAACAAATCTATGCTTTATTATTATTATTTATTTATCCAAATATGGAATTTGGCTTAAAATGTTGTCTCTTTATCAGTGTAAATAAGTATGAAAAATAGTCCTTTTGGTATATGCCAGACTCCATAATTCTCTGTGGTTGACAGATAAAAGGATGGGTAGATATTTTTCCACAAAATTTTCACATTCTGTTACAGAAAATGGAAAGTTCAGTAGGTTGAAATGCACTGAAATAACAGTATATAAAATGATCTGTGTAATTGATTCTTTTTAGGCTATTATATTATTAAAATACTGATAAAGTACTTCAGTAATATAAAAAAAAATGTTTTCTTAAATTTAAGATTTTCAATAGCTAGACATCTTTTCAATGTTCCTATATGTGACCCCTTCAGCTGTCCTAAAATGTAACGTTTTTTAATACAAAGACCAGCACATATTCACTACCATTTCTAAAGAGATACGCTCTGCAAAACTAGTTTAACTATGCAAGTTCCTGAGGGTGCTGGAAACGTCATGAATTTTCTTATGTCTTCTGAGATCAGTGTAACATCTTATTCTGTCTCCAAAACTCATAAACTTCCATTCATTCACAATAGCTGCCACCTCCAGACTGCTGTCTGATGAGGTGACCAACGTTCCTTACTGGCTTTGCACCTGAAAATAACCTGTGTCTTGTAAAGATGGCATTACCTTACATTATTTTCAGACACCTCAATCCAGGGGAAACTAAATGAACAGGAGAGAAACTGTTAAAAAAAAAAAAAAAAAAAAAAAAAAATGGGAAGCAGAAGACAGCATGAAAAGCAAGGGAGAATGGAGGAATCAGCAGGTTGTGACAGGGTTTAGAGGAAGCATTTGTGATGTGCAGGGAGACTTAAAAAGTAGAAGAAAGCTAAAGCAGTGAAGGGAGACATGAAGGGAGAGACAGAAAGGTGGAGTGGAAAAGGATCTGAAGAGACAGGAGAGATTAAGGTTTTGTAGAAAGAGACTAGGAGTGCAAATAAGCATGTTGGGGAGAGTAAATATGTGGTATATAAGACTAGAGATTTACTAGGGTAAGCAGCCAGAAGACAGGATGAGGAGAAGCAAAAGATAGCTGAGGAGACTGAAAAGAAATGGGATGATGTTGAAGGAACATGCACTATTAGGTTGTTACTACAGTCATACACAGTTAAGTTAATATTTTCTTATTGTTAGTCTGCATTATTAAGTGAAAGGGAGGGGAAATACAAAACAGGAAATCAGGATTACAACTGGAATCTGGGAAGGAGTGGAGAAGGAAAAAGTTGGAGAACATACATTGAGGGGAAGGTGACAGGGTGAGGGCAATGGTGACAAAGGGCAGAATCAAAGGACTGGGAGTGAGAGAAGTTGAAGTGGGTAACTTCTAGGAGCAACAATGAGGTCTACTTCATGCATACAAATGTCAGTTTCAATTCTTACCCTGAAACGTAGATGCATAGTTTTCAGGTTAAACATCATTGCATAATATAGTTAGAGTATATGTTGTTTGTAAGAATGTAAAAGTTTTTAGAGGAAATCTCATTATCAGCTGTGGTTTTTTTTTTTTTTTTTTTTTTTTTTTTTTTTTTTTTAAATGCCTGGTGTTACATACAATAATGGAACGATAAATTTCATAGGATCAGCGTAAAACAGGGAACTAAATAGAGAAACAGTACATATTTTATTACTTTATGATTCAATTGGAGGTTTTGAGGTTTTGATAATGTAATTTACATTTTCACTGCATGAAGAGGAAGTGATTATTTCCTCCTGCTTTAGATTTGCAAGTGGTGACACTTTAAAAATCTCTGTTGTGCTCTGGAAGCACATTCTTTAGAGAGCTGTGTACCAACTGAGCCAGAGCTGCTGTCTTTTATGTATAGATTCTTAACTTGTGCACATTGTGGTGGAACTATATGAATTACAGAGCACTGTAAAGGACCAAAATATCTCTATTCTGCAGGTTGGGAGCGGGGGGAGGTGGGGGGGAGGTGTGGATAGGAGATGATTTCATACATAGTTTGCAATACATGCAAGCTGCCACCTGGAAAGCTAACAGCTCATGGAGAGTTTTTCTCTTCCTTCAAAGCTAGCAGTCACCTTTGTTCAAATAAGCCTAGAATCACTTGTAATAAGGCACATATACCCTCGAAGAACTTACTGGAGGATACTCAGTAAATCTTTCAGTCAAGCTTCAGCAACAGCAATCACAAAAGCTACTAGCAGATTCCTCTTAAGCAGGGAGAAAGATAAGTTTTGATACAGCACTTTCTTAAAAATTGTGAGTGAATAAAGTAGTCTTGAGAGAAAGTTCCTGGTTATGGATTACCTATAAAAAGAATAAAAGAGATGAACACTGAAGGTTTTTCACAGCTGTAAACAAATAATTTGTGAGCACACTGCGCTCAGACCACAAATAGAAGCAGGAATTAGAAGTGCCCCTAGCTGACCAGCATATACATATATCATTGGTCTGGTGTAATGAAGATTACCTGATAAAGATCACAATATGACAGTTTTCCTTTTGCATTGGCTGCTGAACAGCCAGAAACTGTTTTCTGCGGCCAGCCAACTATTGATCCAACTCCCTCCTGTCAGTGATGCAGTTAATGGGAATTCCACAGGCAAATAAAAGCTACATTTTGTCTTCATTTTCATCTGAAATATGAGCTGGTCCTTTGTACTCTAGACAGTCATTTATTACTCATTTTCCTTTATTGATGTTTATGAGCTGAAGCATAAAATGATTCTCAAATGTAGTTTAATTGAGGCAGCAGTTGACACTGTGACCATGATTACTGCTGCACCATCAGCTGCATTAAATCCATGAATCAAGGTTTGCTTTTCATTGGTCTTTGAGGCAGCACACAGTAGAAAGTATCCTTAAAATGCAACTGTGCTGTAGCTGGAGAAATATGTCGATTTGTCTTCATAGGGACCGAGGGGGGAAAAAGTGCCCAAAGTCCTTAGCAAACAGCAACAGAGCAGTAAAGTGTTTCTTATTACTTTACATTCAAAGGCTCTTTTTTTCCCCTCTAGTGTCTTAAAAGTTATTTGTAAAATAGTCTTTCTCATATGCTCTTTAATATTTTTCTCACTGAATTATTAGCAACAAAATGAATAGAAGGAAGAGCTGCCATACACAGTAAGAGGGGAAGCCAAGGCACTCAATTCATTTATAAAATGGTAAGGACAATCAATACTGTGGGGAAGTATTTTTTATATGCAGTTATTAACTCATAAGCTACAGTATATCTCATCTCATTTCAACAACAGCTGAGGTCTCCATTTCCCCCTGGAGACCCCTGCAGGTCCCATTATGAGAATCATAAATAATATGTGCTAATGAGATATGAATTGATTATGTTGGAAAAGCTGACATTTTCATCCATCATTCTAAATGATGTTTAACAATGGATTACCAGCCAGTAATTCCTCTGATATGAGATTAAATAAAATAGCAGGCTGTTTCAGCAGGCTAGCTCAAGGAGATGGCAATAAATCTGCTCAATTACTGTATTACCAATCCGTTTTTCACTGCTAAGGATATTATTATTTCATTTAGACTTGTTCATGCATCATAGATTATTTTATTTCAGTCAGTCAATGGGAGAAACTGCAGTATTTTATTCACTGAGCTGCAAAGAACTGGGCTTTGATAGAGTACAGTATATGCAGCTCGGTAGGCCTCAAGCGGGTAGAAGAAATGCTACCAAGCTCCTATCAGATCAAAAATACATTGCCAAATCCACATTTCAGAAACTAGCATTTTGTTTTCAACCTAATTTACTTTACTTATCTGAAAAGTCTCAACTGAAGGATACTGCCTAAAAAGCTGATCAATTGAAACAGAATTATTGGATCCTCTAAGATGATTTGTACTTCACCTCAGTCCTGTAGTATATTGAGAATTAGATCATTCAGACTATCCTTTGGCTTGGCAAATTAGATTGCAAATAACTGTAATACAAATGGTCCTTTTTTTCCCCTGCTTCATGCTCAAGAGGACTGAAAGGAAAGGGAGAGGGTGGAGGGGGGGAGGGTGGAAAAAAGCATGCAAAATTTATTTACAAAGCCTACCATCAAAAGATATTTTCTTTGCCTCCGACTTTATGGTTGTGATAAACTCTGCCTCTTTGCAACAACAATGAATGAAGTGATACTTTGCACTTCATTCAATACCCCTGTTCTCCCCAGAATCTTTGGTAACTCCTGCGTAAGACATCCAGACCTGGAGGTTCTATTCACAGAATAGCTCAGTTTGGGAGGGACCTTAAAGATCATTGAACTCCAACCCTTAGCACCTACTAAAAAGATGGCATTAAAGATGGACAGGTTTTATCTATCACAGTCTGCAAATCAGTGCAGTAGGTGGTCTGCGGCAAGTACATTACTTGTGTAATGTGAATGATCCCTGTTACAGATACTTTTCTGAGAGAGAAGAAAAATGAGAATAATGGTCCCGCCACTCTCCAAACACCAAGAAGGTTAGAGACTTGCAATGGCAAGTTGTAATCCATTCATTGCAGAGGTGAATCTCTTCAAACCTGATACCTAAAAGCTGCTTTCCGTGTTGTCCTCCGTAATCCTGACCTATTTCCTTCTGCTGATGGCCATATCCAAAAGAAAGATACCAATAATACAGGGCTTTTCTCAAAAGTAGGAGAACAAGATCACTTACACTGTAGTTGTGGAAACTTTGTACTGCAGTGCAGTGGTTAGATAGAAGAGCAGAAATGCATGGAACAGAGTTCATTTCTTTTCTAGTTTTATCACTCAGCTGAGAAATGAAGGCTGCTGAAGTTCAATGGGAAATATTCTCCAGTAATAAGTTTCCTCCCTGACTCTTTCTTGTTTCTCAGGCCAGCAGAAAAGCTTATCTTACAGACTAAGGCAAGGACATGTTGCAGAATATACCAGTGGAAGCATCATCCTCAGTATACATGCAGTGCTGCATACTTAGCACTGGAAGGAAGGCAATATGGGAGTCAGGGGCTTTGGAGAAAAAGGAAAAAAAAATTGTTAGTCCAAAAGGCAAAGAAAATTGTATGAATTATTTGAAAAGGAGTAAAATTAAGTCAACACAGTAGCATAATGACATTTGTTTAACATTGCCCATTCAAATGGTTATAGTAGGATTAGAGAATAGACATAGAAAGGCAACAGAGGTGATATGGAAGAAGATATGGAAACGCTAGTGTGAAAGGGGTACTAAGGGGTACTAAAGAGGATAACTCTTCAGTTTGGAAAAAACTTGTTGTGAGAAAGATATTTTTTTTATATTTCTCAAAAAATAGGGACACTGAAGGAAACGGTCAAGCAGACAGATTTCAAAAAGACAAAAAATTTCATACAAAACAAAATTAATTTGCAGCATTTATTCACTATTATGTTCAGGAGATAAAAGTATAGATGAGACTAAACCATCCAATGGATAATGTGTCCTTCGTGTCTTAACCACAAAGCAGTCCATGTAAAATAAAGTTACTTCTGCAACAGAATGATACTTGAATCTTCAAACATAATAGCTTAGTTTTCTCACAAGGATCATATTAATGAAGTAACACCTGCAGTATACGGATGAGTTTTGTTTTAAAATACTAATGCACTAGATAATAAGGATGTTTTATCATTGGGTTTCCATATTGATGCCTGCCTGTATTTTCCCAGATACATATAAAAATAATACCTGAGAATGTAATATATAATGGAAAAATTGTTAAGGTATAGTATTAATCAATGAAATAATAAAGGGGTAAATTGCATAACCAGTGGCTAGAAAAGCATACAAAAACATGTTTAAGTTAGGTAGTTGAGTGGTAAAAGCAACATGCCTCCAATTCAGTTAGCAAAAGAATTTATGGGTAAGTAATATTTTTTTTTCCATATTTGCTGTTCATTTGTTTTTCTTAAGTCAAGGAAATGTCATATATAATAACAAACTTTTAGTTTGCATATTAAAATACCAGTATGTTAATCAGCAATATCAGTAGTGAAAAGTATTTGAAGTGCCATTTTTAGTGTGCAGACAATGTCCCATTTCCTATAAAAATGGTAAACAGCTCTCATGAAACTGCTTAAAACTACAAAACTAATTATAGATCAAGTTATTAGCTATTCTTGCTAAACTTGTGGCAGTGGGAGGATATGCTGCGAGGGAGCACAAGCTGGGAGGGAACACACTATAACGCTCCTAGAAGCCTCCTCTGCTGGTGATGATATATAAAACTCAATGGGTAAAATACCTGACTCAGGATGGCAGTTCTTCTACACCATATACTTTCTGACCACAGGATTATGGTCCACTCACTGATACATGGATGTACTTACAAAGCCTGCAGAGTGACAGCTACTCTCCTAACATATATTCTTGCTTGTGCGCACTCATGCTCAGAGGTGCCTAGTCCTAGAGCCTGAATATCAGCTACTGCTCCTTTCTTATACGTTTTACCTGAACTTGAATATAACTACCAGCCTTGCCAGATTTTGGCCATGTGCCACATTTTAGGTACACTGATGCAGGGATATGTGCTTATGGTCATTATTGTTATTATGTAATAATGTCATGGGATTAGCAATAAGCTTCTGAAAAGCTATTTGATTTCCATTTATTTATTTTAATATAGCTTTTTATTTTAATAGTCAATGCTAGCATAAGGGCAGGTTAACATTTAAAAAGTTACATAGCTTTGAAAACTGACAGCTTTTCCCAGTGGGACATATTGATCTCTGTACTCAGTATCTTACTGTAGCTGACAAAAGTTGACATTGTGACTCCTTATGTGATAACAGTATTAACTATTATGAAAAGCTAGTAATAATTGTGATTTAGGTTGAAGACTTCATGGGAGTTGTAAATCTGCAAAACGTCAAGACGTTTACACTTTAGTAAGCTATATTTCACAAAGCAGTCAACGTCAAACTGACACTGCAAGATTTCAGGATTTTTCTATAAAAATGGATATAATATTTTTAGAAGTGCCTATACTAATTTCCAGTATTTAGTGATATTTTAAGATAAGAAAGCTATATTTCCAAAATATAGATTTTGAAATTCAAACAGAAGTTTCTGTACTATAAAAGTAGAACTTTTTATTGGCTTTATTTTGGGGAGGTGTTTTTCAACTACATAAAAGTAACTGCAAGCAAACCATTTGACTTGTCTGTGCTGTTTATTACACCATATATCTTTACTGAATCACCTTTTATCTCATCTGTGATGAAGCCTCCAAAATGTTTTAACAGATTGAGCAAAAGGCCCAAAGTCCTGTTGTGGGGTACTGAGGCTATGTCTGAATAGTATGTCCCTGGGTTGCTACCTGTGCATCCTACCATTCCCTGGCTGGGATGAGCCTGAGTGACATGGCAAGCACTCCCTTGCCTTTCTTCCTGTCCTCCTGTTTCAGAGCCCACAGGAAACCTGAAAGGAAATCCAGCTGGTGTGCTGATACTGTCCCAGAGCCCAGGCAGCAGGTGTGGAGCACTTGGGGGAAGCTGCAGCAAACTCCTCCAGCACCCTCAAGACAGGGCAAGAACTAAAAGGACATCACCCCAGCACAAGAGAGACATGGATCAATTAGAGCACATCCAGAGGAGGACCACAAAAATGATCAGAGGGATGGAATTCCTCTCCTATAAAGGGAGGCTTCAAAACGTTAATGACTAATAAACACACCAATTGCATCCTGGGCTTCATCAACAGAGGTGTGGTCAGCAGGCCGAGGGAGTTGATTCTCCTCTTCTACTCTGCTTTTGTGAGACTCCAGCCTGGAGTTCTGTGTTCAGCTCAGCGTGCCGCATAGAAAAGACACGGACCTTCTACAATCTTTGGCATGCACTCACTCGCCACTGGGAAGGAATTTCTGCCGTTAGATGACTGACAGAGTTTTAAGGCTAAACCTGTAGTAGTATAAATCCTATAATTCAGGACCTGAATTTCCATAATGGGATCTCCTATTGCATAGGTGGAGTATAAAGAAGGTAATGGCATTACACTTTGTGGTGAATCTCAAGACATATATCAAAAGTTACTGTCTGTTTTCACAGAGAACTGTATTTTATTTATAGCATAAAAGTAGGTGATATGTTGGTATGCATAAATGTACCTAAATTTAATGTGCATTTTCATCTGTCTTGGCCAGACCATTCTCCAAGCTAACTGCATGTGTAGTTATGAACAAATAATTCCCTCAATTTTGAGAGTTTTTGTGAAGCCTTGACTATACAGGCTGTCAAACTGCAAATCAGAAAATATAGTTATGACGCACATATTAGCATATCAAGGTGTGAGATTTTAATTTTAATTATTCAGAGCTGAGCTGGCCAGTGTGTACTCTGTGACTGAAGACCTGGGTAGCATTTGAATACAGCAACTAGAGTGCAGCTTAACAGATGGCATTTACCTGTGTCTCTAATACCACTGAATTCCAAAATTGCTTTAACGTACTGTTGAAAGCATGTGTCTGAAAGAGTACCACAGAATCCAATTTATTAGGAAGTAGTCACTGGATGCCAGTAAGCTAATATGCATACAATGTGAGGATGTAAAACAAAATCAAATAACAGTTATTGAAGATTAAAAACAAATCCCATAATTTCATGGTAGAATAAATGATCCTAGTGACTATAAACAATATATTAGATGGCATAATTATTTGGATATATGTTTTTTCCAGCTACTTTAATGACAATTGTATTTATAGGTTGCCTTCTTACAGTTTAAACTCTAGATTGAATTACAGACACTGAGTGTCCTCAAGTCATTTAGAAGCCAAGTTTTCTCATGGTTTTAATACAGAATCCATTTTCAAGGAAATTTCACAGTGAGATTCTGAATTCTTTCAGCCCTCCAATGTAGACAAGTACAGGATATTAACTTTAGCAGCCAAAACCCTCAGCACTGGAGTTTGCTCAGTAAGAATATGAGTGCTATGCTTAAAAACACTAAAAAGCCCCTACAGGACTTATGGGAATTACAGACACAGACGGTCTGAGGGTTCACAAACAAAGCTTGGGTCTCTTGCAGGCTGTAACAATGCTGCTGCTGCTTTTCCTCAGTGTTTATTCATAGCTGTATGTCATGGTTTTGGCTGGGGTAGAGTTAATTTTCTTCATAGAGGCTTGTATGATGCTGTGTTTTGGATTTTTGATGAAAGTAGTAGTGATAACACACTGTTGTTTTAGTTTCTGCAGATCAGTACTTGCACAAGAGCTGAGGACTTTTCTACTCCTCATACCGCCTTCCCAGCAAGGCAGCTGGAGATGCACAAGAGGCTGGGAGGGGACACAGCCAGGACAGCTGGCCCAAACTGACCAAAGGGCTATTCCATACCATATGGTGTCATGGTCAGCAATAAAAGTTGAATAAAAGCTGTGGTAAAGAAGGAGGAAGTAGGGGAGGGGGAGGGAGACGATGTTCAGAGCTTTGTCTTCCCAAAGAACCATTACGCATGATGAGCCTGGATGCTTTCCTGGAAGCGGCTGAACACCTGCCTGCCGGTGGGGAGTAGTGACTGAATTCTTTGTTTTGCTTTGCTTGCGTGTGCAGCTTTAGCTTTACCTAGTAAACTGTCTTTATCTCAAACCATGTGTTCTCACTCTTTTACCTTTCCAGTTCGTTCCCCCATCTGACGTGGGGAAAGTGAGCGAGTGTGTGTGTGGTGCGTAGCTGTGTTCCAGGAATAAACCGCAACACTATGTAATGCTTATCAGCTCATGGCCTCTCACAGTCTTCTCAAAAACATTCGGTATCAAGACGCTAAATACAAAAATTGTATTATGCCATATACCTGTTATATTTTTTTTTGCCTTTGCCTTTTTTTTCTGTATTTTATTTTCTGTATTTTTTTATTTTATTTTATTTTATTTTATTTTATTTTATTTTATTTATTTTATTTTATTTTATTTTATTTTATTTATTTTATTTTATTTTATTTTATTTTATTTTATTTTATTTTATTTTATTTTATTTTATTATTTTTTATTTAATGCTTGAGGAGACCAGGTCATTTACACTGACAGGCCAGAATTTTAAAATGTTATTCATTATCCTCCCATACTTCTAGTGCCAATAATTCACTACTTTTGGGAGTGTGGATATGAATTTCTTCCCTTTCTCCAAATCTTTCTGAGCTTTATTGTCTTACTACTGAGATGTGGCTCTTCAAGTCCACTGCAGTCTCCACCATACCTTTGACTAACACCTCAACTCAATGAAACTCCATCTCCCCTTTCTTGTCCTTTTCCCCTGCAGCAACAGTTAAAAGGGTAGTTTGTCCTGCTGCAAATTTTGCTGTGTCACCTCCTCCTGGTGCTAGCCTCTATGTGCAGAAGGAGCTGAAAGGACTCTGCATCATCTGCTCCAGGCCTTTTACATTCAACAGCTGAGCCAGTGATGTTGAAAATAAAGGGCCATTGCTTGCAACAGGTATTTCTGCTGGAACAGGCACACAGAAAGCACTGAACTTTTAAGCAGAAAAGCTATTAGCATTTTAAGAGCAATAATTTTAAGCTGTTGTCTCTTTTCTTACTTTCAGCTGATATTGGTCTACTAGAGTTGTCCTGTTACATAAAGGATTTATTAACTTTGGAAAATGCACTCCTGATGAAAAAAGGGTGATCACACCTTTCACTAAGAAAGTGGTTCCGGTGGATGGAGGTTAGACTATCACATCTAATTTTCTCTTTTAAATTAGAAAATTATGCATTTGTTAAATGTCTGTACTGAAAAAAAAAAAAAAAAAAAAAAAAAAAAAAAACAAACAAAAAAAACACATTAAATTATTTAGTTCTTCTGGCAAAAGAATTTGTGCTTTAGCAGTAGCAAGCATTACTAAGTAGACAGACAACAAAGCATAGTGAAATCACAGATATAAAGGAATCCTACCTCCAATTTAAAGACAATCTTAAAAACAGAAAGAAATCCAGATTTATTGCATAACCCGCAAAAAGTATTTCTTCATGGCTCAATGATAATTCTTGGCTAGCAGAGCTATCAATACCAGGTTTACAATAAAACATCTGGGGAACACATGCAGAAATAAACATACTCAAACAGAAAAAGAGTAATCTGTAAGCATATCCTGTCCTCCAATCCCATAGCAGTTTGATTTGTAGTATCATTTGATTTCTTGCTTGCTTGCTTTAGCACTGCTGAAAGCTGGTGAAGAAGTGCAGAGCTGGGATATAGGTCAAAGATCAGATTTCTTTCCATTTTGAAAGTATTTTATAGCTGAAATTGAGAAAAAAATGCCAAAAAGCAAGACTAATTTTTTCTCATTATGCCAAGAATTTTATATTTTGTTAAGAACTTACTTAATTTATTCAAATAAACTTGATTACAGTGCCAAATGTTTGAATCTTGAAACCATTATTGGATTGAAGCCATAGGAAATAATTCATTTTGATTTTCTTTACCATCTTTTTTCTTTTTAAAAGTTCTAGAACATTTCATTGAGGTGAGATCCTCATAATGGGGAAAGGTGAAAAATCACAAAATTAAGTCTTTGGAATAGTTGACAATAATTAAAAATATATTGATTTGATCAGATATTAACTAAACCCAATCTCTTTTATTTGTCTAAGTTTCAATAACAAAAGAGCCCTTCTATAAGCAGCAAAAAAATTCTGCAAGGTTGCTTAATATGTTCAATTTTTTTTTAGTCAGGTATATGTAAGACAACAGTGTGATGACTGATTCTTCATCGTTCTTTTCTTTTCCTGACAGAACAGTAGCATAAGGGTATGGCAGCCAACACGTGTATTTGACACTGCTGTAAACTCATGCCTTCCTCTCACAGCTGTTTCTGTAAACACATGTAAATAGTCGTCCTCCTGTGTCTTGTGCTGAGCAAGCGTTGCTTTTCTTGGAGAATGGCCAGCGGCTAATGGGAATGCTGTGTGTGTGCATGCGAGTGCACAGTGTGCTCCCAGCTAGCCCCGGGGTGGCAGCTGGTGTCCCTGCACCCTTCCCTTAGGGCATCCTAGCTAGCAACTTCTGCCCCTGCCAGGCAAGATTACATTATGGATTTTGAGTGGGCCACACAAGCATCAGAGATACAGGGCATTTGGTAGTGTTATCCTAATATTAAAGCCAGTGCTCTGTAGCTTTTGGACAAGTCTCACTTGTTTGGAATTCTTCTTGAAATACCAAAGGGGTAAAATACCATTTGTTCCATCTAGTTAATGTCACTGTTTTTACTTTCCCCCCATTACTACAACTTTATAGAATGAAATGCTGAAAAATAAAGGCTAATTTAAGAGCAAATCCACCCTAAAAAGTAAAAATCAATCTCTGTCTTCACACAGAAAGCCCAAGGGAATAGAATACCAGGAATTATGGGTATTTTGCTGCTAGTTTTTGACATATGTTCTGATGAAAAAGATCAATGGTTTTCTCTTGGGGATAAAAGATTGCAAGATCTGAATAGCCAGAAGTTTGTATGTCTATATATCTAATGGCATACAGAAGTCAGCAGTGGGCACCTTTTTGTTGACAACAAGTGACAAGTAGACCATTGTACTAAAGCACTACCATTGTCAAACTCCTGCAAGTAATTTATAGAAGGTAGAACAAAAGTATAGAATAATTTACTTCCTGCAGATTCAACCCTAATTTGACCCAGTAAGTTCCAAATATATATATATAACTATATATATATTTTAAAGTCATAATGAGTAATTGAATAGTTTTGGTGATTAAAAATGTGACTGTATTTTACTTGTCATCCTTTGTCTTTGTTTGTTTTCCTCTCCTTACTCATTAATTCCTCCCAGAAATTATATGAGAATGCCAAAAATATATCTATTATTTGGTTGACACATAGAATCAATGAGAAAATCAAGGCACTGTCACTTGCTGGAGCAGTGACTGTGAATGATCTCATATAGTCTGTAGTCCTTTCTCTTGTACTGGTGACTGAGCAGCTGTGAGAGCACTTTCAGGATCAGCACTGTCATCTGTTACAGCAATTATTAATTCAGATGGCTCTGACATTTGCTTTTCAAATGTTCCAATCAGTGAGTAGCCAAAAATAACTGCATAAATTCAAGAGGTCTTAGCTTTTGACACAAGGAATCAAAATTATGGTACGGATTTTGAACAGCAGAAAGATTTGCAAAGTAAGCCTTTGCAAAGGTGGTGAAGCTCTCATCTCACCCTCAGTGCTCCTGACCTTCTCTGTGAAGGGATTTTGTCCCATGCCTTCTTTTCTTCCTGTGAGGCTGTCTTGGAATCCGAGAGTATGAGGATGGAGTGGTCCTAGTCAGGTTATTAAAATAATGGGCTCTCATTGAATCCTCAAATGCCGCCTGGCACCCAAACATGTAATGAATTCTCACAGCTTAGAAAAGGGATAGAGCCGTACAATTCTATCTGTAGTGGCTCTGCCTAGAAAAATCACAATTCGAAACATAATGTTTCTCATAATTTCACTGATAAACAAGAAATAGGCATAAGAAATACTTCCTTTACTGAATTTATTTTAAATATATACCATATTTATTTTATCCCTCTTTGGCAATAACAAGTTCCATTAAAGAAAAATATCCTCTTACACATAAAATATAATTACTTGAGTCATAGATATTGGAGCCTGTGTACATTTTATTTACTTAAAAAAAAAAAAGTCAAAATGGAACATTCATCGATAGATCAAATCCCTACCTTGATGAATTTGAAAAATAGTGGCATCCATAATCACTGAAATACTCATTGTCACTTCCAGTAAGATAATACACTGTATCTGAACAAGTGAATTTGTCATTTGTTGTTGTGTAAGTTACCTTCACAATGAGGGCGGATGCAAATGGAAGAGCTTTGATTTGAGATCAGAGCCATGCAAGTACTGAAATTGCTTATCTTGCATATTTTATTTGTATGATACCTTAAGGTGCTTGACATTTCATTTTATTCTGTGGTGGGAAACTCTTTCCCTCTGTTACCGTAGTAATCAGCATTTTCTGATTTGAATAACAATGTCAATTCAGCATTGTGAAGAATTGCATGCAACTGTTCACTCGTGCATTGCAAAGTCTTTTACTATGAGTCACACCAAAGTGTGATAATTAATCTGTTTTGGTCAACTCTAGGAAACCCAGAAAAACATAAAAGAGAAAATAGATGACAATCTAGCCTGTAGCTCATTTTTATGGAGATGGAAGTGAACCATAGCAAAGGTCAAATTCAAGGTCAAGGTGGAAGTCATTGAAGAAGCTCTGATGGGGCTGGTTCTTCCTGCAGGTCCATTCAATCTAACCAGCCAGGTATATAAATAGAGTCCTTCAGCATCTGGTCCAACCAGTCCCTTCACATCACAATCAACAGACAAGCACAAGCAATTTACTGCTGAGATCATTTCAGAGATATGCTGCAAAAGGCACAACATAAGTACAGAGTTAAACTGAAAAAAACTTTGGCTATAAAAATATTAACTACTTTTTTTTTTTTTTTTTTTTCTAGCTAATCACTATGTTAAATTAATGGATACTTATTAAGATTCATTTATACATCAAAGAGTAATTTTATTTTTATCTCATGAGGTCAGTCTTTTAACTATAATCTGTTTTAACTTTATATATCTTTCATAACTAGATTTGTAGGGGTTTAATTTTGTCCAGCAACTTGAGATGGTAAAAATTAATTGCAGACTGTTAATCCAGTAGTGGTTTGAGCTGGGATTTTTTTTTTTTTTTTTGCACTACTTGTTTTATTGCATTAATGGTCAAAACCTGCTGCTACCAAAATTAATAGGAAAATCTCCCACTGATTTCTGTGAATTCAGGTTGTAGCCCAAATTGTAAATAGTACATGTAGCTACTCAATTTTCCTCTAAATAAGGTAACGTAGAGAATTGCATAACAAAACCATCAAAAAAGCTCATTAAAAAAAAATCTTCAGTATGTATGTATCATATCATCAATTTCTGACTTCTAGTAATAATAAAATCAAGCAATTTTTCTTAACTAAAATAGAAGGGAAATGAGTTATTCAAAATAATATGGTTTAATCTAGTCATGTTCATGCTTCACTGTGTGAAACTAAGTGTTTAAAGCAATGCATACTGTATTAAAATGAGAAGGTAACTTACAGCAAAGACAAAATTTGAAGCTGAAAGCTAGTACTGCAAAATTTAGACTGACAATTTCAAGAATTGTAACACTGCGTAACATTGCTGCTATGAATAACAATTTCTTGATATTTCCAAACTGGTTTTTTTTGGAGGTTTAATATATGCAGGTGTAGCTTCAAAACAAAGATATTCATCAAATTTTTAAAGTAGTTTAAATCTGTCATTTATTATTGGATGGGAGCAAGTTTCCAAGATTTTGAACATTTTTTTCAGTCATTTTATTTTTCTTCTCTTCCTGTTCTTCACCTCTCTCTGCATTAGTGCAATGCCTATGTGCGAGTATCCAAGGAAATAAGGAATGACTTTGTATCATTTCCCCTGCTACTCATATTGTATGTGATCATCAGGCATTACTTTTTCTAGTTTCATGTCTAGGACGAATGTGTACTTTTTAGACAACTTTATTTTTATTTTTATTTTTTCCCCACAAATGCTTATTTGTATTTCTCTCTACATTTACTAGTTCATACGAAGAATGTCCTGCTTATGGCCCAGGTTCAATAAGATACTTGTCATTTTAATTCAGCGATTATATTATTTGCAGTTATTTAAATGAGAAATTTCAGTTGGTTCAAATGCTGTTGTTTTATAGTTGTTTCCTAAAATTAAGACTTAAGATATACTCTGCAGGAAGCAGGTATTCTGTTCTGTCTTCTATAGGTTCAAACACTGTCCTCATTTAGGTGGATCTGAGCTCCCTCCAGTAGTGCATTAAGCAATCTGACTTAACATCTATCACATGTAGTTCAGCCGTTCTCTCATCTCCACCCCAGGGAGAAAACTGTGTGCCTAGTGGCGTGTTTTGTTTTTATTTTAAATGTCCAAGGAAAGTGGGTAGTGTTAATGGCATCAGACATCCATTTCCTTGCAATTAGCTGTCTGTGTTGTCACAATGCCCCTGCTGCCTTTAAATGCTGTGGGCGAGGAAAGAGAGAGAGAAAGAGAGCATGTTCATCAAATTTCATTCCAGTCCAGTTTCAAAACCTTTATTTATCATTTTTAATTTAGAGATCTATTCAGGAGGCTACACTTTTATTCTTTATTTTTTATTTTTTGGGAGGGGTGGGGGTGTGTGGGTGTTTCATTTTATCAAAAAAAAGCAGATTCATTTTGTCTGTGATATGTTGCAATTTCATTCTGAATCACTTTGGATTTAAAGAAAAGCTTTCATATTTTCAGTGGAATGCATTTATATTTTAAACTGCATTTTTGTGAGGGAGGAGAGAATGGCGACTCCTGAAATTTTCTTTTGGAGGCCATGTGTAGTCTAAACACGTGGTTTTATAAAAGGATCTAGTTAGGAGAGCAGCATTTTGCAGATGATTTAAGCCACAGCCATTTTAGAGTCAAAGGAAATTGTTATACACATGCAACGTTTTTTTGGCTCAGGCACACAGAGGGTCCGGTCCCCGTTTTCTACTTGGTCTGATGGATTTCAGTTACCTTTTCTGCTTCTTGCTTTCAGTAATGCTTTTTTTTTCTTTTTTTTTCTTTTTTTTTTTTTTTTTTTTTCCCTATAGTATAATTAAGTAAAGACTGCTGTTTGAAAATTCATTTATTTACCATAATCTTTTTTTTTTTGCAATTGGTTCAATGTGTATATTCGCATTCTGCACTTGAAGGTCTGACCTTTGTCAGGCACATACAATTTTACCTTCTGAGCTGGTAGGAAGTCTCGGCAATGTGTGTCTATGGTCTCATTCTTCTAGTTACAGGGTGCTGCCTAATACCTACTAAAGACTCTCTTTTAGCAAAGAGCTGAGATGAGTAGAGAGCACTCCTCAACAGTCTGGCTGTTTCTAAAAGGATTAAGTTTGGCAGTATTTCTGTAAGGATATCTCTCTCTTTTTATTTTATTTTTTTATTTATTTTTTCTGGATTATAAGGAAATTCTTTATAAAAAGCACTCTGATTGCGCAAAAATGTAGCTATTATAATTTTACACAAGAACTGGGGATGCAGCATATAATGATAGATATTTTTCATCATGGATGAGCTGCAATCATCACAGTATGCACTTCCTCTCAGCCACGCAGCACGGGGAAGCTCACTGTGTAAGTTCTGTGATGTTATATTAAAATGAAATATTTAGGGATGTATCAGTCAATTCAAAATAAATTGGAAGTATGCTGAGTTAACAAAGGAGCAACTCACAGCTCTTGTAAGTGTGACATGCTTTCAAAGAAAGCTGCCACCAAATAACATTTCAGCTAGGAATTTAAATGTAAATTCATAGTGGTGTTGTCAACAAAGGCTGTGTATAAACTGGGGCTCTGAGTACCTCTGAGTTCCTGGGTCTCCCTGTCCCTCCTGGCTGCATCCCAAGCTCATATTCAGGAGACTCCGTGTACAGAACCCACTTGCTTGTGGCCTCTTTGAAGAAGATGTCAGATGTACAGATGAGAGAAGAGCTATCATGTCTTTTCTGGCCAGCCTCTTTTGCCCAGGCAGTGCAGGGATCCAAGTGCCTTAGCCTCCCAGGGCCACTGTTTAAACATGGCCGAAGGTGCTTGTCAGCCCGCATGTTTTCTGAAGATGTCCTGTGACAGTTCCTTCCATTAGTCTGTTTAAAAGTCCCACGCTGGCTCCCTAATTTCTGGTGCCACATGTTTAAGAGGTTAGGAAAAGAGTGCTGGTTTTCCTTCTCATAAATGAAATGACAGTGAAAGCAGGAATTTCCACTACTTGGACAGGGGCGTAAAGGCCAGGAAAGATTTGGTACAGATCCCTTTAAACTGAGTAATTCTCTGTTTCTGGAGTGCTACTGGGCATTGTGTAAAAACATATGCAGGCCTCAGGAAATTAAGGGACAGTGTTGAGGGGTAAGATTAAAAAGAATCTTCCTACCCTTAAGATGTCCACTACAGATGATTGATATACCAAGGAAGTATAGCTGTTCAACATGTACTAATGAATCCCAAATTATTTGACACAAATAAAACTGTATTATTATGGCCTGCTCCAGTCCATACCACTGTGTGTGGTCTGGTCCTGTCTGAACTGCTCTGTTTCTGCCCCTGTACATTCACTAGTCTTCTTTCTGGTAGGGGTTAGCACAGATTATTTGGCACCTCCTTTCCAGCACTGGTGAGATGGGACTCTTCCTGTTTCACTAGGAGGTCTTTCCCTTCTTCCACCTGTAAAAAGCGGAAGGAGGATAGCTCTGCTCCCACCCTGGGGTACTAGCACATTAGGCTGGAAATATTGGTTGGTCTGGAGGGATTAAGATGGGGAATGTTAGTGCACCGTTTCTGCTCTGGTTTGGACCTTGGCTCACTAGTTGAGGCGTGACTTGCAATGAAGTTGCAAATTTCAGAAAACTTAGGTTATCTCCCTAGCCACTTATTCCACAGACTACCAACACCACCTTTTCTGTTGGGGGCAGAGAGGAGGAGCTGTATTTTGGAAGGTTAAAACAGGTGCTAGTGCTTGTACCTCCAAACACACACTAAGATTTAGACACCGTGGAAAGGCAGTCCAAGAAACCCAGCATTCTTTGAGGAGGAGGTAAGAAATAATGAGAAACATGAGCCTCATCTTCCAGAGAAGTAGGTCTAAAATGCCTCTCAATTACCAGAATTCTTCCCTGAAGGTATAAACCTTTCCCAGTTCTTCTAAAAGCAATAAGGGCACTTGCTTTCTTCTCACTACAACAAGAGCAAAGACAACAGTTGTAACCCACAAGTTTTTAAAGTATTCTTCATGTCAAGGCACACCAGATTTTGATTCCATCTTCTGGAGTTCAAACAAATAGCCTTGACTACCCAGAAAGGTTGCCTAAATCCTGTACAATTGTATTGTACAGTGACTAGGTCGCAAGCTATTGCTGAAATCTATTCCAGATTCAGCAGGTCAGTAAAAGAGAGCAAAAAGTAGTGTGATGTCATTGCTTCACACAGCCCCCTTTCATTGAATGGGAGAACAGTTTATGAACCTCACTCTGATAATTTTTGATGCATTAATTATCCAGTGGATGTTTCTCATAAAATGCATAAACGGGCGAAAAAGCAAGGTAAGAACTTACATCTCCCTTTGTCACTAATCACAGCCTGAACATATGTCACTGAACATGTTTCTTTTCCTTTCTTCTTTTTTTCTTAATATTCATAAGTTATATTCTGTACAGCAGAATACATTCAACAGACAAAATGCCTGGAGCTTCTACTTACAGGTTGGAATTTAGAATGCACAATATGGCTATGAGGGTTGATGCTTTGAACCACACAAGTAAGGATTTAATGTGCTGGGTTATTGCTCCAGCCACTGTTTTAGAGTGGACAGAAGGGCATGTCCTCTTGTGCCGTTTTAGAAGAAGAAACAACTGTCAATGCATTTTGGCCAGTCAGAACTTCATGAATGTTAGCCATGCTCTGGGAGTGCCTAGCAAACAATCCTATCAGGAAAGAAGGTCAGAGGAACACCTCTTTTTCAGATCCTAGATTGTGTGTGTATGAAATCCCTCAGTAGGATTTTAAGTCTTGTTTTGGAAATGGATATGATGTTATGGTAACAAGTAGTATGGACTAATAACTGTGGAGTTAAATAGTTTGTACTGAGGACTTCATACCTGTACTAAATGCATCTGATGAATTTTTAATGTGGACACAGTCCCATAGGCTGAATTTCTATTCACATTTAAAGGGCATCAGGTGACCTCATGGAGCACATCTTGCAGCTTAGTTTCATCTGAAAGTGGCCTTGTTCAGTGAGTGCTGCAGGATGCAGGCAGGAGCACGATGAGGTGGGCAGTCAGGACATCTGGCTCAGTAGCACAGTCCTCATTCAAGCTCAAACACAGATGCACTCTGCCTGAGTACATATGTGAACTGGTAAAAATTTCAGAAGTGCTTAACCAGTGTAAGCCTTTAAACTCACAGATTCCAATGGCAGTCACACAGCTAACATTGTGTAAGTACTTTATACACAGGGGAATTTTTGGAAAATCAGCCCGTAATTTCCCACATTTAATTTGTGGTGGAGCCAGACTACAAACTCATTTCAAATCTTAATCCAATATCTGAATTTAACCACAAGCATATCCGTACTTGGTTTTCAATCTTGAACCTTACAATGTAGCTTTGAGCAAATGTTCCAGAAGTCTTTTTTCTCTGTCTTTCCTTTTGTCTTTATTTTAATTCTTGTTTCCATTGAAACTCTTGCATTTTACATTTTGTTGTTCTATGGTTAAAATCATTCTTTAAAAAAGATAAAGCATTACACAATGTAGTTCTGATTTTTACCTATTTCCTTTTGAGCAATTTTTCAGCTGAATTTTATGATAATAACTTCCTCCTTTTCTGAGGAATGCTTCTTCAACTCTGGCAGGCTCAGTGTCATTACCACTTTCCTGGGCAGCCAGTTCCAGTGCCCAAACACCCTCTCAGTGATGGAAAGTTCTTCAGAAAAAAAACAACAAACTCTCTCAGTTATTCAGAAAGAACCTTTTCCTAACATCCAGTCTGACCCTCCCCTGTCCCAGCTCCATGCTGTTCCCTCAGGTCCTGTCACTGTCCCTAGAGAGCAGAGCTCAGCGCCTGTCCTTCTACTCCCACTCGTGAGGGAGCTGCAGGCCACCATGAGGCCTCCCCTCAGCCTCCTCTGCTCTGGGCTGAACAAACCAAGTGACTTCAGCTGCTCCTCAAACGTCTTGCCCTCTAGACCTTTCATGATCTTTGTAGCCCTCCTTTGGAAACTCTCTAACATTTTTAAGTCCTTCTTAAATTGTGGAGCCCAAAACTACACACAGTACTCAAGGTGAGGCTGCACCAGTACAGAGTAGAATGGGACAATTCATCCCCTCAACCAGCCAGCAATGTCATGCTTGATACACCCCTGGACACAGCTGGCCCTCCTGGCTGCCAGGGCACACCGCTGGCTCATATTCAACTTACTGTCAACCTCCCTTATTGTCAAGCTCCCTTTCTGTGGGGCTGCTCTCTAGCCTCTTGTCCCCCAGTCTGTATACACAGCTAGGGTTACCCCTTCCCAGGTTCCCTGTTTGTCAGGGAAATGCATTTTTAAATGATTTTTTTCCTACTTCTTAATTCTGTCTTTATCATAAAATATGTAGTAGGAACACGGGCCTAGATCCCTTGGCATGCCAAGTACACCAAGTGTTGTAAATGGGCTTTGATAGACTGACAATCACTTTGATTCAAGACCTCATAGGAGAGACTAAAACGTACTCAGCACCTTCTTGTTGTGGTGTGATAATGGGAAACAAACAAGAAGAAATTTCTTGAGGGAAAAAAAAAAAAATAAATAACAGAAGATGAGTTGTTCCAGCCTTAATGAGGCACAGTTCCATTTGGCGTCTGTGAGAGGCTTCGCAGGGTAAGACTGCCAGGACTAATGCCACTTGGTATGAAGAGGTGGTGCTCCGAAGCAGTGGACTTGTTGTACAGGTAAATTTTCTAAACAACATAAATGTAGATTTGAAATATCCATCATCATATAAAAAGATGACTGACTTTTAACAAAGCTTTCTGGGTACAAATGGAGATTAATTAAAATACTTAAAGGATTTTCAAGGAATCAATCATTAACTGAATCTAATGAAACAACTATTTTGCTAACTATTTTGGCACTGCTTGGAAATAGTCTAATAATCTTACATTTACTGCAATGATTCTTTGCAAGGGTTTTATTACTAGTATAGAAACCATTATTATTATAAAAGACATTTATAATTAACACTTTATGACAGAATGATTTAAGAGAATAATATTCATTGTAGCTAAGCAGCTGTGAAAACAAATAAAATGGTAATGCTAATTAATTTATTGCATTAATGCAATTAATGTGAATTCAAAGAGCTGACAGAAAATAATATGTTAGTAACTAATAGCAGATTTTTCAAAGAACTGGGACACATTTTAGGCTTTCAAAACTGTATTTGTCTCAACAGCACTAAAAAGCATTAAAAAATAACCACTTTATTGATGTGCATCTTCAATGTTCATTATAATAAAGAGCAATCCTGCTAAATAATACTCCAGGATAACCTTTTGACTCCTAATCAGTGCATAGAAATCCTTATAGTTGGTAAATACATTAGAAAGACTAAAATAAACAAGGCTATTGTTCTACCCTCAGTATAAATATACAGCATTTAGAGCTCTGTCTGAATGGAATGTATTCTTTCTGTCTCTCTGACCAGCTTTAGTCATGCAGATATGGTTAGTAGAGTCTCATTTTGCATTCTGTTTGAAAATAAGTCTGCAAATTACAGACAATTTTTAGGTAATCTTTCTTCAGGGTTTCTGTTTCTCTTGCAAGAATCCTTGCCAAAAAAAATCTGAATTAATATACTGCTAACCTTCATATACTTTTCATCATGACAACTTGGAATCTAGGTAGCAGCAGTAGTCTATTTTTATTTTATTTGAACGGTATGGCCATTAACTACTGTGAGCATGTAGTTAGCGTAAAACTGGGCCAGGTTTTTGCTTTCATGCTGCTCTTAACTTGTCCACATACACAATTTTTCTCCCTTGTAAGCCATTCTTCATTTTAGGCACTTGAGTGCTGATAGTCCTTCAGTGCCTCCCTCCTATTCTGCCAGCATCCTGAGAAGCTCAAATAGAACTTGCAGTTATTAGGGAAAAACATCACACAGAGAATTTTTTTACTCACAATGCCAAAAATCGCAGAAGAAGCCAACGGTATGTCAGTGAGGGCAGCAGTTCTGGGGACCCACCAACTCTAGCCTGCTCTTGCAGCGATGCTCACATGGAGTGACACAGATGATGAGGTTCTTGAGGAAATTCCTAGGAAAAGTTAAAGCCTTTTGTGTTAGTTCAGCTGGAGCATAAGGTGTCATGATATGAAATAACACTTGAATGACACAGAGCAATCGGGTTAGCAGCTGAAGGTTTGTGTCTATTTGAGCTATAGGGTATAAGCTTCGACAGGCTGGCCAACTTGAGTTAAAAGCACCAACACACTCAATTTGAGAGGATTTACAAGCTGCTGTGTGCATTTGGGGGTAATTCTT